>NC_043702.1:39526499-39600577 GCF_006229205.1 Suricata suricatta
TTAGGGCTGGAGGCTGTTCCTTCTCTTGCGCCCGCTGCCCAGCAGTTATCTATGGAGTGGGTTTCTGTCTCCACGCGCAGCCAAGCGTTCTATACCTCTTCCCCAGAGACAGTTCTGAGCGCCTTCCGACTGTCTCTTCCCTTTGTCTGTCGGGCACTGCGCGCTTGCCCCACGTTGGGCTGGGGATCTTACCTCCCCTGCCCATCCTGGGCTGGCCCGTTTTCGGGTCTCCCCCGCTCGCCCCCACTCACTCAGGTATCCTTGAGATTCTATTCCTTCTGGAGTTCATATTTTCTCCTTCCGCTCTCACAGATGAACGTAATATCCTTCTCAGTTCGAAAAACGGTGCAGAAAGAGTTTACAGAGCTCCCTTCCTCTCTGCCATCTTGGCTCCACCTATAATTTTTACTTTTAATCATCAATATTAAAAACTCAAGAAGAGATGCATAGTCCATTATTTTATCCAAGGATGTATCCTTTCTGCCCTCTTTTTTTAGTTGATATTTTAAGATTCTATTTTATTTCACTTTGTTTGAAGAGCTTCCTTTTGCAATTCTATTTTTCAGGTAATCGTTTCCTTCATTTTAATTAATCTAGAAATGCCTTATTTCATCATTATTCCTTAATAATATATTTTTAATGTTTTTATAGTTTTGAGAGAAAGAGAAAGAGAGCAAGCAAGCAGTGGAGGGTTAGAGAGAGAGGGGGAGACACAGAATCTGAAGCAGGCTCCAGGCTCTGAGCTGTCAGCACAGAGCCCAACTGACAAAGGACTCAAATTCACAAACCAGGAGATCAGGACCTGAGCCAAAGTCAGATGTGTAACCTACGGAGCCACCCAGACACCCCTCCTGAAGAATATTTTTAATAGAGGGGCACCTGGGTGGCTCAGTTTGTTAAGCATCTGACTCTTGGGATTCTTTCTCTCCCTGTCTTTCTTTCCCTCCCCTGCTCATGCATGCTCTCTCTCTCTCTCTCTCTCTCAAAGTAATTAATTTAAAAAATAATTTTTAAACTAGATATACTATTTTTGTATGGCATGTTTTATTTCTTTCATCACTTCAAAAATATTATGTCATTTCTAACTGGCCTGTTGGTTTGTTTGTGTTAGTGGAAAATCCATTGTTATCTAAATCATTTTCTCCTAAGTCATGTTTCTGGCAGCTTTCAGGAGTTTTTCCCCTTTATCTTTAATTTCAGATATCTATTACGATGTCTTAAAGTGGGGTTTTTTTGGATGTATTTTGTGTGGTTATAACCACTTTGAATCTACAGGTTTAAGTTTCTCACTGAAGTAAGAAAGATTTGACAATTATCATTTCCTTAAGTTTTTAGTACCATACCCTTTTCTCCTTCATTGACTCCAATGACATGAATACTAGAACTTTACTCATTGCCCACCAATTCCACAGATTGATTGATTTAAAATTTTTTTAATTCAACAAGATGTGATTTATATATACAACGGAATACTACATGGCAATGAGAAAGAATGAAATCTGGCCATTTGTAGCAACGTGGATGGAACTCCAGGGTGTCATGCCGGGTGAAATAAGTCAGGCGGAGAAGGACAGATACCATATGTTTTTACCCATATGTGGAACAGGAGAAATTTAACAGAGGACCATGGGAGAGGGGAAGGGGAAAAAAGTAGTTAAGGAGAAGGAGGGAGGCAAACTACAATTGACTCTTAAATACTGAGAACAAACTGAAGGTTGATGGGGGTGGGGGAGAGGGAAAAATGGGTGATGGGCATGGAGGAGGGCACTTGTCGGGATGAGTGCTGGGTGTTAATATGGAAACCAACTTGACAATAAACAATATTTTTTTAAATTTTAATTCAGGGGAACTCTAGTGGCTCAGTAGGTTAAGTGTCTGACTCTTAATTTGGACTCATGTCATGATCTCACAGTAGTGGGATTGAGCCTTTTGTCAGACTCTGCATCAAGCATGCAGTCTGTTTGGAATTCTCTTTTCCCCTCTTTTTCTGCCCCTCCCCTGCTCATACTCACTCTCTCTCAAAATAAAGAAATAAACATTTAAAAATATTTTTATTTATAAATAGTTTACAGACTTTATTTTATTAAGACAGTTTTAAATTTACAGCAAATTTGAGATACAGTGATGTCCCATATACTTACTGTCCCTACACATGCATAGCCTCCCTCATTATCAGTAGTCCCCTCATACAGGTTTATTTTTGTTTAAATCTATTTTCACTCTGTTGCTTAAACTGGATAATTTCTCTTGATCTGTCTTCAGTGTCACTGATTATTTTCTTCATCATCTCCAATCTACTATTAAGTCCCTACTACTAGTATTTTATTTTAGTTACTATAATTTTCAGGTCTAAAATATTCATTCTTCTTTACATTTTCTATTTGTTGCCTAAGACTATTTTTTTCCATTTGTTTCACAAATAGCCATAACTGCTTGTTGGAGAATTTTTACCATAGCTTTCTTAAGATTCTTGTCAGATAACCCCAATCTATGTATTACATTAGATGAGATTTTTCTGATACTTGATAAGAGGGAAAAATGAGAAAAAGAATGACCCTGTACTAGTATCCAAACAAACCTGATAGCTGTGGTTGCTGTGGGAAACTGGAGAACCTAAAATAGTAATTATTTTATTCATAACTTTCTGTACTTTTTGAATGAATTGACTATTCAGAAAACAATTAAGAATTTTTAAAGTTAAAGTGCAAGTCATTTTATCTTTTATTTTTACTACAGTAATATGTTATAACCTTTAATGAGCTGATAAGTATTAAACCTTTAATAGAATTTAAAGGAGAATGAAATACATAATATTTCACAAACTTAATTGACATAGAACATTTATGTGCCATAATTTACAGAATTAGTGTTCATAAGAACATATTTTTTAAATGGTTAACATAATTAAAGTTATATCTGGCCTAAAGTGTTCTATTGAACATTTAGCAAAAATTAATCTATTTCTCATAGTTTTAAGTTATTACTTGTACACCATAATTAGCATACCAATAAATTCTATCTTATTTTACCTTACATGGAGTTCCCAGTTTAGTAATGTCAATATATAATGTCTTTCTGTATATGTATAGTTATACTTATATAATCCTTGGTGTATCTAATCACTTTTCACAACAGGTTTTTTAATTTTTTTATTATTTTTATTAATTTGAGAGAGGAAAAATGTATAAAGGGAAGGGATAAAGACGGTGGGAGGGAGGGAGAGAGAGAGAAAGAGGGAGAGGAGAGAGAATGAATTTCAAGCAGGCTCCATATTCAGCACAGAGTCTGACTCAGGGCTCAATTCTAGAACCCTAAGATCATGGCCTGAGCTGAATTCAAGAGTCAGAGGCTCAGGTGACCTAACCACCCAGACATGGCCCCCCCCACAACTGTTGATTGCACTATTTTTTTTGAAGTCCCTACTATTCAACAAAATTATTAACTTTACAAAGTTGATGACTATTTTTGATATCAGTAATAATTTCTTACCACTATCATGATTGCATCATCTACTTAAGCAGTGCTTATTATTATGATTAAAAAATTTAGCAAAGTAGGGGCACCTGGGTGGCTCAGTTCATTGAACATCTGACTTCAGCTCAGGTCATGATCTCCTGGTTTGTAAGTTCAAGTCCTTTATCTTGCTTCCTGCTGTTGACACAGAGCCAGAGCCAGCTTCAGACCCTCTGTACCCCTCATCTCCCTGCCCCTCCCCCACCTGGAGTTTCTTTCTCAAGAATAGATAAACATTAAAAAAAATAAATTTAGCAAAATAAAGCATTAAAATGGCTTCAGTATAATTCTAAAACTCTATATACTTCTTAGTCTAATGAAGGTTGACCTTAAAATAATGATTCCATAGGCTAATAAGCAAAGTAAAGATATTTCTCTTTAAACACTCTTGATTCTGCTCTACTTCTTTATTCAAATATATTTTTTAATATTTTTTAATGTTTTATTTATTTTTGATACAGAGACAGACAGAGCATGAGAGGGAGAGGGGCAGAGAGAGAGAGGGAGACAGAGAACCGGAAACAGGCTCCAGGCTCTGAGCTAGCTGTCAGCACAGAGCCCGACGCGGGGCTCGAACCCACGAACGTGAGATCTGACCTGAGCCGAAGCCGGAGACTTAACCGACTGAGCCACCCAGGCGCCCCTCAAATAAATTTTTTAAGTTGTGTTCCATCTATTATTTTTGTTATATACTTGGATTTTATGATTTTATTTGGTTTCAATTTTACCATTCCACCACATTTTTTTCTTCTTCCAATTCTACTATGTTCTCTTTATTTTCAAAGAGAATGTGTTTTCACTACAAATAGCAGATATTCTATATTTGTCCAAGATATCAACAGTGCTATCAAGAACCAAAATATTTCTTTGTCTTTATTCTGCCATCTACAGTGGTGTCTCCAGCCTATCACTAATTCCTTATGTAGTTATAGAAAGGAAACTAAAAGCCCTGGAGGGATATCAATACTCCTCACTCATTTCAAGTGCAAGAGAGGAAAGAGACTTTATTTTGCTTCTTGTTGCTCTCTCTGTAAATAGTAAATGTTTCCTTATCAAGAGAAACTGGCTTATTTCTGTAAGGCTCCAAATCAGTTAGTGTCAAGGAAAATGGAAATAGGATTGACTTTGACTACTTTTCCCTACCCCGGGTCTCTGGAACTGTGGTCGGTGTTCCAATTCAAATTGTTTCAGGGAAAGAGATGATGCCTGGAATTCCTATTGAGAACCCAAGTGCAGGTGTCTCTTTTACTTTCTTTCCTTTGTTCAAAGCACACATTATTTTGTTTGCTTACTATGTTCCAATATTTTGGAAGGCACTAAAATTAATATACTTAGTACTGTAATTTTATACTAGTATCTTGAGCTGCAAATTAAACCTTTTTCATTATTCTATGTGTCATTTAACCATAGAAAATGATTTCACAGAAAATCTCATCAAAATCCAAGATAAAGAATTATATACGTATATAGGGGTGTGTATATTTTCCTTAATTATACTTTTTATTAACTTTATGCTTAAATATACCAATAATATATAATTTTCTTAAATGCTTACCTACATCAAACTGGAAAATTAATTTTCATAATAATACAAATTTATTAGTGCTGCCTATTCCTGGTTTCTAGAAAGAAAATACTTATGATTATAAATTATTGTTTTTGTAAGTAATATTGCATAGAGGTATCTTTAATGGAAGGAAAAACATACATTTTTCAGATTAATACTTGAAAGAAATTGCTTGCTGAGGAGAGGGAGTTAGTAGAATGGTCTCATTAGAGATGAAGCACATTTAATTAGCTAGGTCTTATAGTGGAACAAATATTAGAGAAAAGGAATAAAGTTTCTTCCTAGTTGAACTCTTGTTCTGCTCAAACTCTCCAAGGTTATATTAACCTAGAACTGTCAAAAAGTGCTGCTATTATAGCTTAAAAAGACTTAAATAAGGTAGTTTTCAGGACCAGGCATTTTATAGAAAACCAAAGTATTCAGGAGACAGTTATTCTACTTCTCTGGAGAGAGATAACAGAGACTCAAATAAAATACCTTGAAATGACACAAATAAAGTCATGTGGATAAGCAAATTCAGTATCATTTTACCTGAATTAATGAGTCTGTATAATAATGGAATATAAATGAGTAAAAAAATGGCAATAAATATACAAGAAGCGTGCAGTATAATGAAGAGATAACGTGAGATATTAAGCCAAGTTAGGTCACCTGGGTGGCTCAGATGTTTAAGCTACTGACTTTGGTACCGGTCATGATCTTACAGTTCATGCGTGCAAGACCCACACTGGATCCTCTTTCTACTCTCTGTACCCCTCCCCCTCCTCTTTCTCTCAAAAATGAATAAACATTTAAAAAATATTAAGCCAAGTAAATGAAAAATTAAAAAGCAAATACTTTAACTTTAGAATTTGAATAAGGAATCTGGCTATATTTTTCAAAAATAAAATAAGTAATATTTAAGAGTGTGAAAGATACACACACACACACCACACACTAATGAAGATAAATAAAACTGTGCATTTACAAATGACAGTTAACTTTTAAATATAGCAAATTTGTGCATAATTATTTTGATGTACACTTGTTATTACACTAGGAAACTCATAAACCTGGTCAACAAATTTGTTTTATACCATAATGTTTTTTTAGCTTATTACAATTTTTCCACAAAATGAATTGTTCATAAACGTGTGAATATCATGTTATTTAATATCCTTGAATTATGCTCTAAATATATTGAAATGACATAAATACTTTCAATGTTTATAAACATTAGGCATAAAATTGACAAAGCTTATATTTACATTTTAATTATATAGGCTATTTTTCATATTTATAGTCTACGATGTTTTTCTTGCTTTTCCTATTTTTGTTATTGTTTAATTTCCTATTTTTGCTATTGTTTAATTTCCTATTTTTGTTATTGTTTAATTTGTTATTTTTTTATAAGCATGCATGATTACATAGTATGTTAAAATAAGATGTCTTGGGAACCAGGGGCTCCTGGCTCAGTCGGTTAAGTGTCCAGCTTTGGCTCAGGTCATGATCTTACAATTGGGGGTTTGAGCTCCACGTTGGGCTCTGTGCTGACAGCTAACTCAGAGCCTGGAGCCTGCTTCAGATTCTGTATTTCTCTCTCTCTGTGACCCTCCCCTGCTTGCACTGTCTCTCTCTGTCTCTCAAAAATAAGTAAAAAACATAAAAATTTTTTTTTAAACAGATGTTTTGGGAACCAAATATCAACATAGAACCTATTATCTTATGATTTTTTAATAATAGTTTATTGTCAAATTGGTTTCCATATAACACCCAGTGCTTCTCCTCACAAGTGCCCCTCCTCCACCCCCTTCAGCCCTCGGTTTGTACTCAGTATTCAATAGTCTCTCATGATTTGTGTCCCTCTCTCTCCAACTCTCTTTCCCCATTCCCCTCCCTATGGTCCTCTGTTAGGTTTCTCCTATTAGACCTATGAGTGAAAACATATGGTATCTGTCCTTCTCCGCCCAACTTATTTTTGCTTAGCATGACACCTCAAAGGCCATCCACTTTGCTACAAATGGCCAGATTTCATTCTTTCTCATTGCCATGTAGTACTCCATTGTGTATATATACCACATCTTCTTGATCCATTTATCAGTTGGTGGACATTTAGGCTCTTTTCATGATTTGGCTATTGTTGACAGTGCTGCTATGAACAGTACATGTGCCCCTATGCATCAGCACTTCTGTATCCCTTGGGTAAATCCCTAGCAGTGCTATTGCTGGGTCATAGGGGAGTTTTATTGAAATTTTTTTGAGGAATCTCCATACTGTTGTCCTGAGTGGCTTTACATTCCCACTAACATTGTACGAGGGTGCTCGTTTCTCCATATCCTCTCCAGCATCTATAGTCTCTTGATTTGTTCATTTTAGCCACTCTGACCAGTGTGAGGTGGTATTTCAGTGTGCTTTTGATTTGTATTTCCCTGATGTGAGTGATACTGAGAATCATTTCATGTGTCTGTTGGCCATCTGGATGTCCTCATTGGAGAAGTGTCTGTTCAGGTCTTCTGCCCATTTCTTCACTGGGTTATTCGTTTTTCGATTATGGAGTTTAGTGAGTTCTTTGTAGATATATTGGATATTAGCCCTTTATCTGATATGCCATTTGCACTATCTTTTCCCATTCTGTCTGTTGCCTATTAGGTTTTTTTTTTTTTATCATTTCCTTTGCAGTGCAGAAGCTTTTTATCTTAATGAGGTCCCAATAGTTCATTTTTGTTCTTGATTCCTTTGCCTGTGGGGATATATCAAGGAGGAAATTGCTGCAGTTGAGGTCAAGGAGGCCACTTCCTGCAGACTCCTCTAGGGTTTTGATGGTTCCCTCTCTCATATTTAGGTCCTTTATCCATTTTTAGTTTATTTTTGTGAATGATATAAGAAAGTGATCTAATTTCATTTTTCTGCATGTTGCTGTCCAGCTCTCCCAACACCACCTGTTGAAGAGGCTGTCCTTTTTCCATTGGATACTCTTTCCTGTTTTGTCAAAGATTAATTGGCCATACACTTGTGGATCCAGTTCTTGGCTTTTTATTCTATTGCATTGGTCCATGTGTCTGTTTTTGTGCCAATACCATACTGCCTTGATTATGGCAGCTTTGTAGTAGAGGCTAAGGTCTCGGATTGGGATGCCTCCCATTTTGGTTTTCGTCTTCAATATTACTTTGGCTATTTGGGATTTTTTATGGTTCCATACAAATTTTACAATAGTTTGTTCTAGCTTTGAGAAGAATGCTAGTGCAATTTTGATGGGCATTGCATTGAATGTGTAAATTGCTTTGGGTAATAATGACATTTTCACAATGTTTATTCTACCGATCCATGAGCATGAAATGTTTTTCCATTTCTTTGCGTCTTCTTCCATTTCCTTCATAAGTGTTCTATAATTTTCAGCATAGAGGTCTTTTACATCTTTGGTTAGGTTTATTCCTAGGTATTTTATGATTTTTGGTGCAGTTGTGAATGGGATCTGTTTCTTGATTTCTCTTTCTGTTGTTCATTTTTGGTGTGTAAGAATGCAACCGATTTCTGTACATTGATTTTGTACCCTGCAACTTTACTGAATTCAATGATCAGTTCTAGAAGGCTTCTGGTGGAGTCTGCCGGGTTTTCCATGTAGAGTATCATGTCATCTGCGAAAAGTGAAAGTTTGACTTCTTCTTTGCCAATTCTGTTGCCTTTTATTTCCGTTTGTTGTCTTACTGCTGATTCTAGGACTTCCAGCACTATGTTAAACAACAGTGGTGAGAGTGGATATCCCTGTCGTGTCCCTGATTTCAGGGGGAAAGCTCTCAGTTTTTCCCTATTGAGAATAACATTAGCGGTGGGATTTTCATAAATGGCTTTTATAATGTTTAAGTAAGTTCCTTCTATCCCAACTTTCTCAAGGGTTTTTATTAAGAAGCAATGCTGTATTTTGTCAAATGCTTTTTCTGCATCTATCAACAGGATCACCTATTATACTATTAATTTTTTCTATTATCTAATTAATTTTTTTACTTGGGAGGAAAAAAATCCTAACTTTTAACTTTTTATATATTACTCAAAATTAGGTAATTAAACAAAACATTAATACAAAATCTGTATGTTTCTAATTTGTGGGGTTAGTTAGACTCAGTCACATAATATTCTAGATAACCATTACCATTATGTTTAATTTACCAGTTAGTTAAAAACTAGTTATAATTCTCGATGAATATCATTCATCTGGAATTAGTCTGACATTAGCTTATAAACATTTGTATTTTAAATGTGTTCTACATAGTAAAGAAATTGAAGGTAATTACTTTATTATATAGTAGCATACTGTATCATAAACCTAATAGCACTTAGATTTCAGCCTGATGGAATGATGAACAGAGGACCTAACTAGACTGTGTTCAGACTTCTCTTCTATGGAAACAAGAGGCAATACATTGGTTACATAGCAATAGAAAACTAATATAGCTGGCTGTAACAAGAAGAATACATGGGTTACAATGCTTTCTTTATTACCAGAAGGCAAGCTAGAGAATCTGGTTCATGGACAAGTGTGACATACCTAGATTTGGAGAATTCAGTATATACTTTTGTACTTTTCCCAAAGAATATAATTTAAGTTGAGCTTTTACCAGCCTACTGATTTTGTTGATGTGACTCTGGATCCATTCTAATTTAAGAATTTGTTTATAGTTGACATTCTACAACTCATGTATATACATTGAGAAAAGAAATCATAAACTGAGCAATGAGAAAATACATATATATGTGTATATATATATGCATAAATTTTTAAATCCATGTATACATATATAAAACCAGATATATACCCATATATACATATATGCATACATACACTAACCAATATATAAGTATATGTATACTTTGTATTTATATATGTATGTGTGTATTTAAGTGTTGAATTTGAACATTATTTTCCAGAGGGGGATGTTGCTTAACTCTCTTTAAAGACATCATATCATTAGTAATTTTTCATTCTTCTACCTTAGTATAAAGGCTGAAATTCTAAAAATATTATCATGGTTATGAAAATTTCTGCATAATTTGACCATGATGGTTATTTTTTTTTCAGAAGAATAATAGCAATTAAAATAAGGATATACACAGGCTTAGTCCTGGGAAGAAATATTCTTCTTTCTGTTTTCTAAATACAGAATAAAATAAGAGTGTGGGTTGCTAGCAGTTATGGATTATGTTTCACTTGGCATTTAAAAAATATTTTAAGTCTGGTTGACATACAATGTTATATTAGTTTCAGATATACAATACAGTGATTTGACAATTCTATACATTACCTAACATTTGCCATGATAAATGTAGTTATAATCCGTCATCATACAATGTTATTACCATATTATTGACTATATTCCCTATAACTTGCTTTTTATTTCCATGACTTACTGATTTTATAAATGTAAATTTTTACCTTTTAATCCCCCTCACTTATTTTGCCATCCCTTTACCCTCTGGCAACCACCAAATTTTTCTCGGTATTTATGAGTCTGTTTCTATTATTTGTTTGTTTTGTTTTAAGATTCCACATATAAGTGAAATCATATGTTATTTGTTTTTTTCTTATTGATGTATTTCACTTAACATAATACCCCCTAGGTCCATCTATGTTGTCTCAAATGGTGAGATCTCATTCTTTTTAGTGGCTAAGCAATATTTCTATTCCATTGCGTGTGTGTGTGTGTGTGTGTGTGTGTGTGCGTGCGTGTGTGTAAGCACGCATGTGAGTAACATTTTCTTTATCCATTCATCTATGGATGGGCATTTGGGTTGCTTCCATATCTTGGTTATTATAAATAACCCCAAACAAGCATAGGGGGTGTATATCTTTTGTAATTAGTTTTTGGGTTTTTTTGGGTAATCTATAGTATTAAAGTTACTGGATCATATGGTAATTCTATTTTTAATTTTTTGAAGATTCTCCATACTGTTTTCCACAGTTGTTGCACCAATTTACATTCCCACTAACAATGTACAAAGATTTTCTTTTCTTTACCTCCTCACTAACACTTTTTATTACATGTCTTTTTGATACTAGCCATTCTGACAGGTGCGAAGTGAAATCTCATTTTTTTCATTGGATTTTGATTTGCATTTCCCTGATGACTAATGATGTTAAGCATCTTTTGATGCATTTGTTAGTCATCTGTAGGTATTCTTTGAAAAAATATTCAGGTCCTCTGCCCATTTTTAATGGGATTAATTGTGTGTGTGTGTGTGCATGTGTGTGTGCGTGCGTGTGTGTGTGTGTGTGCGTGCGTGTGTGTGTGTGTTGACATGTATGAATTCTTTATATATTTTGCATGCTAACCCCTTATTAGATAAATAATTTGAAAATATCTTCTCCCACTTAGTACATTGCCCTTTTGTTTGTTGATGGTTTCCTTTGATGTATAAAAGCTTTTCATTTTGGTGTAATCCCAAAACTTTAACTTTGCTTTTGTTTTCCTTGCCCAAGGAGACATATCCATAAACATGGTGCTAAGGCTGATTGATGTCCAAGAGAAAGCTGCCTATGTTTTTTTCTAGGAGTTTTATGGTTTCATGTCTTATATTGAGGTATTTAATAAATATTAAATCTATTTTTGTTTATCTTCATGTATGGTATAAGAAAATGTTCTGGTTTCATTCTTTTGCATGTAGTTGTCTAATTTTCCAAACACCATTATGAAGATACTGTCTTTTTCCCATTGTATATTTTTGCCTTTTTTGTTATAGATTGATTCACCATCAATTGGCTCTTACTAGGTTCCAGTAAGATATATGATCACATCGAGGGCCTAATAGGTAGGCCAGTATCAGCATAACATTCTTACTAATAATTAATAATGATTTCTTAAATGAAAACATAACTTGTTTTCTTCATGTAGTTATTAAATTGAGAGAAAACAAATATTTTTTAAATTAAAATTTTTAGGCAAGACACTTATAATCATTTGTAATAAGAGAGATGATTAATCAAATACCTTGTAATAAGAAATAATTGTTGATTTTGTGACTTCACAATCTGTACCATTAAAGCTTAAGATAAAACAGAAAAATATAATACTTCACATTTTATAATTGGGCTCTCATTTACATATAAAAACACAAGTGAACATTAGCATGTACGATCCACTTCCTTCATCTTTTTGCTGTATGAATCCAGTCCTTATTTTCTGGTTTAACATACTATTTATAGGTATAACAGACTTGTGAAAATCAACTGGAATAACTCAAGCATTCACTTACTCCAAGGCTTAGGTTTCTCTTTTTTTGCTTCCCGATATGCTTTAGCTGGCTTCCTTCCACTCATATACTTAGGGAAATATTTCCTGAACATTCTACTCAAATGGGACCCTCATCCTTATGTCACTTTCTCCACCTTTTCTTTTTTACATATATCCCGACTTGCCTATATAGCCTTTACTTTTATGTTTCTATGTTTTTGTTTCTTTCCTTCAACACAAAACCATAGGTATTATAAAACCTAGGGCAAAATACTCTAATTGAATGCTTAGTTTTCCACAGTATAAACATATCATATGGTTTTATTAACATAGTTATTCATTAAATATGCATATTAGCATTACAAAAATCTTGAAGTTTTTCAGGGATAAGGAAATCATACTAATGAGATATTTGGGTCTATAAAAGTCAATAGTGAAACTGGAAATGGTAAAGGCTTGATTACATTGAATTAAATACATTTGATTAAATAAATGCTTTTTTTCTTATTAACACTTCAAAACTGGATCAGTGGACAAATAGCAACAATGCATTTAGGGTTTATAACATAGAAGTGAAATGTATGGGAACAATGGCACAAAGACTGGAAAAGGGGAGATATAAGAATACTGCTGTCTGCTTCTCATAATGCACGCATACAGGAGTAATACGTGAAATACTGTGATCAGTTTGGGTTAATAATGTGAATCTTTGAATCCTGGAGCAACCACTAGATAGATTGACAGAATGATAGATTGATATATATAGCTACTAAGTCAATAAAATGAGACAAAATAGAATCACCCAAAATACTGAACAAAACCAAAAGTGGCAGGAAAAATATTTAAAGATGAGAAAGTAATAAACTTCATAATATTGATAAAGTTTTTTGTAAAAGAAGACATAAAAGTTATGGAACTAATTCAGTTCATGTTGGCATTTCCACTAATCAAACTTGCTGCATTTTAATACATTTTGAGGTGATAGTTCAATTTATATCTTCTGTTTTTTAGTGTTTAACTTAAAAGCAAAAACTGTTATGTTTGAAAAGAAGGTAGTTATTTTACATCAATATTATTTACTTATTTCTCATTCCATGAATATAGCACTAGGTTGTTGAACATTTGGACATTACACAAGATGTATATGTTTTTCTTTTACATAAGAACAATACAATATTGGATAATATATCTATAAGTATAAATTAAAATATAGTAAAGTATTTCAGGGGTGCCTGGATGGCTCAGTAGTTTAAGCATCTAACTTTTGACTTCGGCTCAGCTCATGATCTCATGTTCGTGAGTTGGAACGCTACATCCACTCCGTTCGGATGGCCCAGAACCTGCTTGCGATTCTGCCCGCCACTTGTTCTCTATCTCTCTGTCAAAATAAGTAAAAATAAAACTTAAATTAAAAAATGTAATAGGGGTGCCTGGGTGTCTCAGTGGGTTAAGCGTCTAACTTCAGCTCAGGTGACGATTTCGTGATTTGTGAGTTGGAGCCCAGCATCGGGCTCTGTGCTGACAGCTCAGAGCCTGGAGCCTGTTTTGGATCCTGTGTCCCCCTCTCTCCTTGCCCCTCCCCCACTTTCACTTGTCTCTGTCTCTAAAATAAGTAAACATTAATATTTTTAATTTAGTAAAGTACTTCAAAAAATAGAACTTAACACTTGTAAATATTTTTGTTCAAAAAGTTATACAAATATTAAAAGTCACTTATGTGTGTGGCTCATAGAGAGAAACAAAAAAGATAGGATTGATTAACCGGTGCCTTTTGTTATAACAGGTAACTCTTCCTTTGCTCCAAAGCAATGCTGCTGTTCTGAGGGCGTATATCTAGCATGATGCCTTTGGCAGCTGGAAGAAGTAGGGGGGGAGATATCCAAGTAATGCTTAGAAGTATTGTCTGCTTGATTCTGAAATAAACAAAAATGGAGTTTTACTATTCTTACTGTTTTATTTCCACAATAAATAATACTTCTCCCAACTGCAGAGAGAGAAAATAAAGGTTGTCAAGTCTAGAATTGACTTTTTCCTAGTGAAGAAATTGTTTTTACCATAAATAACATATTCTATATGAAGAGTGAACAAATTCATTTAAAAATTGTAGTCTGAGTAAAGATTTAAGAGATGAATTATTTTAAGCAATGTGTTAACGTTTTAATAAAATTCATATATGTGTGAAATCATGTAATTTCAATAAAAAGACAAATAACACAAATGTTTAGAGCAAATCTTTTATGGATTGTTTGTTAATTCCTTGGCTGTAAAATATTTTAAAAGTAATATTTTTAAGTGAATTTTGGACTTAAATTACATTGACAAACGAGCAAACGCTGAAACATATTCAACATTGCTATTAAATTAAAAAATAAAGTGTGAATAAGGTGCATTTTATTGATATTGTCAAAGGTTGCACAACTTCAGTGTTCACATTTTCAAAGCTATAAGGGATTGAGAATTTTTATATATTGTCATTAAGACTTAAAATGCTTATTATACATATATTTCGATTTGATTAAATATGTGAAACTCAAATGTGTATAATTTTTGGCACATAAATCTCACTGATAAGAATTTATACTGAGTTTTCACAAATCCATGTTTAGTTTCATATAGGTAACTAAGTTATTTTAAGCATCATATAGCTTAGTAAGTTGGAAACAATATAAACTAGCAAGAAATTTGAGTTATTTAAATAAGGCAGGCATACTATTACAGCCTTAGGAAATAGTTTTGTAGAATAATATGTAATGATGTGAGACAATTTCTATTTTATAATATAATATGAAAAAATCTCTGAAAATATTATGCTTATAAGTTCTTTTTTTCTGTTAGAGAGTTAAACCTATTTGCCTCAATCATGTGATGCATATGCTTGATTTTAGGCCTGTGATATTTTATGGTATATTAACCATTTGTGTGTCTATATCTTAAAATATTATTTCTTGTTTTATATAAGTTTTTGTGTTTAAGGAAGCATTCTTTTATTTCTTCTGATAACCATCTTTATATGTATGCAATTTTATAATACCTTTATCCTAGACCCTCTATCATTTCCATCAATATTATTATTTCTAATCTTTACCTCTCTGTTTTTAAAATAATTTTAACTACTTGATTTATAAGCTCTTAATTCCCAGCTGTTACAAATGAGAAAATTAGGGAGATCAATTCACTACTACTTTTTCTTATCCTTTCCCCATTTTTGTGATTTTTTTTCCTTATTTTTACCAATTACATTATTTGATTATGAACCAATCATCCCTACTTTGTTTTAATCTTAATGTTACAATTAAATGTTCTCTGTGTTCACCTCAGACATTTTCACATTTTCTCAATCATCAATTGTTTGGCTGATTTTTGTTGTCTAGAGTATTTGTGAGTAGTCTTCTATCTAGACTTTTCAACTCAAGTTCTAATGTTCTAAACTTAAAGATTCCTCTTTGTTCCTCTACTCAAAGGAAAATTTGGCTAGATAAAATATTCTTGCCTCCCATGACCTTTCCTTAAGTATCTTGTCAATGTAGTAACTACTTTCTAATAAGGAATACTGCCCTCCAGAAGCATGATTCCAAACTGATTTAGTACCTGTATCTACCTATCTATCTATCATCTCTACCTGTCTGTCTGTCTATCTGTCTGTCTATCTATGTTAGAGAGATTGAGCACATGCAATTAGGGGAGAAGGGTAGAGGAAGGGGGAAAAGGAGAGAGTGAATATCAAGCAGGTTCTCTGCTCAGTGTGGAGCCAAATGTGGGGTTTGAATCCATGATCCTGGGATCATCACCTAAGTCACACTGAAGAGTTGGATGCTCAGCTGACTGAATCACCAGATGCCCCATGATGTAGTATTTTTAATACATATCCAGACTATCATGTATCTTTACTGGAGTTATTTATACTTAAAATTACTTCATAAGTTTTATCATTTCCTTTGCAAATTATTCTGTTTTCTGCCATCTTTTATCATTTGTCTGCTTCTATGCATGTTTGTGTGTGCATTTAAAAAAAACTAATGTTTATTTTTGAGACAGAGAGAGAGAGCAAGAAAGAGAGCAAGAGCGAGAGAGAGACAGCGTGTGAAAGAGTAGGGGCAGAGAAAGAGACACATACACAGAATCCAAAGGCGTGTTCATTCTTTATGTTGTTTTTTCAAGGCCACACTTGCTCCATTAGCTTTTTATAAGTTTCTTTAAAAATACCAGGTAATTTTTAAAATTTATAAAGGTTTTGTGGAAAATTCTTTGTGTTTTATTGTTGCTTTAACAAAGAACTAAATAAGACCCTTCGTGTTTTCTCTAGATTTGGCCAGTCCTGACCTTTATTCATTTTTATAACTATTATCTCATTGGTGATCTATGAGGTCTGCAGCCTTTGATATCCCAGATTATTTTAAAGCAGCTTTCTCTGCTTCTACCAGAAATTCTGCTTTGGTCAATTATTCTTGCTTACAGCAGTTGCCTCTCACCAGATATGTGGAAGATTTATGAGACTGGCCTGCAATGGTCACCTCAAAATTCCCGACTTTTCCCGTAGTACTTGCATGGCTTGTCTCTCATGTCAGCTTCATGGTCCTAAAAGGAAATGCATGGCACACTCAAATTAGGAAATGGGATTGTTCATTCTTTACAATAAGAATATGTATCGGGTGTGAGGATGGCTGGAACCACAAGGAATAATGTAGACACCCACAATAAGTAGCAGCTGAGATGTCTTATTCACCTGATAGTAGAGCAACTCTCAGTATCTCAGGAATGAAAGGCCATGGGGAGCAAGTGGCTCCCAGAACCTGGAAAGTGACAGGTGAGTAAAGAAAGTTGCATTAAATGAAGTAGTGACCTTCATCCAAGGGATACAGACAGATGGCCGCCAGGGACAAATAATACAGAGGAGTAAATAGATTTATGTCAATATAATTCCTCCCTGTGATTTCTGGCAAGGATTCTGCTTTGGCTTTATAGAACTAGAAGACAATGAGCTGAGCTTCCCAGGACAGAGGACAGGAGAAGGAGGAGAAAGAGTGGATTTAGAACCCAAATGGAAGACCTGGCAAAGTCTTTTCACTTTGCCCCGTCAGTTCTCACTCTTACCCTTCATTCAGGTAAAGTTTGTGTCTCCATCTCAGGCATATGCAAAGCATAATCATCTGTTAGTAAATGTATTGTCATGGGTGCTATCAATTTGTATCTACTAATATTCTTCATATAAAGTGGTGAGAATGTGGAGGAAAAAAAAGTAATATAAAATATATAGCTGCTATTGTCCTGGACCTCCTAGTTGGCCATGAAGTATAAATTAATAAAAATAGCCACCTTTATGTGTCTAAATAATGATAGACAATAATCATTCCATATCTCCTTTACCATCTTCTACATCACAAGTAAATTGAATTCTTGACCTGAGGAAATAACTCAAAGTATTATTCTTGCACAAATAAAAGCTACTGCTATTTTTTTAGTAGAGATCATAGTTTTCCACTGACCACAATTTTAAGGAAAGATAGAACCAAGAAGAATTATAGTGAATTCATTCTGTTCTCCAATCAGTCCTCCTGTTCTCTGCTAGGCATCAACAACATAATTTCCCCTCATAATCAGGAGAAAAATTAACATTGTAGGTTCCGTGTTGATTTCTTATTTAATTTGAACGAGAAATGTCAAATGTTGGGGGACAATTTCTAATTCATGGAATGATCAATAGGCTCTCTGATAAATTCAGACTTTTTTTGGATACTATGAGCACAAGTTATGGGAAGAGAAACATTCTTCAAATAGATTATTAGGAGTAGTATAAAGAGAAACGACTCCTATCTCTACTTTTGGTTTCAGGATTTATATTTCTGGGGGCACCTGGGTGGCTCAGTCAGTTAAGCGTCTGACTTCAGCTCAGATCATGATCTCACAGTTTGTGGATTCAAGCCCCAAGTTGGCCTCTGTGCTGACAGTTAGCTCAGAGCCTGGAACCTGTCTTCAGATTCTGTGTCTCCCTCTCTGACTCTCCCCTGTTCATTCTGTCTTTTTCTCTCTAAAAAATTAAAAAAAAAACATTAAAAAAGGCTTTATATTTCTGGTTATGGAGGAGATTGCCTCATATCTTAGCTGCTGACTTTAGAAAAATGCCTCATCTTAAAGCCAATTCCCAATGCAACATGTTCATATAGGCCACCTGTTACCTTAACTGAGTCCTCTGAAAGTCATTATAGGGCCCTCCCAAGTTGGAGTCTTCTAGTTGATGAAATGTGTGAGAAGACCAGAAAATTCCAAGATGATTATACTGCTACATTCACCTTGCCATAACTTCCCTGGTGGGCAGCGTTTTATGGAGTACCTTGGTAAGCATCACAATAGTCTATAAATCTGTGAGTGCCAGTACTGGCAGAACTACTATAGACAGAGAAGGCAAATCTACTCCCCAAATATAAGTCTATAACAGTCAGGGTAATTGCTGCCATAATGGAAGAGGTCTTATATAATCAATCTGCTTCTATGACACCGGATTATTCCCTATGGGGAATACCACCATACTGAGAATTTATTGCAATTTCTACAGAGATAACCTGCACTCATTTGGAAATCAAGAAACCTGTGATTGAATGCATCTTAAGTCCTGCATCCACTTTCTGGATGTTCTTCTGTTTTCATTCCATATCTTAATCAATGGTCTTTCAATATACTTACTTCCTTGGACTAGAAATCTTAGAAACATTCTCAGCTCACTTCTGTATTTTACTCTCCATGTTCTATCAGTTACCAAGTAGTAAAAATTATGTTCAAAACACCATAAAACCTGTTCCCTCTCTTTCATTCTCTGTTTCTTGTCTCTCACAGAGACTTTCCTAATATTCTTTGTACCACAGCAATAGTCTTCTATCAGTCCTTCCTGCTTCCAGTCCTTTTCTTTGTGCACACAGCACACAAACATATTTCTAAAACAAAATACAAATATGGCATTTCATTTTCTTTTTAACTAATTAAATCACCCAGAGGGGTCATCATTGGCGTATAAGACACACTAAAATCTGCTCTCACTGTGTCTTCCCTTCATTCCTTGTTATCCATCTTTCCTCTCTGCATAGGTTTTATGCTGTAACCAATGCACGCCAATATTTAGTGTGTTCAACCATAAAGATAATATAGAATATGTGTCATGAACTTCAGTTTGGCAAAATAATGTTACATCAGTCATTTTCCTACTTGAATATATATTTTCTCTCATTTAGTCAATTACTAATACTTTAAATGCTTGAGTATATCTCGCATAGGAAAAAAAAGCAACGATTATAAGCAGAAGTATTAAATTTTACATAAAATGCCTGGACATTTATTTTTTTAACAAATCATTTGATGTAGCAACAATTTGTATAGTTTCTGTACCAGGTATAAATTGATCTTTTATGAAGCACATAACAATGCCAATTAACAAGGTATACATGTCCACTATTTTCACACCTAGCATACACAACATGACATTTAGTATCCAGTCACCTTGTATAAAAGGGTTTGTTTTGCTTGGTCTTGCTTTGCTTTCCATTGATTAGATGGGTATGGAAGCAGAACTTCTTTGTCACTTCACTGGAAACTGTCTGGGTAGCAACGGAGTGTATCATAAATCAATTCTACCAGGAGAACAGCTCACAACCAAAGTCAATATCATGGTATAAAGCATCTATAACAAGAATCAAAATGAAATAGGCTCACACTTTGTTTCTTCAGAGAACTTCAAGTTTTAAAAATGTATACAACAATATAATAAGGCCATGTGTTTTGTTATTGTTAATGTGTACTTACAGAACATATAAAGTTGAAAGAATCTAGTAATACATTTTTAACCTGAAAAAAGGTTAACATTTGTAAAGCACTATAACTGTTATTTATTTGGTGATTACCACATTTTAGGCGCACTGAAGAGAAGTAAAGGAAGATCATACTCATAAAGAGAAAATTTCGTTATTATAATTACCATGAGTAAGTAATATATGCATTTGAAGTAATACATGTGTTTGGAGTGAAGTAGAATACAGTCCAAGATTTAAGCACAAATATTATTGAGAAGTTAGTAGAGACACCAAGAAGACTTTCTATTTTCTTTTGAGTATGCTTTTCTTATAAGATAATTTGATTATTCTTTGCTTGTATTTTAGTAGATGTTCAGCAATCCATTTTAGTCCTTAATAATCCTTAAGGTTCCTACTGCAATAGAATAGCACTGATTGCCGAGAACTTGCAGTAACTAATGATACACTTATTTAAATTCAGAAGGACTTTTATATTACTGGTGATACTTCTGTCACTCCTGCTCCTGTTCCTTCTCCTTCTAATACTATTGTTGCTATTTGTTATTACTGTCATTATTGATATTATTATTACTGTCATTATTACAAACAAGAATCCTTGAATGTTTGTGAACAAAGGGTTAAATTTTAACTCAGCAGGAAGCTAATAATATATAAAATTATTATTTCATAATGCAATAGGTCTTTTAGAGCATCATAATGTAATATGCACAAAATAGTCTTCAGATGCTATTTCTTATGGCCATTTCCCTTTATGTACTGCTATTATAAAAGTAAATTGGTGTATTTATTGCTAGTCTTGAGCTCATTTGACAATATGTTTTGTGTGTGTGCATACCAAAATAAGAAAAAGTATATGAACTTTACCAACAATTCTACCTCTAATACATATGTTTTAGTAAATAACTTAATAGGGAATTTATATAAATTGCTCATTACCACTTTGTTTAAAATTCTATCAAGATGGTAATTGCCAATGTTCAAGGAGAAACTGCTGAATAGAATATGGCTAATTAATTTAGTGAAATATATTATTATTTAAAAGCATGGGAAATTCTTAATATAGAAATAAATCTAAAATTTTTAATTATCAGTTTACAATAAGGGTATTGATTCAGGCAACAAAAGTTACTGAATGAAAGTATTTCAGTAAACACTAAAGATACAATATATCACTGTGTTTTTAAGAAGTTACTGAGAATGAAGAGCCTAAAATAAGCTATATCAAATGTATTAATTATTAGAATTACAGAGTGCAACTTGTCTGACAGATTAGGGGAGTCAAGGAAAATGAAAAAAGATGAGCTACACATAATAAGAAGGTATTAGGCTAGTAATAGCATGTTGCAAGAACATATCAAGCACATCCACCACCTAATGCAATGCTGGGTCACTGTGAGGAGTTTATCTGGATTGTTGTCCAGTTTAGTGAAGGGAAAGTCAAGTTTAAGAAGTACCTGGAGCCTGTTAAGGATTTTAGATTTGATCAAAAGTAAAAGGTCATAACGATAAAAAGTTTTAGGAAGTAATTCACAGTAGTAAAATCAAGCAGCATATCTAAATTTGCATTATATGAATGGAATAACTTTGAACAGATATACATAAAACAGAGCAATCAGTGGTAGATATAATGAAAGATGACTTTGGTTTTACTCTTTATACTGTTACTTATTATACAGTATTTTTCAAATAACACTGAAGACTTTTCTGATCAAAATAATCAGTGTTGTTAAAGCGAGCAACCCAAACTGCACCATACCCCATATCTGAATATTTTGATTGGTGAATTCTGGGTATTGTGCATGTATTTATGACTTCCCCTGAGACCTCATTAGAATATCTCCAGTTTCTCCACTCTGCCTGTAGAACTGAGTATGGGTTGAAGTGGGGACCAGTGTATATACTCAAGACAAAAGAATGTAGACTTGATCTTGGCATTAAGTTTATAAGCATAGGAACCTTATTTGTTTTATTTATCATTTTATCCTCAGGATAGAATGCATTGCTTTATAGTTAGGAAAAGGACAATACGTTTTGCATAAGACTGACTAAACCATTCCATTTTTTGCTATCAATTCTACTCTTTGACGGTTTCCTCAATATCTGGCCTACTTTTACAAACTGTAAACTGGCATAATAACTTTGTGCCATTTCTTGGGACTGTTTTTATTAATATCTTACATGAACTGTTTCCATAATTCTGCTCATGATTCCTGAAGCATAGGTCTTCCTGATATTTCAAGCCAACCTTGGAATTCTCCTTCTTGCTAACTTGATTCATAATTTTCCATCAGTTCACTTCACACCTGGGCCATGCTCCACTTACTTCTCAAATGACAAATTGCATGCTAGAAGCAGGTGCCTGAGATTGACAAAAAGAACTTTTCCAACCATGGAACTATATTCAGTCCAAAGACTAAGATTTTTTTAAATAAAAAGAGAGGACTTCTTGATTATGTAACCCTAAGATAATAAAGAATTTTGAAACTCTAAAAATGTTTTTTAAATACATATTTTAAATACATATGAAATACTATAAATATTATGGAGAAGCTAGCAAATCCTAAAATTAGCATAATTTTAGAAATATTAAAAAGAGGTTTAAGTGGGAATTTACATGTTTTAACACTAATTCTAGAATGGTTGTTAATTTCCATGATTAGAGACAGAATTTCATCCTTTTAATAAAATATGTATATATAAAAATTTATGACACATTGTGGTCCCAACCATTGCACAGTATTAGGTCCAAAATTGTAGAAATATGTACGAAATAGAATCAATACCTAAAATCTATAAGCTATTTTTATTTAGTATGGGGAGATACTTTCACACTACAAGTATGTATAAGTCAAGTAAAAAAGATATTGACATTATAATTCAAGAGGCAAATTAATGACTAAATAATTTTTCTTATTATAAAAGAGCATTGTTACTATATGTCTCAGGGAAGATTTTTATTTTTTTCCATTTGGCATCTAATAAAAATGGGGGCACCTGAGTGGCTTAGTTAGTTGAGCATCTAACTTTGGCTCAGGTTATGATCTCACAGTCCGTGGGTTCAAACCCCTGTTGGGCTCTGTGCTGACAGCTCAGAGCCTATGGCCTGCTTCAGAATCTGTGTCTTCCTTTCTCTTTATTCCTCCCTCATTTGCGTGTACATTCATTCTCTCTCTCTCTCTCTGTCGCTCTCTCTCACTGTCAAATATAAACATTAAAAAGTTAAAAAAAAGACAGATGGCTCTAGGATTTCTTATATTAGACAAAGGCTAAGTGTGATATTTGCCAGGTGCTTAAAAAAACACTAACACATCCACCTTCACAATCTCAAACTTACTCTTCTGATATTACTCTCAATTAAGTAGACTATGTAGATGTAAATCAAAGATCTTCCATATAATAAAGAAAATGCTGGGTTGGTTTGTTTTTCAGAATAAGGAAACTTGTAGGTAATATTTAAAATATTTCAAAAACAACCATAATATTTCTCAACCAAGAGAAAGTTAGGCACCATACAATAATAATTCTAAATATTTTCAGTAGAGAACATCCTTCATGTATCACTCTCTTCTATGACAAATTCGTATTTATATTTATCACATTTCAAGAAAAGGTAGAGACAAAATAAAATGATATTGGATATAAGATGTCAAAATTTAAAAATGCAACATCTAAAATAAAAAAGAAAGGATACAAAAAATAAATAAATAAATGAAAAATAAAAATGCAACATCTAAGATGGATGAAATTAAATAACTTTTCATTTGCTGTAAAGGAAAATTGAAATTTCATTGTGTGGTGAAATAGGTATTTTAACAACTGTTTAATGGTCCCCTAGGAAGAAATTGGGAGGATATAAACTCAGTTTAGAAGAAAATGGTTGTATGTAAAGAAAAACTACAGTGTCCTAAAATTAGTAAAGATACTATTTTCTAAATAAGCATTGGAGTGTTAAAAATTCATCTTGGGGCACCTGGGTGGCTCAGTCAGTTTAAGCGTCCAGTTCTTGGTTTTGGCTCAAGTCACGGTCCTGCAGTTTTGTGAGTTCAAGCCTCACCTCCTGCTGTGCTCTGTGCTGTCAGCACTGGGCTTGCTTGGGACTCTCTCTCTCTCTCCCAGTCTCACTGCCCCTCCTCCACTCAGGCTGTCTCTGACTCTTTCACATAAACAAAGAACTTTGAAAAAAAATTTAAGAATCAATCTCAAAATAAAATTTCACCTATTTTCATTTTGCAAATGAGAGTAAGAAAAGTTGAAAGTATGAAAGGATATTGATATATTGACAGCAGACATTTTGAAAAAACATAGGTAAGCAATCGTTCTAATAGTTCAAGCACAATGTAAATGATTTCTTTTAAAGAAGAGATACAAACAGAAACTGATTAATCCAATGAGAAAAGGGAAAAGAGAAATTGACAGCTTTCAATGCTTCAACTAAACAGATGAAAGATCTCAAAAAAATTACCTTAATGAATACCTGAAGAAACTGGAAAAAGAAGAGCAAAATAAACTCAAAAGAAACAGATATAAGTATATATACATATACTTATATATATACATATATATATACTTATACATACATATATGTATATATGCATATATATAATAAGAATTAGAATGGGAATAAATGAAATTAAACAAAATAGAAATAGAGAAAATCAATGGAACCATAGTTGGTTTTTAATTTGAACAAATTTACAAATCTTTAATCTTGCCATGATAATATGTTTAATCTAAATTAGCTAGATAACAGAGTTACTGAATAATTTATAGAGTGTTAAGAAAAAATAACTTCTGTTTCTCTTTGCTTAATGTTTAATCATTAAAAGGATTCAGAAATGCGGTGCTGGGATAGCTCAGTCAGTTAGGCACCAGACTCTTGATTTCAGCTCAGGATCCTGAGTTCAGCAGTGCAATGGGCTCCGTGCTGTGCATGGAGGCTGCTTAAGATTCTTAATCTTTCCCCTGAGCATACACTTGCACAGGCATGCAAGCACTCTCTCTTTAGCCCTAAAAAAAAAAAAAAAAAAAAACGGTAATAGATCATCCAAACCATCAGAGGAATGAAAAGACATTGGGAAAAGGCAAAATTAAATTCAACAAAGAACCATATATAAAAGGATAAAATGAAAAATTAAAATAGAAATAAAAGAATTGAAATGTTTCCATAATTACAGTACTTGTAAACACAGTACAATAATCTATTAAAAGACAAGGTATTGTCACATGATGAATAAAATTATCCTTATCCCCCAAGGGAAGACTAGGGAATGTTTCAGAGTGGGCCCAAGTGGACCTCTATCACAGCTGATGAACCCCAGGTTTATGAAAATCCTACTCTCATAAGGGGCTGCTGGCAAATCTGCCCATCCTTTGCTCCCAGGCAGATATTTTCTCTATTGCTCTGTATGTAAGCAAACCTTCTATGTGAGGAGGGAGGCTTTACTATTCCAAAATGTAAATAAATCAACCCTCTGACTTAGAGGGAGACACTAATTTTGTAGACCATCTACTGTGCTGCTGTGTAAATCCCCTTGAAGACAGTCTGAGTTGCACAGACACACCATGGAGAAGTCCCTCCCCACCAATATCAGATTAACTAAGATCACACAGCTGTAGATTATTTACAACAGGCATTGCTTTTTAAATGTCATTCAGTGAAATTAATTAAATAAAATTAAAGAGGTATAAAATAAAATACCAAGGGCTATGGACTGAATATTTTCTCCTCCCAAAATTCATATGTTTAAGTCTATTCCCCAATGTGATGATATTTGAAAATGGGACTTTTGGGAGATAATTAGTCCATGAGGGCAGTAGTGTCCTTATAGAAAGAGACAGTAGAATTATGATTTTTCTCAGCCATATGAGGATATAGTGAGAAGACCATCTTCAAACCTGGAAATGGTCCTCACTGGACCTGGGATCTGCCCGTGCCTTGATTTGGGCTTTTTAACCTTCAGAACTGTGAGATATAGTGTTGCTGGGTAGCTACTCAGTCTGTGTTATTTTTGTTACAATAGCCTGAACTAAGACATCAAGTAAATATAAAAAAAAACCTTGGATATTTATATAAATATTGTTTCAAATTAATATCATGACAATCTATGGCCAAAATCTTCACTAGAGATTACAGATCTCTGTGCTGATGAAATGAACAATTCTACTTAGAGAATGTAACAGTCATTAACTGGAATAGAGCCAGAAATATAGCCTTCAAGTATAATTAAAAATGACAGAATCAATGGAATGCACTGTTAAATCCACGAAAATAATCTATGTTGTACAGTATCTCCATACGAAATCTATAGACCAAGGAACAAAAAAAAATTGGTTAGAGAAAATATGAATAACAGGCTTTTCTTATAGGACTGTGGTCTATAGTGTATTATAAAATTATATATATAAATATTTGCTACCTTTCCTTGTAAGAGATGAATTCTTATACACCGATTGATATCAGTCTTGCCCATGTGACTTGCTTTGTTCAAAGAATCCTAAGTCCACATCCCATAGGCAATATCCAACCATATAATTTGAGAGCCTTTGCATGGTTCCAACACTGCTATCTTCTCTCCATCACGGTAGTGCTGTTTCTGTAGCCCAGTTACTAGAATGAAGAAGACTGAACAGAAAAGCATTTGATTTATATAACAGGAAGATATAGTTAGGCTTTTCTTGTAAACAACTAAGGTTTTTTACTTATATGTTTCTGCCGCACACTACATCACAGGCTGACACAGAAGTAGATATACAGAACTATTCTAGCATGGCAGGAATATATATTAATTTTAAGCACAGAAAAAAAAGTTTCCTAAGATCACAGTATCATAGACCATTTTATCAAGCCACAGTTCCATGACTCTAAAATTACATAATAAAATATACTTTAATAAATTTGAAAACTAAATATCCTATGTCAAATAACTCACATTAATTAATGAATCACAATGGAAATTACACCCTATTTGAACTAAACAACAATGAAACTATTATATTTTAAAAGTTATGTGATATGACCAAAGAAGGCTTATTAAGTTTTAAAAAGATACAATAGGACTCACTAAGTAAAATGTAAGAAAGAAAAGAAATATTATTTTATATTACAGGCCAATGTAATTTTCTCCTGCTTGTGAATCAGGAATATTCCAGTTACTCTTTTTTTTTAATTCAATATCTCAGGGTCCTTTGCTTCCAATAGCCAGTTGGGGAGAGTGTTGGGGATGTGCAGTGAGAAGGGAAGGCTCACACAGGTACAAGGAGAGGGAAGAGAAAAGACGAAGAGGAAGAGAAAGGAAACGCTGTTCTCTTAGCAGCTTCAAGCTGGACACTGCATATTATTTATGCCTATCTTTCGTTTACAAGAATTAATCCTCTGCCTCCATCTAATGCTTGGGCTCTCAGAACTGCTGTGGAGTGCATAGATCTTCAAAGTCCTCTACGTCTCCCCTGTAGGAGTGTACGTAAGCAAATGGCAGTCTCTGTGGTTCTTTTATGTGGGAGGTAAAAATGAAGAAGCCAAGGATATTACGCTATTGGGAATAAAGGAAGCAAAGAGGCCTGCAGTCTTTTTGCAAGTGGAATGAGTTGGGGGTGTTAGTTGGGGGTGTTAATGCATTAAAAGACTTAACAGACCACAGATAAATCAGGGGATTGTTGTAGGAGGTTGGATGTTTGGATTTGTAACTTCAGCAGTAGAATAGATCCGAAGTTTGTTTTAGTCAGGAATCATTGTTTGGATTAGGACGATAGAAACAAAGTATCAAACCTAGATTTTTGTAATATATCCTAGCTGGAAGCAAATATTGAATGAGTAATGAAATTGAAATTCAACATTACAGTATGGTCTATATTATTGCTTTTCTGGCTTGTTTCAAAGAAAACCAAAGGCCTGATAATGTGTAAATGGATTGAGTTGACCACGATGATCTTGGGAGAATTTTGGCATTATAGTTTCCTGGATTTCTGGAACCTTCAAGTCCTTTCCAGGTGCATATTTGGTTAAACACTGTCTAGTCATGTCTGTTTTGAACAGGATGCCTTGTCTACTCTTGGGATCCACATTTTCTTTATATCTAAATTCAAACTATTTGGCTGAAAGAACTCTGGTGTCTGTATTGAGAAACATACCAAAGCACTTTTGTCTAACATTGTCACTAGAGGGGAAAATTATTTTATATTACAAAATAAATAAATAAATAAATAAATAAATAAATAAACAGACAAATAAATAAAACACACTTCTGAACCACTAAGGCTCATCTAATGAAATAAAGAGCTTTACTGAAACAAGAAAAAAAAAATCCCAGTCTCCATTGCCAAGGAGATTACATATTAGAACTAGATCTAAAGGAAAAACTTTTTAAACAATTGCATTTTCACATGATTAAAAAAGTGTGGCTTAATTTTTGTTTTATTTTTTAACAAATGCTTCCTTCTACACATAATTCCTTCAAATATTTGAAGGAAATAGATACATTCTTAATATTTGTAATGTAATTTCTTAATGTTTTGCTCCATTGTCACATTCAGTATATATTCAGTATATATATATATTTAACTTTTTATAAACTCTAGTAATCTACCTTTTGGTAAGAAAATGTATTGAATGTTAAGTGCATTAATCAAACTGGTCAGAAAATCTAGTCATAGGAATTATTTGAATGCCCTTAGAATATGAAGGGGGGCACCCTATAGTAGGTGAGAGATACAATTTTAACTGTAATAGATAGAAAGCTGACATTATTTTCACATTTCATGGTATTTTATTTTATTTATGTTAAAATGAGAGAAGAGAGAAGAGGTGAGATGTTAAAACTGGGGAGGGAGGGGAAGGTAACCATGGGTACAGTTCTGAGGCATTAGAGATAATAGAGGCTGAGAAAATGAAACATGAGTTTATAGCTTTTGAAACAAGATTATGAAAGATTATTGTAAAGGATTCCAAGTATTTAAGACTTGAAAGGAAAAGTCTTAATTTTAGAGCATAGTACACAAAAAGTATCAGAGTGGTGAAATTCCTTCATCCTGTATATAATCTCATTTGGTTCTGATAATGGAGTCCAGTGTGTCTGTGGCTAAGAGCACAGCGGCTAGAGGTAGGCGTCCCTCAGTATAGACTTTGGTTCTGACATTTAAGAAGTGCGTGCATGTCCAAAGGCTATGACTTAATCAACTTAATTCTCTCTGCCTCGATATCTTCATCCATAAAATGGGGATGACAATAATATATATATCAAAAGGAGTTTTAATACTAAACACACTTTTCTTTAAAGTTTATTTATTTGAGGGAGACAGAGAGATAAAGAGAAGGAACTTGAGCAGGGGAGTAGCAGAGAGAGAGAGAGAGAGAGAATCCCAAGCAGGCTCCAGTGCTGTGAGTGCCCAGCCAGAGGCAGGACTCGTGACTGAGACCATGACCTGAGCTGAGACCAAAAGTCCCAAGCTCAACTGGCTGAGCCACCCAGACACCTGTCAACACACTTTTAAATGTCATATTGTGTAATTATTAGCTATTAATATACTATCCTGTGCAATATAGTAGCATTACCCTCAATTTATAAATAAGGACACTCCACAGTGAATTAATTTTTATTTTATTTTTATTTTTTAATGCTTATTTTTGTTAGAGAGTGTGTGTATGAGCAGGGAGGAACAGGAGAGGGAGACATAGAATTGGAAGGAGGCTCCAGGCTCTGAGCTGTCAGCACAGAACCTGATGCAGGGCTCACACTCACAAATCAGGAGATCATGACCTGAGCCAAAGTCAGAAGCTCAACCAATTGAGTCTCCCAGGCATCCTGGGTTAGTCTTTAAAATGAAACCAAAACTAATATCTGCTTCAATAGAGAGCTACAAGAAGTCTGCTTCCTGTCATTTGTTTCTCATAGAAGTCTGTACTCTCAGCTTTAAGCACTCATTTTGCCCCTTTCAGTCTCAGGAACTAGGACTAGAACTTCAAAATTGCATATGTTTTCAACCTGTCTCTTTCCATTAGCCTCTTAGTTGTGATTTTCTAATCAATTAACTTTGTATGTTCTTCACAGAGGCTAACCTTCCCCTGCCCTGGTTCCTCAGACCAGAATGGCTTCTCACCAGCTCTTCTGATATTTTCCTTCTTACTTAGCAGTGCTCAGTTCATGCTGAACCCTCTATTCAAAATAGTCTCCACCTGTCTCTTTGGTATAAAGCCCTTGCTCTTCAGCACCATCCCAGAGCCCCTCCATACCAGCATCGCTTGAGTCTTACTTGAAGGAAAAGCAAAGCAGGACCTGTGTCCTAGTCCCTAAGCCAACTCTTGAATATTGTCAGATCACAAATTCTAGAGAAAAACTGGTCCCAACATTTAAACTGTTTCAAAGCTGCCATTTGTCTCTCTACTATTCATCAATTTTTCTATAATATTTAACTGAAATGTAATGAGATTTCATATATATATATATAAATAATCTGTCTTATTTTTCATAAAATGATATATAAAAATCTTAGTTTTGTAAAAGATGAATTTCTAATGCTCATAAGTGCAAAGCAAATAGAAAATTCTGTTGTAAATGACAACTGAATTCTGTTGTATAAAAGAGTAAGAATTATAATCATTGATAAAGTATAAGAAATATTTCACCGAAGCCCATAAAAATCCACATGGCAACTTGAAAATAAATTAAATTGCATTGTCCCAAATGAGACTGAAATTGTTTTTACACATCTCTACTCACTTAACTAAAACCATAATCCCCTTGAAAAAGGGTGCTTATCTTTTCCAGCACCCTCTTTTGTCAAGATTAATTAGAATGTCATACAGAATTGAGCAACTCTTTCTTGATCTCATTCAAAGCTATCATTAGGATCAATTTAGGGAAGAAACACATATCCATATTTCTGGATATATAAAAACAATAAAATAATATCCTAAGCTTACTAAAGAAAAGATACTGTGAGGACAAAATACTATAAGAATTATGTGATAGAGTCACATTATATATGTATTCAACTCGACTATATTTAATATTCCTGATCATACATGTAGGGACTTACAAAAAAAACAAAGTGGGATTTTTTTCAAAGATAGAAAGTAACAGATTAAATAGCCTGGACAATTCCTATTATCAATCCATTTACTGAACTTATACTCAACAGTAAGCTTGAAAAAATTAGATTTACTTGTTCCCTTAGGTTTAAAACCTCCTGGCCCAGAATCAGATAGATCTCTCCTAATGCTGAATGTGATTCTAGATATTTAAGGGAGTTTTTAAATTTAATATAGAGCCCCCCAATGTAAGTCAACTGCTTCAGCTGTTACCAAACAAAAGAGCTATTTCTTTCAAAGCTAGAGAAAAACTTTGGTGAGTTATAGCCACGCATATGAGAAAAAAAGAGTATGTAGGTTTTCAACATGGCAACTTTCTAAAGAACTTTGAAGGGTAATTTGAGTTTAAGTGATTTCTACCTTGGTTTTTAGACTAGGATTGCCAAATATTATTTTGCTTCTATCTGATTGTCAAGAGAAATTTTCTTTAGATCCTGATTCTTCCAATATAATTGGCTCTACAATATTTAGAAAGAAGAGCAATTCTATTTACTTTTGGCAACCATCATCATTATATTTCATTTTAATGAATATTTGCTAAACAAGTTTATGGGGTAGGTGCTGTAATTCTGCTCAGAACTCTAAGATGTTGAAAGAAAATTAAAGCACATTTCATTTCACTTTATTACCTTCATTTGTTTGTTTTACTTGAACCTATATTTCTGGTGAAATTTTTACAGTCGTGCTATATTACCTTCCTTTCTTTTATATTCCACTTTCCATAATATTTGACTTTGCTCATTGCCCAAACCTTTTTCCTTTTTCTTTCATGTGTTTGTATTTCACATTTTTGTATGTCCACATACTCTAAGAAAAAATTAAACAACATATTTCAAATGTATTTAGTTCAGTGTATCAATTCATAGGTCTACTAACACAATTCTCCTTAGCATGTGTATTTCTTAGAATAGAGTTCACCTTGGTTATTCGCCATTATCATTATTTCTGTGCTGAGCTATCAGCAGTTGACTTACATTGGGGGGCTCAATTTTTCTGAAATTGATTAGTGATATATTTATAGCCCTTATGATATTTTTGCATTACTACATAAATATATTCTCTAGCTTCCATGATGATTATAAAGGGGTGGTATTCTCTCAGACTCCCCAGAGTGTCAGGTAGATCAGTGGGTCATACAGATTTAAACTAACTAGATATGTACAACATTGCTAAAATTAGTGTCTCTTTACTGTTTGGTACAGTAGTTTTTATTTTTGCATATTCAGGAATATCAGTGATATCAATAGAATGGTAAAATCCTTTAGCACTTGACACTCACTATATTGTGTTGTCATATGTATAGAATATACATTTATGTCTATATGTATATATGAAAGCAGCACAGGATATCATTCAAATATTTGATCTGTGGCTTAAATCATTTAGTATATTCTTAGCTTTAGCATACCTTCTATTTTAGGAAAAATTCAAATAAGAAATATAGTTTTACATAATAAATAAGAAGGTATGGGGCACCAGCATGGCTCAGTTAGTTGAGCATCCAACTTTGGCCGGGTCATGATCTCACAGTTTGTGGGTTCGGGCTCCACATGGGGCTCTGTGCTGATAGTTCAGAGCCTGGAGCCTGTTTTGGATTTTGTGTCTCCCTCTCTCTCTGCCCGTCCCTTGCTCATATTCTCTCTCTCTCTCTCAAAAATAAATAGACATAAAAATATTAAAAATGAAACAATTAGAATCTGCCCCTCCTCTACTCACAAGTAGTCTCTTTCTCTCAAAATAGATAAATATTAAAAAATTAAAAAATAATAAGCAACCTTGCATTTTCAGCAAAGTATTAAATTGTGCCATCACAATTTAAATACATTTATTTACAGTAGTCATTATTCTAATGGTTAAAAAAACTAATAAAAGCAAATACACATTTATCTCCATCTGATATACTTTATCACTTATTATCTATAAAATAAAAAAGATACCTCATTATAAAATTAAACTCTTAATTTTAATACTTTTAAATGGATACAAATTTACCATATGATGAACAATTCATAAAAAGGACTTGACCTCAACATTTTAAAGCAAAATGGTATACATTTTTTCTTTACTTAAAACAATTAGAAGGGCTCCTGGGTGACTCAGTCAGTTAAGTGTCTGACTTGGTTCAGGTCATGATCTCAGAGTTTATGGATTCGAGCCTCACATTGGGCTCTGTGCTGACAGCTCAGAATGTGAAGCCTGCTTCAGATTCTGTGTCTCCCTCTCTCTCTGCCCCTCCCCTGCTCGTATTCTCTTTTTCTCTCTCTCTCAAAAATAAATAAACATAAAAAGATTAAAAAAGAAACAATTAGAATCTGTTATTACCAAACTCTTGAGATTCAGGTAAAGGCAAATATTTGACGAGCCTTTAATTATATTAATGTTTAAACTTCATTTATGAATAGGTGTTTTCATTTAAAATTGTCTTCTTCACAACTGTGTAACAATAATTCTGGCAAGAATTTAATTTAGAAATTTTATAAAATAAATGTTTTATTAAGATTCCATATGAAATATTTCCAGTAGCATCCTGGAGTTCCTTGTATTAACATATCAACATTGAACCACTTTTGAGTTGATTTCATTTCTTGAGAATGGCTAAGCTGCTTCACACAGATACAAAGAAAGCAGTTGGAAATCGGAAGACTTTGAAGCCCATCATTTTTCTAGTTTTGACTTCCAAGTATACAATCTAAATCCTGAGGCAGGCCTTACTGTGCTCCATCTGATAGCATGCAAGTCACTGCTTTAGTTATTTTTATTACAAGCCTCTATATCTATTAAAAAGCACTTCAAGTACAATAAACTTTTCTAGTTCTTTGTGGCAAAAACATATTTTTAAAATCTGATTAAGATAACAACTTCAGAATGTCATAATTATATGTAACTACTAATGGAAGAAAGCAAATGAATTTGGGAAAAATAAACTGGGAGAAAATTTTAGTTGTCATTATCTTAGGACTTTGATAGGTTTTTGTTATGTAGCTCTTCAAAAAAATTGACGCTAAGAATTTAATGCTTATATTAACAAAGTTTTTCATTCTAAAGGGTTTAATTACTCCGGGCAGTCAATTATGGCACCTCTGTAAATAATGCAGGACTGAAAGCTTCAGTAATAGGCTGTCCTTATGCCTTAGACATAGAATTATAGTAATGACATAACCTGGAGATGCTTTAAGGCTATTTTTGTCGATTCCAGTTGAAGATTGGCCCATTACTTCTGGCATGCATTTCAACATTCTACCATTGTCCTACAATTTTCTGGTGTTCATTTGTCACACTGACAGAAACCAGTTTAAAATTTAAATCCATATCCCTCCTGAATCCCGTAAAAGAGTTTGTAGGCCAAAGCTTGTGCAGTGACTGATGATGCTCTTGTCAGATGCCAGAAGATCTAGCAGAATCGCTCAACAAGTTTCTTAACAAGATAAACAATAAGGCAGATTACAGAAAAACAAATGACTTATCATAAGGTTGCTTCCATGGCATTCTTCATATTAGTCCCCTAAAGTCATTTCCACAAATAAACTATTTCAGAAGTAGGAAGTATTCCTACTTGTATATTGATATTTAATTCTCTCCCAGCTTATTCAGTTTATCGTTTGTAGAGAAAAAGCACACAATTGAAATATATGGTAAAAGATCCCTAAAAAATATACTTTAATTTAACCAAGCAATTTCTTTTCTCTCTCCAGGATATAGATTGATAGGATGATCGTGCACTAAGTCTACTATGAGTATCATTAGGTGTCATTATGATACAGTTCTCTTCGTTTGCAGATTTCCAACATTAAGACTATGTCCTTTAAAATGTTTTCCCTTTAAACAAGCATCTCTCAAAATCTGAGCACTGGAAGTTTATGGTTGCATGTTTTCATCTCAACAAGCCATACAAAATGGGTGTTATTCTCTTATCCTAAGAGAATTTTTTTTCCAACTGCATATTTTAAACTACCAACCCCCCCCCCCCGCAAAAGTAGATCATTAAGACAGAAGTATATGAATGATTTTTCCTGGACACATGGAGCTATTGTGTTCACCTCCTTCCTCTTATGGCAGAATATATGTGTGTCCTGGTTAAGTCACTTGTCACAGGCATTTTATCTTGTCTAAGTGGTGTGTAGTTGGAAAAATATGGAAATTTATTTATTTTCCTTGCTTAGCCACTGCATTGCCTTCTTTGAAAATTAAATTGGGGCGCCTGGGTGGCTCAGTCGGTTAAGCCTCCGACTTCGGCCCAGGTCAGATCTCACATTTGTGGGTTCGAGCCCCGCATCGGGCTCTGTGCTGACAGCTAGCTCAGAGCCTGGAGCCTGCTTCTGGTTCTGTGTTTCCTTCTCTCTCTCTCTGCCCATCCCCTGCTCATGCTCTGTCTCTCTTTGTATCAAAATAAATAAAACATTTAAAAAAATTAAATTTACTACATACCACTTATGTGTTCATCTTTGTTACAGTTGTTTATTCAACAAAATAGAGCAACTAGATAAGAAATTAAGGGCTGTGCTCCTGAGACTGCTCGCAGGTAAAGACACAAGATGAGACCCGCATCACCCCTCACTTTAGAGCTTCTAAGGGCAGGCTACTGTGTTGATGTTAGTAAAATGGCTTTAATTTTTGCAAAATGAATCAGATAATTAGATTAGCTGAATGTTTTGTATGTTTTTGTTTTCGAATTATACCCACTTTTTAGTTATATCATTTTAGATCATTCAAAAATTATTTAAAAGTTTTAGTGCTGATCATTCACATGTGATAGAATCAAACAGAGGTAAAAACTAGAAAGATGCTGTCATCATGTTATGTCCCATGTATTACAGAAAAAGAAACCTTGAGAATGCTTACTGAAAACATCTTTGGGAATAATACTTAAAAGGAACAACTGGTCATTAATGAATATTAGAAGCACATTTTCTATTTATTCATAAAATACATAAATATTGCACAGTAAAAGAGAAATCATTAGAAGTGGAATTATATTGATTCGCCTTCACTTGAATATACAACCAGCTCACAGAGGTAGGAAACACCCATAATTTAATATTCCTAAGGGAATGAAATGGAATGTGTGCAACTTAGTTTTTTGACACAAAGAAATATCCTCTGGAACCCAAACTCACCAGATATTACAAAAATTTCAGAGGACAAAAGGCTGTAAGGTTTTGCTACCACCTGTGACAGTTAATGTTCCTGAAAATAACAACACAGCTAGAAATGTGTGAAGACTTCATAAAAAGAGCATATCATGTTTGTCTATGAGATTAAGTTTCCACCAGAAAAAAAAATAGCTTCATTAAGTGAATAAGATCAGGGATAAACTAGCTGTTCTAATGAAAAGAACATAAATATAATTGTATTTACTATACCCACAATCAATACAGCCCAGGGTTCTGGTAGTGACACTCTGGACTGTTGAAGTTTTCTACTTGGCTATTCTAGCTAGCATTTCAAACATAAAATTTCTAAAAGCTCTCTCTCCCCGCCAAATCTAACATGCTCCTTTGTCTTTAATTATAATCAAATCAATTTTCATTGTCCCTACCACTTAAGTGTTGGTGATTTTGACTTCTCTTTATAACCATACTTCCAAATTCAGGCATCAGTACTTTCTTCAAATGTCTCCTGCTTTAAATACCTCCTTTACATTACTTTCATTGCTGCTCTTGTTCATGAATATATCATCTTATACCTGGATTACTGTAAGACTTTCTAGGGTATTTTCCCAGTCTCCTGTTTCTCCACATATATATTTCAAACCAACTGCTACCAAAATAATCATCATAGCACTATGGACACACTCCTGCTCAAAAATGTCGATGGTCTCCCTTAGTGGGAGAACATGTGCAGGCTGTGTAATGCACAAATATTGTTCTTTAGTAATAAAAGCCATGGGTTATAAATATTAACATTACGGAAAAATTATACTAGGTATCCAGGATGATAGGAGGAAAGAGAATGCTGTTAATTTAAGGACACTAGTTACGAATAAAGGAGTGATCTCTTGGAGTTTAGATCCCATAATTACTAAACATCTATGGAAGCATTCTGTGTTGGTGTTTGGAAACAACATTCCATGAATATTTTTATGCTTCCACCTGATCAGAGCTTTCAGAACAAAGAACATTGGTGCTTGGATTTAAGGAGGATTGCATGGCAAATATGCCTTTGAAGTTAGACATTGTGGACTGCTCCAAGGGAATGTAAAATAGCCTCTCTCCTGGATCCATCTGCTTAGTTTCTAAGTACAATAAATTCTGAATCATTTCTTTACATTTGAGACTAGAGAAAGAGATCTAGAGACCCTCTCTCTACTGCCCCCACCGTTCCCCAGGGAGAATATGTATGTATTCTAGAACAAAGGTCTTTTTCACTCTATCTGCAGAGGGAGAGTGGTCAGATATACCAGCTGCCCTATACAAACTCAAGATTACATAATTCCATCCGCTCTGGTGCAACCACTGCATGTAATGACATTCTGCCTTCACTGCATTGCCCTGTGGAGGATTGGGATATGGGGAATCAGAGCCGCTCACATTGCTCTGTGAATAAATAAAAAGTCTGTTTTCTGATCCAGAAATACAGCATTTCTGTTAATAGATATAGATAGATATTGGTATGAATGATAATATACAGATTATTGTAGAGATAGACATGCACATACTCTGTGTATATGCACATATATAAATACACACCATATATCTATACATATATGTTTAAATGCACATATACATGTATACATATGTACATGTGTGTATACATATATATATGCATATTCAGGATTAGGATTCTCCTGCTTTCTTAAAAGTAGAGCTTTCTTGGGGCACCTGGGTGGCTCAGTCAGTTGAGCATCCGGCTCTGGCTCAGGTCATGATCTCACGGTTCCTGGGTTTGGGCCACATATGAATGTAGGTCTTTCATAAAAGCATGTGTCCTGATGTGTAATCCCTAAGATCCTGTGTAGTTTCAGACCTACCTGTTAGTATCAATAATCTAGTCAGAGGAGCAGTCACTGTTAATAGGGTTGGACTAGTCTCTTAAATAGGATTTTTGAAGCAATGATCTATTTCATAAATAAAACAATGCAGCCTAAGTAAGGATTATGCAGCTTCAGTATTAATGATTTTAAGCTACTGAGAACAGCCTGAGGAAAGAAAACAAATGCAGGCTCTGAAATATAGTAAGAACACCATATTGCCAACTGGATGAAGCAGTTAGAGAAATAAATATGAACTTTTGACCCAGAACAATGGGAAATCCCCATTATCTGGCACCAATTAATGACCTCTGGCTATTGGAGTTGTTAATTTTGAAAAACATGAAATTTCAAATTGTGCTGAGGTAGATTGGGATTAAGGTTGAAGGTACTTTAAATGAAATTGAATTTGTCACAGTTATGTTCGTATACTCATACCTCCCAGAGCTGTTTTCTGGTCTCCGCGCTGCTTCTGAAAGTGGTGATTTATACCCCATTTATGGTGACTAAATGAGCGACGTGAAATAAGTATTAGAAGGAGGGAGGGCAGAGGACAGGAAAGGAACACAAGCAAAAGTCTTTAAGAGATCTTGTTCCAAAGAAAGTGGGTAATCCAGGTTCTTATGCCAATTCTAAAACATAATACTGCTATATTTTAAGCAGTGGTTCTCCTACCAAACTGCGTGTCCATACTTCCTATTGTGGTTCTGTTCTTGATGTTAGTAAACACAAAATTAGAGACTCTATTAGAACTATAGAAAGACAGCACTTTAGGAGTGGATGTCATGGAATGGAGTAATGGAAGAGATAGGAAAGATGGATGTCATTTGCCCTGATGTTTCAAACGGAACGACACTTTGTAAAAACGTAGTCCCGGTTATGTTCTGGAGCAGAATCTTGCTGGATCTCTTTGGCTAACCTTGGAGAAGATGTAAGTATCACTAATAGAAAATTGAACGTCATCCACCTTCTACAGTGTGGCTGGGTAGCTTGAGCTACTGAGAGCCTGAGATAGTTTGGAGAAAATTGTGTGACACAATATATGGCTTTCATATACCTAATCGGAAAACTGAAATAATTTATAATGAACATGAACTGAACAACCTCTGCAGCCATTTCTAGCAACCATCCATTTTTGCTCACCACATATACTATGGCTGCAAGCCTTGGTGTGTATACTTAGTCCATGCTGCCCCATGCCTCTTTAAGAGAACTGCATATCGGCAGTTTCAGGATCCCTCTCTGTGCATAATTAATACCAGTGGAGGTTAATTATAGCTACCCATAAAGCTTCATTACAGTCTAGCAGAGAATAAAACCAATCTGAACATTTTAATTATAATATAAATTATAATTATCTAGTCAGAGTGGTAGTCACTGTAAATAGGATTGGACTAGTCTTCTGAAATAGGATTTTTGAAACAATGATCTCTTTCATAAATAAAACAGTGCAGCTTAAGCAAGGATCCTACAGCTTCAATATTAATGGTTTTAGCTAAACTCTGGCTACTGTTCTCGATATCATAGAAAAATAGGTAAAAAGGAAAAAGTACACTTTTTCATGTCTTATAGACCTTGGTAGACAAATCTAAATTGATCTTAATCTCGGGGTTTTTTTTAACATACTAATAGTAGTCCATACATGCCCTTTTAGGTATTTATTTGTTTTTAACAACAACCTCTCACATACGATAACTAGAATATTATCTATAAGACACAGCAATCTATGTGCTCCTCAAAGGGCAGACTGCATAAATCTTTCAGATTGTTGTTAAATGTTCAATTGAAAAAGGATGAGCACTAAGATGTAGCAAGAAGCAACTAAAAAAATAAAGATAAGATATTTCCATTGAGGACTGTCTCAGAAATATTCCTTAGAGAAAGCAACAGACATTGCATTATTGATACTTTTTGGCAGTAATAGTGCCGTTTAAAGTATAATAGGAAGAGCCAGAATCAAGGTGGCAGAAAATAACTGAATATATTTTTAGACCTGTACCATATAAAATTTTCACATCCAGGTATAGTTTTGCCATTAGGCCAGTGAAACTGCTTTAAGATACTGAACTTCAGGAGTATGAGAACACATTTGTATTGCATGGTAATTTCTAACAGCAGCAATGGAAAACAAAGAACTTTTAAAGCGTTTTATTTATTTCCTTTTAAGGCAAACATTATATAACACATTAGTTTTAAGCGCACAACACAATAATTTGATATTTGTATACATTATATACAAAGTGTCACCACAATAAGTTATTACCTTTGTAACCATATAATTGACCCCCTTTACCTTTTTCACTCAACTCTTCCCTTCTGATAACCACTGACCTGTTCTCTATGTCTATTATTTTTGTTCTGTTCATTTGTCTTATGTTTTAGATTCCACATATAAGTGAAATCATAGATACTTATATTTTTCTGTCTTAATTATTTCATCTAGCACTATACTCGCAAGGTCTATCCATATTGCCATGCATGGCAAGATTTCCCTTTTAATGGCTGAGTAGTATTTCATTGTATGTGGACATATCTCTATCCATTCATCCAGCTATGGACACTTATGTTGTTTCTGTAATGCTGTACATATTCACATATATTAATAAACATAGAGCCACACATATCTTTTTGAATTAGTGCATTGTGTGTGTGTGTGTGTGTGTTTCTGGTGAAGAGCCGGGAGTAAGATTACTAGATTATATGGCAATTATATTTTTGACTTTTTGAGAAATCTTGATACTGTTTTTTACAGCAGCTGTACCAATTAGCATTCCCATCAACAATACTTGAAGCTTCATTCTCCATATCTTCACCAACACTTGCTACTTCTTTTGCTTTTGATTGTAGCCATTCTGCAGGTGTGTGATGATATCTGTTATGGTTTTGATTTGTATTTCCCTGATGATTAGTGATACCGAGCATCTTTTCCTGTGTTTTTTGGCCATCTATATGTCTTCTTGAGGGGGAGGGGAATGTCTAATTGGGTCCTCTGCCCTTTTTTAATGAGTTTTTTGGTTTTGGTGTTGAGTTGTATTAGTTCTTAATATATTTTGGATATTAACTTACTAGATATATCATTTGCAAAATCTTCTCCCATACAGTCGTTTGCCATTTTACGTTGTTGATGGTCTTCCTTACTGTGCAGAAGGTTTTTGCTTTAGTGTAGTCTAAACACTTTAATTTTGCTTTTATCTCTTTTGCCTGAGGTGATATATCTAAAAAAAATAATTTTATGGCTGATATCAAGGAAATTACTGCCTATGTTTTCTTCTAGGAGTTTTATGGTTTCTGGTTTCAGATTTAGGTATTTAATTCATTTTGATTTTACGTTTGTGTTGGTGGAAGAAGTGGTCCAGTTTCATTTTTTTACATGGAGCTGTCTGGTTTTCCCAGAACCATTTGATGAAGAGACCATTTTTCCCCATTGTATAAGTTTTTTTTTTTTCGTGTATGAGCTGAAACCTTTCATTTAAGTAGCTATACATGTTTTATTGCTGTTTGATTTTTGAACTCTTATGGAGCTCAATTTTAATTTGTAATATTTACCCCGTGTCTAATTGTATCCACCACACCTAACATCCCAATGTGCTTCCATTTCAACATCTTTAAACTGGTAATTGTTATAAGGAAGTCCATGGTATATTTTCACTCTTAGCCCAGATTTCCTCAATGGGAGAGTGTTACAAAAGAATGTCCAATATACATCAACCATATCTGCCCAATAGCAGAAATGATCAGTAAACTAGTGTCTATAAACTCATATTTTTAGGTGAGAGGAGCTGCACTTAGGATCTTGCCTGCCTGTGGGTAGATAACATTATTGAAAGTCAGTCCGTCTCAGACCAGAAGCTTCTACAGTCGCAGTTACTTAAAGGTGCCTATAGAGGGAGGAAAATACGTCTACACAATAGAGTTTTTGGCAGAGAATATTCCTGAGGCACAAACGTACTGCCTGGGTTTTTGCCACTACCAGAGATAATTAATGAATACAATAATGAAAATTACTACACAGATTATAAGATCCTAAAGCAAGAAATATGCTATTTAAATTATTCAACTCACCGGTGGAAAATGTTGTTTAGCCAGAGGTCAATAAAATAGTAAATAAGAAGTCTCAACACACTACATCAAGTACTGGGAATTTATCTTTCTTTTAACTGTTGCCAGTTCTTTTCTAGGAAAATAAAAGTAACAGCAGAGGTTACACTCTTCTTGAAAGAACGCATTGTTGTGGAAAACAGATATTAAAATTAGTACTCATACTCAGAACTTTAATACCCTAATTAGAAAAAGCCTTCAAAATTACTCTTGAAACTTATTAAATACATAACATTTCATTCTGAAGTTTACTCTGACATTTTCTTTAAGGCTATATTTTAATTCTGAATATTCAACAAATATAGAGTAAAATCATTTGTTATGTGTGTCTTTCAGATCAAGAAATGTTGCCGTAATCCATGAGAGTTCTTTGCCCAAAGAGAAGGAATTAGCTCTTTCCCCATTCTTGTGTTTTGCTCTACCCATCAGTGTTTCTCTATTCAACAAATATTACTTACATATGTAAAGCACTAGAATATGCTTACAATAAAAGTAACCATTGGGGGGCCTGGGTGGCTCACTTGATTAAGCGTCCGGCTTCGGCTCAGGTGATGATCTCATGGTTTGTGAGTTCCAGCCCCACATCAGGCTCTGTTCTGACAGCTAGCTTAGAGCCTGGAGCCTGCCTCAGATTCTGTGTGTGTGTGTGTGTGTGTATCTCTCTCTGACCCTCCCCTGCTCATGCTGTCTCTCTCTGTCTCTCAAAAATTAATTTTAAAAAACATAAAAAAAAGAAATTAACCATAAAAGGAGGTGGAAAAACTGGTGAGGTGGACAGATAAGTTACAAAATAATGTGTCATGTATTTTAATAAAATGTTGATCCATGTACTGGAAATCCCAGATGCTGTTTATTCCAGTAATGGTATGCTCTATGTGAAAACCAGTTTTATTTATATCTGTTTTTTTACACTTGAAATAGTCCATGAATTAATGATTTTAGATACTGACTTACAAAAAACAGTTAGTAGATCATTTCAGTATTTCAACAAACATTCACTATTTTTCTCGAAAGTAGTAAATAATCTCTTTGCACTGTAGAACCTAAATATTATTGGGAAAATCTTTTCATAAATAGTATTTGCCTTTTACATAGTACAGCCTATTGAAAATATAATTTAACCAAGGATTTTGGCAATATTCTTTTGTTATGAACTTATTCTGTAAATGGTAAAATACTTTTCAAAAAGGAAGTTCATATTAACTAATGGGCTATGAAGGATATAAATTTAAATTTGGGGACTATTCAAATATCATTATAGGATTTAATTAGTGTGTGTTAATGCAATATAATTATGCTCAAAGAGGTGGTTTTGTTTACTCCTATCTTAAGGTACAAAGATTACTAATTATTTGAAGTGTTTTCTCTGACAATCCTCCACCACTCTGTCATAATTCACTGCTTGGGATAGTCCTGTGCCAGCAATGGAGGTACACTGCTCAGATCTCGTCTGACTTTCAGTTGTGACAAGTGCAGTTAACTGTGAGCCTGTAACGGCAGCCTCCAGCTTCAGGATCTGCTGCAGTATTCCCATGAAAGCCGTGCCCGAGGTTATAGAATTTAATGAGGCTAAAACAAAGCATAAAACTATCTTGCTGCTTTATGTCATTGTAGCAATCTATTTTCTTAAATAGTTTTCTAAAAAAAAAAAACATAAGACTTCATTTGGTGGCAAGAATTTCTGAGCCACTTTAACCAAGCCAGTGTAACATGCCCCAGTGTTGTGTAACTGGTTAGAATACTTATCGGTTTTTATTAAAGTGTAACATTTGGGGCGCCTGGGTGGCTCAGTTGGCTAAGCAACTGATTGAAGCTCAGTCATGATCTCACAGTTTGTGGGTTTGAGCCCCATGTCAGGTTCTGTGCTGACAGCTCAGAGCCTGGAGCCTGCTTCAGATTCTATGTCTCCCTCTGGCTCTCTGCCCTCCTCTGCTCACATTCTCTCTCTCTCTTTCTTTCTCTCTGTCTCTCTCTGTCTCTCTCTGTCTCATAAATAAACAACACTTAAAAATTTAAAAAACAAAAAAGCATAACATTTACATAAAAAGGGCATTGCATTTAAATAGGTAGCTGGACATTGAACTTGCAGACATTCCGCACTGGCTTTTGACAGGCATGGAATATATGGACTGTAAAGTTTGGCTTCATAGAACTTTAATTTCATAACTATATCGATAATGCTCACATTAATTTCTCTTACATCCACCTTTTAGTCACGGACTGTATGGCTAAAGCTTAAAGATTATCGTAGATACATATTGATATCCATGTATCGAAGAAGAGTTCCCTAATAAAACAAGATACCTGTTTCCATGTTTTCACTTTCCAAGATTTTGTTTACCCACAGCCAACTGCAGTCTAGAAGTAGATGATTTTCTTTCTGACAGATCATCAGAAGTCCAGTGATAGCTTTAACACCTAGGACATTCACTTCATTTCATCTGATCACAGGCATTTTCCTCTCTCCTGTCATTTTAAGAATGGTGAGAACAATACAAGATTACCCTGAGAGAGGGAGAAACCACATTCACAACATTTGTATCACAGTATATTATTTTAATCGGCCTATTTTATTATCACTTTTTGTTAACCTTTTACTATGCCTGATTATAAAGTAAACTTTATCATAGATATATATGTAGAGGAAAAGCATAGTAGATATAGGGTTCAATACTATCTGTGACTTCAGGAATCCACTGGGGGTCTTGCAATGTATCCTCAAGGGGAAATACTATTATTAAAATATACTATTATTAAAATATACATTAGGAAGGCAATAATAGAAGCACTTTCTGTGGATCAGCTCACTTGTTTGAACTTTGCATTTTTTATCTTCATTATTAGCACATAATTGAAGATTGTTTAGTATACACATTTTACATAGGAAGAGGAATTGCAGAGTATTGAGATATTTCAGGTAAATGCAATCACTTCTTCAATGGAAAAATCAAGGTTCAAATCCAGGTAGGTCTAATGTGATAGTCTTTTCCCCCTTCATTATGCCACATTGATTTTCAACACATTTATTTAAATATAATCTATAAATTTTACAGATGGTAACTCAGTTTTATTCTGATATTGGCCTTAGATTTTCATTAAAAGTTACTTTCTGCCTAATACTAAATCATGTTTCATGATTTTCCTGTGTGATCAGGCAGATCAGTCCTGCTGGCTGGTTTGGGATTAAAACCTCTGTCGGCCATCTTCTTTCCATCCCATCTTCTTCCATCATATGTTCAATCCCCTTGTGACAACTGTGACTCTTTTAATCACTCAAGATTAAACTTTCACAACTAAGTAAAAACAAAACAAACAATAAAAAAAAACTACCATTTACCTTGTGCTCTTGGTTGTAAAAAAAAAAAAAAATTTACATGCTCAGTGCCTGAGTTTACTCAGTACGCATTGTATTTAGCACTGGTTGATTCCCCTCTTCCTACAGTAACTTAATGTTTTTCAACAGAGGTAAAAAGAAATTCATCCCAGAAAACAGTCGCTTACTATATATTTTGTGAATTTTTATATGAGAAAAGATATGAGAGAAAAGGCTCACAAGGCAAAACATTTGTGTCAGAAATTATCTTGCTACAGCTCTGAGAAACAAATGAGAAACTGGTTAAGCAAATAGAAGCAAAATATTTTATTTAGTTTGGTTTTTAATAGGCTATCATCTCAGAGACTGACTTTGCAGAAAAAGTATGTATCTTTTATGTTTAATTTTCTATATTAATGTAGGGACATTCCCAGTAGATAACATGGAGCATAGCATATCTAGAAATATATAATTTTTGTTTTCCCAAGCTTTGTATTATATATTTTCTTACAGGCAAATGCATATTTGAAAACACCCTTTAAAATTATTAATTATCTTGACAGAGAAAAAATGTTTTCCCTAAAGGGTATTTAGTAATGAAATTAAAATGAATTTAAAATTTAAATTATTTGTCCTCACTACATTTAGCAGAATATTATAAAAATTCAAAAGACAAACTTAGATTTTTTTCCCCTTGTTGGAAAAAAACATTATTCCAGAATGAAATCATCAAAATAAAAGTTTATAATTATAAGGAATTCACAGGGATGTTTCATGAAATTTAGGAAGCAAACTATAAATGCATGGCATGATTTAAGATGGTACTGCAGTTTAAAATTGTTATATAAGCAAAATATATTGGAATTGCTTTGCTCAAACTTTTACTTTGCTTATCCTAAAATATTTTTATAATTTTTATGATTATGCATTTAAAAGCAATACATGCTCAAATAAATAAGAGCAATACATACTCATAACCAGTAAGTAGCTATTTAAAACTAAAATTTGATTATATTGATTTTAATTTATTGAACAATGTACATATCGTTTTGGAGCATAAAATCAACCTGAAATAAAAGTGTTCATTGAAACTTGTTTTTTTGTTCAAATAAGTATTTACAAACGTCCAATATCTGTCATGAAAAAGAATACATATCTAAAATGTGTATTTTCCCTTTTATTCTTCCACATAAGTAATAACAGGATTTTTTAAATGAAGAAAGAAAGCCTTTTCAAAATTACATGGAGAGGAAAATGATTAGGGTGGGGATAATGACTGCCCAAACCTTGGAATACAGGGAAACAAACTGTCCTTGCCAGATAATAAGCTACAAATGCAAAATGCATTTTTATTACTTCATCTGTCCATTATGCAGAAAATCACAAGTATAGGGGCATCTGGGTGGCTCAGTTGGTTAAGTGTCCAACTTTGGCTCAGGTGGTGATCTCACAGTTTGTGAGTTAGAGCTCCAAGTTAGGCTCTGTGCTGACAGCTCAGAGCCTGGAGCCTGCTTCAGATTCTGTGTCTCCCTCTCTCTCTGCCCCTCCCGTGCTCATGCTCTGCCTCTCTCAGAAATAAATAAACTTAAAAAAAAAGAAAATCACAAGTATAAATAATTACAGTAAAATCTTGACTTGAGAGTATAATTTGTTCTGGAAAGAAGCTTGTTATCCAAAGCACTTGTATATCAAAGTGAATTTCAAGGACCATCAGCTCAGTGTGATCAAGTGACATTTGGAGTCACATACTATTTATATTGCAAGACATCACTTCTTTATCAAGTTAATATTTACTAGAAATGTTTGCTAGTCTTGCAGGGCACTCACAGAACAACTTAGTTGCAATCTAAGGTTTTACCATACTAGAAAAATTTGTTTCTATCCTTTAATATCTATTTCCTTACACAAAAATGAATAATAATGAATATACACATAAATGACAGTAGTAACCAGCTAGTCGATACACAGCGAATTAGAGTATGCCAATCTGATTAACTATTTTGAAGTCTGTTTACGAACTCTTTGAACAAGTTGTGAATGCTTTGTGGGGTGTAATATTATTCATCTAAGTAGAAAAAATTCAAGTTTTAGGAAAAGATACAATTCCTGAAGACTCTGTCCTCTTTTGCCAGCACTCACAGGCCTTTTCTATACCACAGCTTCTGACTACAAGCACCTAAAACTCTTCCCTTAATGTTTTCCCTAAACACGCTTTATCTTTATGCCTGGAGGGTCCTACATGCTAGCATTTGCCAGTCCAGTAACAGCACTCAACCAAAAATGAAAGGATTAGCATGCCCTTCAGAAGACATCTCCGAGGTAGGATTTCCACTTTGTTCCAGGGGTCCCCACGGGGATTGAACTCCAATAGCCCAGAGCACTAATACTTCCTCCCAGTAAATCTTGGTGTCTTTCACTCCTAAGGTAGGTTCCAGCCAGTATCACCTCTCAAAGAAACTACTTGCCCTAAAGCTCAGTGTCAGGGTCTCATACTTAGGGCACATCACCTCTCAGAAAAGACCGTGTTTATGAAGTTAATGACTTCCTAACAAATTGTGTTTTCAAAGAGTAAAGTATTAAATAATTTTTAAAATTTAAAATAATCTTCAACATGCCATATTTTTGCATGAGCATTCTTTTGTTTTAGATGTGTGGCTTTCCTATCTTTGCCTTAGATGTATACGTTGACAACCTTAATATTTTAAAAAACTCAGTACTTTTTCTAATAAAAAGAAAGTTAATTTGATGTTTGATTAAGGATTTATCAGTTATTTAACTGTTCTGAATTATTTTGTAAATTCTGAGAATAGTGAGGATATTTCTTTCTTTTTTTAACATTTCTTTATTTTTGAGATAGAGAGAGAGGTACTGAGCCAGCAAGCAGGGGAGGGGTAGAGAGAGAGACACACACACAGAATCTGAAGCAGGATCCAGGTTCCCACTGTCAACGGAAAGCCCAACATGGGGCTCCACCACACAAACCTTGAGATCATGACCTGAGCCGAACTCTGACACTTAACTCACTGAGCCTGCCAGGTACCCCGAGGACATTTCTTTAAATGAATAAAATTTCACATCAATCTTGTACTAGGTTTTGCTTTGTTTTCAAATTTCTCCTGGAAAGTATGCTAAATTTTGGATTCATGTATTTTTTGGATATATTTTTTGAGAGATAGGGCTTCAGCTTTAGGTTCTCTTCATTAGTCTTGCCACCTCATCCCAATATTTTTGTTTTAGTTTGTTAGAGACATTTTTTCTGATTTTTAGATTGATAGTCATATATTCTGTTATTATCATGGTATATATTTCTATTTCTTTATTTTCAACTACTTTATATTGTTTTGTTTAAAAATGCATTGTACATAAAATAAAGCTGGCTTTTTTTTCTTTTTTACTTGACATATCAATTTGCTGATGAAAAGTCAACCTTCAGTTTGACTGTCATACTTTGGTTGTCCTTGCTCTTAAGGTTTCATCATATGATTTTGAATTTATTTCTATTAAAAATTCTCAGAAATCACCGCATCCCTAGGGATTTATATAGTTATTAATCTGGGGAATCATATCACGATTAAACTCTGAAAATGCATTGGCAAATTTCTCCTGAAATAATTATAAGTATAATTTATAATTTTTCTTTCTTTTTAACTTTTATTGCAGTTTGAATTAAGTTGTAACTTTTTATTCTATTATCCATTTTTATTAAGTGCTTTTACAGTTTCCCATTTCCTTGTGATGTGTGGAATTTTATTGCTCATATACTAACTAATTTATCCATTGAAATTTGATTTTAATTATTATATATTTCTTTAAAATTTGTTTTTTTCCCTTTATCAATTCTGATCATTCTTTTCTTCTCATCACTTTGTTTTTCCATGGTAGTTTATATTATTTTTAATACATGTAATTATTTTATCGTCTGGAATAAAGTCTTTTAATTTTTCCTTCAAATTAGTATACTTCTTGGTGGTTGAAGCTGTCTCTGTCACATCTGCTGCCTTTCCCACATGGTTATTTAGTTTCTCATATGATTTAATTTTTTAAATGTTCATTCATTTATTTTTTGAGAGAAAAAGAGAGTGAGTGGGGAAGGTGCAGAGAAAGAGTGAAAGTGAGAATCCCAAGCAGGCTCCTCACTGTCAGTGCAGAGCCTGATGTGAGGCTGAACCCACGAATCATTTGATCATGACCTGAGCTGAAATTAAGAGTCAGAAGCTTAACCAACTGAGCCACGCCAGTGCCACAATTTAACTGTTTTAATAGCACTCATATCCAGTGGTTTTGGCTTTCAGTTGTACCTCCGTATCCCCATGATTATGAAATTATTCTAAAAACTTCACAGTTTGTTTTACAAGCATCTCAGTTTTGCTTGTCATGACCTGAACCCATCTTAGGATTTATGGTTATTTGGGTAGTATAAATTTGAACAATGTATGATCTTAAATCTCCAATTATCATTTGAAAGATTTTTTTTTTGGTCCTACAGAAAGCATACATATGTTTCAAACTTTCTTACCCCCCAAGTTTTATTTTTTATTGTGGCCAGATATTTATAATGTAAAATTTATGATTTCAATCATTTTTAAGTGCATAGTTTAGTGACATTAAGGATGTTCATATTTTTGTATAACCACCACCATCCTCCTCCAGAATTTTTTTCATCTTCCCAAACTGAACTTTCATACCCATTAAACAATATCTACCCATTTTCTCCTTTCCTTAGCTTCTGGAAATCACGATTCTACTTTTGTTTTTACATTCTTCCACCAAAAGGACAGGTAAACTGTTTGTATATTCCAACTATAGTGCATAATGCTGCTATGAATGTATATAAGTATACAAATATTTTTTGTGATCAACCTTGCTTTTGGTTATTTTGCTTTATCTCCAATGTGGAATTTCTGGATCATGTGGTATTATATTTTTATTTTTTTGAGACGCTGCCATACTATTTTTCGAAGCAGTTGCACCACACTCTTTACTTATTCACCAGCAATAACACACCAGGGATCCCGATTTCTTTGCATCCTTACCAACACTATGACTTTTTTGTTTTTTTGTTTCGTGTGTGTGTGTGTTTTAATAATAGCCAATCTAATGGGCATGAAGTGATATCTTGTGGTGCTTTTGATTTGCAGCTCCCTAATGATTACCAATGTTGGACATCTTTTCATGTTTATTGGCTATTTGTATATCTATGAAAAAATAGATGTCTGTGTTCTAACACACACCCCTTTTTTAATTGGGCAGCTCATGTTTTTTACTTTTATTTATTTACTGTTTGAGAGAGAGACAGAGTGAGAGAGCATGCACGCACATGTGTGTTTATGCATGCTGGAGAGGGGCAGAGAGAGGGAGAGAGAATGCCAAGCAGGCTCTGTGCTGTCAATGTGGAATCCGATGCAGGGCTTGATCTCACGAACTATGCGAGACCATGACCTGAGCCTAAATCAAGATTCAGATACTTACCTTACTGAGCCATCCTGGTGCCCCTAGGTTGTTTGTTTTTGATGTTGATGTTAAGTTATAGGAGTAACTTATATACACTGAATATGAATCCCTTATCAGACATCATTAGGAAATATTTTTCTCATTCTTTGAGCTGCCTTTTCTCTCTATTGATAGTGTCTTTTGATGGATAAATCTTTTAATTTTGAAGTCCAATTTACATACTATTCTTTTTTCTTTTGTAGGCTGTGCTTTTAGTGTCATTTCTAAGAAATCACTACCAAATCCAAGGTCGTGGAGATTTCCCCCTATGTTTTCTTCTAAAATTTTATAGTTTTAGCTCTTACACTTGGCTCTTGGATATTAAGGTGATTTTTAGTGTGGTAAAAAAACATAATATTTACCATTTTAAGTATTTCAAGAGATTAGTATAGTATTAGTAACTACATACATACTATTGTACAACAGATCTCCAAAACATTTTCATCTGTAAACTAAAACTCTATATTCCTGAAGCAATTCCCCTTTTCACCCTTCTAGCCCCTGGCAACCACCATTCTACTTTTTGTTTCTAAGAGTTCTACTACGTTAGGTTACTCTTATGAATGGAATCATGCAGTATTTGTCTTATTGCAACTGAATTATTTCACTTAACATAATCTTCTCAAATTTCACCCATGTTGTGAGTAAAATAGCATTTCCATCTTTTGAAAGGGTGAATGATATTCTATTGTACATATTACAATATTTTCTTTATCTATTAAGCTCTTGATGGATGTTTAGTTTACTTCCACCCAATGGCTATTGTGAATAATATTGCAGTGAATATGGGAATGCAAGTGTCTTTTTAAGATCAGGTTTTCACTTCTTTTGGATATACTGTGGACCACTGAACAATATAAGTATGAACTACATGGGTCCACTCATATCTGGGTTTTATTTTGGGGAGGGGGATTTTTTGTTTGTTTTTATAAATACAGTATAATATTATAAATGTATTGTTTTTTATTTTCTCAATATAATTTTATTTTCTCTAACTTAAAAATACAGCAAATAATACATAAAATGTACAAAATATATGTTACTCAGCTGTTTATAATATAGGCAAGGTTTCTGGTCAGACTTAAGCTTTTAGTAGTTAAGTTTGGCGTAAGTCAAAGTTATACACAGATTTTTCACTGCACAGGGGCTCGGCATCACTGATGCTTGCATCATTCAGGGTCAGATGTTGAGTTGCTGGATCATATGGTAATTCTATGCCAGAGTCCAGCTCCAGCAGGTCCAGGGTACCCTGAAGGATGGATGTTGTCAGTGAAAGGTAGTGAGAGGTGAGAGAGCCACGAGTTTCTTTCTGATCACCAGGCAGGCATCTCTGCTCTGTCTGATTCTCTAGCTTTATTTATAGTGAAAGGTACAAGGAGAAGAAAGAGCAGTGTGTGTTTAGTAAATGATTTCTCATAGGTAACTTTTACAATATTCCAAAACATGGATTCCGCAGAAGCTTCAATTCTAGTAGTAATGATTGTAAAAAACTAGCTACAGGCACCGATGATATTATATGGGAAGGGCAGGTATTCTTTAAGTGAACATTTTTTCCATACGATGCATAAGACCAAGATATACAAAACCTCAGGTTTGGCCCTAAGAAAACGACCTTTAACCATGAGGCAAACAGCATTGCTTAGTAAAGGTCAGATTTTTATGAGTAAGGGTCATTAGGGTGTTTATAGCTCTAAGAGAAAATTTCCCAGAAAAACAGGGTCCCCAGGAGACCTAATGTCTGCTCTCATAGTCCCAAAGACGAATACATTTTTAACATTTATTGCAGTAGTGACTTTTGCAATGATGTACAGGCCTAGAAAGTAGTGAGTTATCAGTTATTTGCTCAGCTAGAAGGAAAATTATATGTTGTTTGCCTTAGTCTCATTAGGGTATATCTAGTTTACTCATCTTTTCCCTCACCAGGTGCAATCGTGCTGCGGGGACAGGGCAGGGACAGGCCGTTCCTGACACTAACCAGCAAAGCACTCCAAGGTGTGGTGCCCAAGCAGAAATGAAAGTTACCAGAGGGTAGGTTTTGGTCGCTGCCTGGTGGCAAGAGACTTTGCAAACTTGCCGTACCCTCACCAGGAATTTTTACTGAACTGGTGAGTTCAGATGGCTCCCAACAGTTCTGTTTTTAATTTTTTTAAAAACTTCAATGTTTTGTATAGAAACTACACTGTTTTACAATACCACCACATACAAGAATTCCAATTTCTTCACCTCCTTGACAATATTTGCTTCTTTTTTTTTAACCTTTCCTTTCCTTTCCCTCCCTCCCTCCCTCCCTTCCTCCTTCTCTTCCTTCCTTCCTTCCTTCCTTCCTTCCTTCCTTCCTTCCTTCCTTCCTTCCTTCCTCCTTTGATACTGTCCATCTTTATGGGTATAGGATGATAACTAATGGTGATTTTGATATTTCACTTTCTTGATGATTAATTATGTTGAACATCCTTTCATATAATTGACTACACATATATCATCTTAAAAAATGTCTACTCTGGGACACTTGAGTGGCTCAGACAGTTAAGCATCAGACCTCAGGTCAGATCATGATCTCCTGATCAATTGAGTTCAAGCCCTGCATCGGACTCTGTGCTGACAGCTCAGAGCCTGGAGATTGCTTCGGATTCTGTGTCTCCCCCTCTCTCTGCACCTCCCCTACTTGTGCCCTCTCTCAATCTCTCTCCCAAATATAAATATACATAAAAAAAGAAAAAATGTCTACTCTGATCTTTTGCCCATTTTTAAATCAATGATGTGCAAGAGTCCTTTATATGTCTAGCTACAAACCCCTTATCTGATACATGGTTTGCAAACATTGTCTCCTATTTCACAGGTTGTCTTTACCCTCTGTTGATTGTTTTGTTTGCTGTGTGGATATTTGTTAAGTTTGCTGTAGCTTCATCTGTCTATTTATCCTTTTGCTGCCTTTGCATTTGCTGTCACAGCTAAAAAAAAAAATTTTTTTTTTTACCAAATCTAATGTCATAAAGCTTTTTATCAGTTTTTCTCCTGGGAGTTTTGTGGTTTCAGGTTTATGTTTGGGTCTTTAATTGATTTTCAGTTAATTTTTGTAAATGGTGTAAAGTGAAGGTCAATCTCATTCTCTCACATAAGAATATTCAATTTCACCAACATCATTTGTTAAAGAGACAATACTTTTCCCACCGAGTCACCTTAGCACCTTTGTCCAAATCTTTTGGCCATATATAGATTTACTTCTGAGCTGTTTATTTTGTTCCATTGGTTTGTGTATGTCTTAACACTGGTGCATAATGTTTTTATTACTATGGCTTTGTAATATGTTTTGGGATTAGTAAGTGTGAGACTTGCAGCTTTGTTTTTCTTTCTTAAGATTGTTTTGTTATATGTGATCTTTTAGCATTCCATATGAGTTTTAGGATGCTTTTTTCTATATCTACAAAAACATATCACTGGAATATTTATATGGATCTCATTGAATTCATAGATCACTTTGAGTAATATGGATATTTTAATATTAAGTCATCCAGTCCATGAACATAAAATGTGTTTTATTTATTTGCATTTACTTTAATTTCTTTCAGCAATGTCTTATAGTTTTCAGTGTATAAATCTTCACCTCCTTGGTTAAGTTTATTACTAAGTATTTTATTCTTCCTTATGCTATTGTAAAGGGGAGTGTTTGTTAATTTCCATTATAGATAGTTCCTTGATAGTATAGAAAAAGACACTTGATTTTTGTGTGATGATTTTATGTCCTGCAACTTAGTGGGATTCATTTATTAGCCCTAACTTCTATTTATGGAGCCATCACGATTTTTAACGTACAAGATCATGCCATGTGCTAACAGGGACAGTTTTCTTTCTTTCCAATTGAGATATTTTTCATTCCTTTTACTTTCTTAAATCCTCTGGCGAGGATTTCCAGTAGTATACGAATAGAGGTGTTGAGAACGGACCTCCTTGCTTTGTTCCTGATCTGAGAGTGAGAATGTTCAGTTTTTCACCACTGAGTACAGTGTTAACTGTAGGTGTTTTTTTTTTAATTTTTTTTAATGTTTTATTTTATTTTTGATACAGAGACAGACAGAGCATGAGAGGGGGAGGGGCCGAGAGAGAAGGAGACAGAACCGGAAGCAGGCTCCAGGCTCTGAGCTAGCTGTCAGCACAGAGCCTGACGCGGGGCTCGAACCCACAAACGTGAGATCTGACCTGAGCCGAAGTCGGAGGCTTAACTGACTGAGCCACCCAGGCACCCCTGTAGGTGTTTAATATATGGTTTTTACTATATTAAGATACTTTCATTCTATTTCTGTTTTGTTGAGCATTTTTGAAATTTATTTTAAGAGAGAGCATGTATGTGTATGTGGGTGGGGGAGGGGCAGAGGGAGAGACCGACAGACAATCTCCAGTAGGCTCCACACTCAGTATGTGAAGCTCAGTCTCATGATTGTGAGGTCATAATCTGAGTCAAAATCCAGAATTAAACATTCAACTGAGCCACCCAGCTGCCCCTAAAATTATTTTTAATAAAGCAATGAAATTAGACATGTTATTAAGAATTTCAGATGATCTATTTAACAGTAATATTGGTCATTTATTTTTAAAGTTAAAATTTCATTTATCAAAGGCATTTCATTATTTCAAAAAATTTACCAATATCTTTATTTTTTAATTTTTTAAATGTTTTATTATTTATTTTTGAGAGAGAGAGAAAGAGTGTGAGTGGGAAAGGGGCAGAGAGAAAGACACAGAATCTGAAGCAGGCTCCAGGTGCTGACCTGTCAGCACAGAGCCTGATGTGGGGTTTGACATCATGGCCTGAGAGTTCATGACCTGAACCAAAGTAGGCACTTAATCGACTCAGCCACCCAAGTGCCCCAACAATACCTTTAGTTTTGAAAGCATACTCATAATTTTAGAATTTTTCTCTGACTTTTTGATAGAAAGAAAGTGCCACATTTACTGGTTAATTTATACATAACTTAAAGGGGTTAGAAAAACTGTCAGACATTTTGCAGTAGTTTGATATCATTTATCCAAATTGTAATATCAAACGTTTATGTTCTCTTCCATGTTAACAAGCAACTAGATCATTTCTAAAATATATACCATGTGTTCTGACATAAGTATCTTCAATTATACATGTTTTTCTTTGCTTGGAATATAAAAGCAGCAACAACAATGACAACCATTTGTAATATACTTCAAGACACAGAGCTTTTTATTGGTGCAAAACCAAATTTATGTCAGGTTCTAGCAAATAACAAGGTCTGCTGTCTTCAAATAAACATTGGCAAGAAGCTTCATTGAAAAAGATACATTGCACCTATTACATCTGGTGGTGATCCAGGATGATAAACAAATAAAAATGTTAATTACTAATCAGAGTTTCTTGTGTTTGTTTTTGTTTCATTTTACTATGGGTCAAAATGATGCAAAAACATTTGTGTACAGTTATAATGACAGAGTAAATTTCATTTAATTTATATTAATGAGGAATTAGCATAACTGAATAACTATTATAATTCTTTATTTGCCATAGTAAAAATGGTGTACAGCCATGAAATAATTCGGGAACAAGAGGAAATAAAATTAAATATCAATCTCTTCTTTCCCATCCCTACTTTCTGGACCCTCATTGTAATATATATTCATATAAATATATACATAGGTAAATTCTGAGTAATAAGGAAATCTAAATAGAGTAGTTTCTGTGCTTTCCTTTCCTCCCTTAATGTTTACTAAGTATATATCTATATATACTTTATACTTATTTACATGTAAATTTAGATATAAATTATTTTTTTAATATTAATACACAAAAACTTAAATGCTATATACTAAGCAAAACCCTCTTATTTGGGTCCATTTGTTTCATTCATTTAGGTAGATTTCTTGCCCATATATACAAACATTCCAGTGATATTTCTTTGGAGTAAAATAAGAGTTAATGTCAACCTTTGGAAAAATAGTTCATTTAAAAATACATTTTGAAAAAAGAAAACAATAGCCTCAGTCCATAATAAATACATTTCACATAAATGATTAGTTTAAGAAACTAATATACCACCTTATTGGGGAAGATCTTTCCTTAAGTGCTTAAGTTCTTTCGTGCCTCCAATGTTAGTGTCACACCATTCCCTCTTTATGATTCTCTAACTCTTAAAATAAAAATTTTATCCTTTTTTGAATGGGGTAACAAAAATCTCTCTGTAACTTTTATCTATTGCTGCAATATTTATGCCTTGGAAATTTGTAAAATCAGAATGATGTCACTTTCATGAGATAGTCTCTCAAATATTTGAAGAAAACTATCTAAGCTTCTGGCTTACCAATTTCAACGTTCCCCTCTAGACTCCATCCTCTGAACAAAACTCCAAATTACCTCCAGTGTCCAGACTTGCATCACTATAAAGCTTTACTGTTACTTTTTTTTACTAAATTTTCCACATGTTGTAGTGCAACCGAATATTTACTTTGTGGTAAGTTTTTGGTTATGTTCAGTACAGCATTATACGTTGTCTCACAAAACATATAATCCCCAAAGGAAATTCTCTTATATTTTTAATTTTTTCTAACAATAGTTGTATTTATATAATGTCAAATTTCTGGCAGACTTTTTTAAATGTTTATTTTTAAGCAAACTATTGGGAAAATAGAGTCTGGCCCTCTAAAACAAATGATATAAGGACCATGGAGAAAAATTAAATGTCACAGGAGTTATTTCTTTAGAAGCAGGTAGAATGTTGGAAAAAGAGAAGTAGTCTTTCCAAAGACTTTATATACCTTTAAATAGACTAGGGGATCACAATCACTGCCCACCAGACTCTTACAAGTTTATAAAGAGGTTTTCACTGGGCTCAGTAATCTATACCATCCAGACAGTCTCCACAACAACTTACTCTCTCAAGAAACAGCTCCCACTCTGGGAATGGTGAGAGAAGATACATTTCAAGGTTAGAGCAGGGGGTGAAAAGCCTTCCATTTTCGGGGTCCAGATCACAGGTCGACAGGTGGTCACATTCTCTTGATGAACACCTCCAACACTCCATGACTAGTGACCACCTCTCCTAATCTTATATGTACCCCCTCTTCCACAATGTGCCCTAAGTGGTTAGCAAAGGATTTTATTAGCATGGAGGTGGCTCATTTGGCAGCTATCTGGCTGCACTTGAGGCAGATACCACTGCAACAATACTAGACCCTTTTGAGTTGATAGGAAGAGGCTTGAGAGAGTAAGGTGTTGTTGAGACAGTCCGGAATGTATATAATATTAAACCCAGTGAAAGCCTCTATATAAACTTTTAACATTCTGCTGGGCAGGTGTGAGGACCTACTCACTTTGCAGCCTCCCAAGACAAGCCTCCTATGTAAGTTCTCTGGCTAATTAAACCTACTATCTACCAGCCTGGAGTGAACGGCCTCATTATTCAGTCTCTTCTTGCCCTCTGTATACAGGGACCGACATACAAGTGTTGTAATATTTTAAATACTTAATTTTATACCATAGTGTTAACATATCAAAAAGCAAAATAGTTGTTAAAATTTAGACACTCCGCACATGGTTGATAACTCACAATAGTTTTCTGTATTGAGAGACAAAAGTTTCCAAAGACATCCAAAGGCAAGTTAGTGTGCTCTGGGAGTGGAAGATTTCTTTTTTTAAATTTAATTAAATTAGAACATGATATTGATAGTTTGTATGCCTTCATTTATTCTTACAAATTTGAATTGTATGCTTAAATGCTAAATGGCTTGTAAAAAAAGAGACATGATTGCAAAATACACAGTGTTTGCTTGTGGGCATAAAAGACCACTTGGTTTATGCTATTTTAATTAATCCTCACCTAAAGCACACACAGTGTCCTGGTACTTAATGTACTGGAAAATATACATAGCATACACCATCCCATACTACTGAGAGGTAACATTGTACTCTGACATTGTGTTGATAAGTCACTAGACAGCCTCCAACAGGGATTCAAGATCATACTTTGTAGCTTTGTTTTTAAATGGGAATTAATTCCTGGGAGTCAAACAGTCCTTATGATTGCATTTGCTATTATCCTTCTGGTTTAATAGTCTGTTACAACTCATGGGTGAATATATATTTTAAAGAATCAGTCTAATAACAAAAGGAATCAGTAATAGATCATTAGAAACAAAATGCTGAATTTGTAGGCAGTAACATTTCTATCAATATCATTGTGATATGCAATTATCTAATGTCTTCATTTGTATTTTTATAAACTTGATGGAGTTCTGATATACTCCCTTAGCTAAGAAGATAGAACGACTAATTGCTTTGCATTCTCTATCTTGGCTGAAGGGTGAAAAGCTAAAACCCAATTTATCCAGTAAGTGCTACATTTGTGATAAATAGCATCAAAGCCTTGATGTGTTTTACTGTAGTCCCTTGGGAAGGCTCATGTCTAATTTTTATGCTGATATGGCTCATAATATAGTCCTCTGACTCTTCTATTTGCTCTTGCAATTACAAGGTTTCTTATTCCTTTGTGTATATTCCTCTGAACTAAGATTAGCTTAACTGAGCTTCCTTTGAAAACTTGCCTACCCATCAAATGTGTCAGGCCTAATGCATTCAGTAGCCAAAGAAAATCAATGAACAACACACTTTTCTGCTTCCTGCAATGATCAATAGGATTCACATAATGGGTGGAAAATTTTTAATCGTGACAACTCAGAATCTTCTTAGCATAAATCTCCCATGCATTATAACCTCTCCATTTCCCACTTCCTGAATTTGCAGGCATTGAGTAATATATCTATGTAGAAGATATATTATTAAAGGTAATACAATTAGAACTTCACACTTTGATGATAATGAGTTTAGATCCCGAAGGCCTATTTTCTGGATGTGAAGTCTTTTATATTTTGCATTTAAAATCTACAAATAGAAGATTTTCTGTAGAATGTGAAAACTTATTTAAATGCAATTTAATTTAGATATGTATTGAAGGAAACAGACATTGCTTTGATTTTTTTCTAAATTAAAATTATCAAGTCATATTTGAGGTTTTTAACATTTAAATTGCACTTTTAGGGGTATTTTGTTATTGTTGTTGAAGAACAAATGTCTCAGAGTTGAAAAATCGAAGAATTCAAGAATTGTAATGCTCAACAATGAGGTTTAGAGAAACATTATAAAGATAAATAAAGACTCCATAATCAAAGGAAAACAGAACTCATTTAAAAATTAGGTTTTCTATCATAAATTCATTATTTATAAATCTACAACAGTTTCTTTGTGCTGTGTGCTGTGTATTAGCCATGTTAGGTGCTAGGGATACAGAGACAAAAGTCAACTTCTGCCTTTGAAGAGTTCACAGTACACTTCTATATAAGTGGGAAATTTGAATTTAGTGAGACAATTTATGTGTGTGTGTGAGTGTGTGTGTGTGCGTGTGTGCATGTGTCCATATATACACACACAGCAAAATAAAAGCATGGTTTTAAACTGTATTTCAAGAGCATTAAAGAATGATAACACTAAATGGTATATTTAGATATAAAAGTCAGTATGTGAATGAAAGGACAGGCCCAAATTTTACTCATCTTTGGATCCAGCATATTCAGTGTGTATAATACACTGAGTGTGTGTGTGTGTGTGTGTGTGTGTGTGTGCATGGCGGGCTGTGTGTGATCACTCAACTTCTTCTCCATTTTCCTTATAAAAGCATTCTATGATGTTTTCTTATGTTTTCGAAATAATTGTTCCTATTACTCTTCTTGGTTTTAATATGCCTTAGATTATAAAATTATTTTCTAGGCCAGTGTGTATTAAATTATGTCCATATCTAATCCAACAATGCACTTGAGAACAAGCATTAATGAAATACATAACTTATTATATAAAATCTTTTATATTTGCTATTTAACCTAAATGTCCATAAGAGAATAAGAACCAATTGTTTTAGCATATATTTGATACGAATAATTATGTTTAGTACAATAAATTTTCTATAACATTTTTATAGATATGTATATTTTCATAGATGTATATTTCTATATCCATATATGTGGAATGCATATTTACTTATATACTCATAAAACTTTCATTGCATTTGTTAACACAATTTCTAATGCCTTATTATTGGTATTAAGTGAACACACCAATTTTTTAATAGCTGACACTCAAAAGGAGACTGTTAGTATATGCATTTTATTGAATAGCTGTTGCATAAATTCATATTTTATATTTTATTATCAAGTAACTTATTTATTCCTTTGGAGAATATTTTACAAATACATTTGTATGTCTAGTTGTACAATTACTATGTTATAATTCTTTCTGCTGTCAGACTATGTGATCTGAGAATGTCTGTTTTGAAATATGTGATTAGTTGTTTTCTATTGTTCTCAATATATAAAGAGCATAAAAATTTGGTTACATATAAAGCTCTATCAATTTCATTAGTTAAATATTGTATTGATGTTTCTTCTGTTTTGTTTTATAATGTTTCATAAACATTTGCTTTACAAATATGACTCAAATCCCTATGCCATGTGAATATCTTAAAGACAAGTCACCTACTAAGAGGTTAGCGAAATAGTTCCATATAAGGAAAAACTTTAAAATATTTCATTCTGTTCTTTCACCCTGACAGAGTGAGCCAGGGATGTAGATGAGGGGGCAGATGATTAATATAGTAAGTTATTATTTTGGGCGAGGGGCTATATGTGAGAAATTACTGCCTTTAACCAGAATAAATCAGAGTTTATGTATGCCCCAGTACGGCCCCTCCTGCCTTATGTCACCTAAAGTTAGCTTCTGTCACTGGGACTGAACAGTCTTTACAGGGCAGCACTCATCAGACCTAACTTCTTGGAAACCTAAGGGGCAGGACTATTATCAGCAATCGCCTGAGCAGCACACACCTTTGTTTCTAATCCTAGATTATTGGAATGTAAACTACTATTTTGAATTCTGGGAGTTAGAAATCTATGATTAACAAGGATTAAAAACATTCCCCTACCTTCCCAAGTATTACCTATCGTATCCAGATGTTTTGTTATCTTATACTTTACATAAATTACAGAGCCATAGACTTCTTCTTTGGCCTTTTCATATAATGTGTCTAATTTACTAGTTATTCAATCCCCTTCTCTTTTTATGGCCTTAGTAACCTGTGGGGATAGAAAGGATTGCCAACCAATCCTAATGTGAAATATGGAAAGGTCAAAGCTGTAAAAAACTCTAGTAAATTTCTAAGAATACTTTAGGTACTAAATTCTGTTACTGCTGAATATCAAAATGTTAAAAATAATAAAAAGTGGTTAATTCTTGTCCTAACAATTCAAATGACAAGTAATCAATGGGTGTCTTATTCTTCTAAATCTGAAAATTTTCATTAAGCTATAAAAATCCTTTAGGAGCACTCTTTCTTACTCATATTTATTCTCATTTCTATTATACTTCTATTATCTCATAATTGAATGGGGAATACTTTTTAAAATTTCTTTTCATCTAAGAAGACAATAATAAAACTTCTTAAAACTACTTAACCTTGGCCAAATCTCTCACTTTTGGTAAGTCTCAGTAACTTTATCTGCAAAATTAGCAAGTTTTAGTAAGTTATCTCTAATAACCTTTTCAACTCTGAAATTCTTATTGTCTTTTACTTCTGAAGTAAGCCTGCAATGTCCCTAAAATGCATTTGTGAAATGATGGATATTTGTGTGGTTCTTTTTGTGATGCCTGTCTCTTTGTCCAAGTTATACATTCCCTTTTAAGAATTCACAAGTCTGAAAACCAACCCGGTCACCCAGGCAGATGGGTTAACTGGCTTCTACCATCACTTGGAAATAATGTGTGCTCTATTTCCCATGGGCCAATGTGCGTCCTATATTTCACATTTGCCTTTGAAGGAAGATTTCTTGAGCTTTCAAAAGTGTCACTTTTCCAATCTGATATAGTAATATAAAAACACATTAATAAATGTAAGCTAATAAGGTGTATTCATTATAATTTTGACTTCTTAAATAAAATAATCCCGCTTTTATTTTTAGCCATTTTGAATGGCTATACTGCTGTTTGTTCAATGTCTTGAGGAAGGGTGCTGTAAGGAAAGATATTTGTTACATATGAGGAAATCTGGGAGAATTCTGTGACTCTTACTACATAGTATTTTATCACTATTCTTGATTCTTCTAAGGCAGTCTGGGTTTATGCCTTTTATAGAGAGGCTGGCACCTGGTAATTACTTTTTGTGCCCTTTTCATTACTGGAAGTGTCCCTATTTAAAAAGACAAATTATATGATTTTCTAGCTATTTATTACTTCATTTGTACACAATCCTGCTTAAAATTATGGGAGGCCATCACACAGACTAAGTAAGATTACAAAATTAATCCCTCAGTAAAATACATCAAGAGAGATTTCTGTTTTTTTATTTGACATCAAAATAGGTATGAAATATTTGTCATACTGGTCAGCTTTCTTATAGTTCATATCAATACAGACAGGATGCTGTGTTACTCGTGCTGTTGGAAAAAATGTCTAACTGTAATAGCTGAAAGGCAAGAGGAAACAAAACCTTAACGCAGAAATAGATGAAACAACTAAAGAACAAACAAATGCATTTTGCGTTGTGATTGGGTGAAAAACAATACTTGAAAAATTCTTTCCTAGTAGCGTCTTGTATTCTGAAAAGAAGGAGGAAGATATGTGTTCTTGTTAACTCTAGATATTCTGTCAAGCAATTTAGCTGTTTTTAGCCCAAATTATAGAGAATATCATTCCTAATCATGCAGAATACATGCTGTTTTACCTTGGTTCTATGGCTTAAAAAGCCACTAATATTTTCTGTAGCTACAAAATAGGTTGGAAAAAATATCATAAATTCCTATGCGCTCCCTATAAATGTGTGTGTGTGTATGTGTTTGTCTATTCTAAGGGCGGTTTTGGGGGTAAGATGAATGAATTCAAAGAGAAATTTATAAAATCATCATTCTCTATATATGACTTTTTCTTAAACAAAAATATTTTTAATGTAGAATTAGTTATTATGAGGGATTACTGAAGCTCATCTTCTCACATGCATTTCAACACACATTAATAGTTTGAATAGTAACAGAGGGTACATAATTTTCAAATGGATCAATTAACTGCCTGTTAATCCAAGATCCAATGAGTAACTCTATTTCCTTCCTTGCCAAATTGTTTCCTGTGGCCATCTTGAGTCTCCTAATGGCTCATCTTTTTCAGCAGCTAGTTTCCCAATATTGTAAATATCTCCACACAGATTCAGACCTTTACCAAGCACAATTTTAAAAGTCATCCAGTGTTCTCATTACTTTAAGTAATCATTGAATCTTCTTTGTTGGGCATATATAACCCAGTGATTCTGGAGTAGATATTGTTAAACTGGTAGCATATATTTTTCCTCTATTTTTTGATCTGTAGGACTCTAGATGTGCAAAACACAAAACAACAATCTGAAAGCTACTGTACATATATTTGATTTTTTTCAGATACTAATCAATGAAAAAACTAAAATATTTGAAATGTTAAACTCCTGGGGAAATAATCGCATAAAACTTCTCTCCTAAGAGACATCTCAAATACTGCACCTGGTTTAGAATTGAATTGAGAACAAAAACTCAGAGCATAAATCATATGCAAGTTATTCTCTAATAGAACTTCATGTACTTAGTACCACAAATAGCCCAGGGCATGAGGGACTATTAACATTTTCATACTGACACATGTACACCTTCACACATCTTCTGTTGACATTCAACTTAATATGTGTCCCAGATTACAAAGAGGCATTTGTATAAGGGCTAGAAAGAGAAGGAAAGTAGGGAATAACTAATGAGAGGAAAGTTCCAATTATATCCAATCTCTGCTTCGTATTTCACCCATTATTAAACCTCTATCTACTTTGTTGGCTGAGATGTGCCTGAATCTAAATGCCCTGATATTTTTCAATCCCAATATTATGCTCCATTGATATCTCAGAATTTGTTTCTCCTTTCTCCAGTTTGTCCAAATGAGATAGCTCAGGTTTAAGTTTTTCAATCCCTGGGTATCGGAGTTTCTGATTGTGTGCAGTTCTCATGTAGGAGCAGGGTAAACCAGCTGGCCCCAGCATCCTCAGTCCTCTCCTTGACATTCTGTGTCTTTGAGTTAATCATGCTCATTCCAGAAGTCCTTGAGTAAATAGTAAATGCTTCCTCCAAGGAACAGCGTGTTGTATCATTATCAACCGCTTATTTGGTGTAAAGTAATTTTTCAGAAAATCCTAAGAGAATGAGCATTATATCGTGTGTGATTTGAGAAGGGAAATTAGAGATATTTTAGAGTAGGAGATAGCCTAATGATACTAAAATCAGTCTTTAATCTAAGAAAGGAACTCCAAAGAATGAATGAGAGTTCTGGATGCCTGGGAAGGGAAGATACACAAAAAGGGAGGAAGAAGGTAGTAATGATAGCTTTCATTAACCTTGGCGCAGCTTCAGGGGCTATTAAATATCTTAACGTGTGTCTAGAAGATAATTTATAGCTATCGTCATTTGGGGAAACACTTCCACAATTTCTAACCTCATAGTAAAAAAGTAGGCATTAATGGTAAGAGAGAATGTTACAGTTCTAAGTCATTTCACATACACTACTTTGTAGAAAAACCAGGCATCGTGTTTTTTTCAATGATTGCAAATGCCCTTCTCAAGTGGTATAGACATGTGTTCTGTGAATTATCATGTTGAAATTAAGGAGATGCTATTATAGTTTCAAAGTAGATGAAAGCCTTTTAAGTAGAAGACAGCCTTTAAGATAAATATTAGCCTTGAGGCTCATACACTTTAAATGATGCCAAGTTCATCATCAGTGTAATGCCAGACTAATGAAAAGGAAAAAGGTTGAGAAGCAAAGCAGTGCCAATGGGTCACTTACTGGGTGGGATCTTTATATAGGTCACCATAAATATTGAAAAAAAGTAATGAACTATGACGAAAAGGTTTACCATCATTTATTTTGTGACATAATAAGCACCCTCCACATATCTGTGGGGGATACATTCCAAGACCCCCAGTGGATGCCTGAAACCACAGATAGTATTAAACTCTCAATATATTGTTTTCTCCTATACAAATATATCTTTGATAAAGTTTAATTTTAAATTAGGTACAAAGATTAATAATAACTAATAATAAAGTCAGACAATTATAACAATATACTGCCTTAAAATTTGTGTGGATTTGGTCTCTTTCCCTTCCTTATTTTTCTCTCAAAATATCTTATTATACGGTCTTCACCCTTCTTGTGATGATGTGAGATGATAAGATGCCTAAGGTTGAGATGAAGTGAGGTGAATGATGTAGGCATCGTGAAAAACCATAGGCTACTGATGACCTGACCAATACATCAGAAAGAGGATCTTCTCCTTCCAGACTATGGTTGACCAAGAGAACCTAAAACAGGGGAAAGCAAAATCATAGATATTAGGTATACTTACTGTATACATTAAACAAATTCCAGTTAGATCAAAATATTTAAGAATATGGTACCTATCATAAAGGAGTATTATGAACTACTGCGAGATGTTAGAATTATTACAAACAATATGAAGAGGTTTTACTAAATTTCAGGTAGTATGAACTAAGTTTGTGCATTAATATAGGAATGTCCAATGAAAATAGCATGCAAGTCACTGATTTAAATAAAAAAGTACTTTTTGGAGCTCGTAAATACAGTATAATACTGTTATAAGTTACTGAATTAGATGTAAAATTCAATTTATTTTGTTTCATTTTAGTTCATAATCATTTAAGAACACTTTGTGCAACAAAGGTACAATCATTAAAAGACCTAAAGGGCCACTCTGACTCCATTTCCTCCTAAAAATGCCCTAAACAGGACTATAAAGGTCACAATGCTAATAGATTTTCCATGTAGATAATATCACTGATAGAATTTGGATCAATTGCCAAATATTTGCATATAAGAACTTTTCTGTGTTTTAAAAAAAGACTATAACTTGAATGTTGTTATTTTTAGAATAAACTCTTGATACACCTTTTACTATTTCCTCTCTTAACAGTATCTTAGAAAGAATTAACAAAAAGTTTAGAATTAGAGTTAGGACCCACCACTACATACATTTTGGAGGGTTGCTATTAAACCATATTTGTTTCCAAGGATTTATTTAGGTATTTGACCATTTCTTCCCTCATAATTTTGGCATTTCAGAAAATAGAATATTTCCCAAGCATCTAACTTCAGAGAATCTAGTCTGTGTTCTTGATTGAGTACAGTCGCTAACATCTATAGATATAGCAAGCTGTTGTAAACATTTTTGATTTAACAGTCTTCTTCATTCTTAATCCATAACTGAATGCCTTCATTTGCTTAAAACCTTATCCTCACCTCCTTACATTTTTGGACTTAAACCTAGCATTACCAATTTGTGGGACATTTTTGCCTTGGCTGTTTGTTGTGAAATCTTTTAAAAATATATTAAGTTCAGGGGCACCTCAGTTGAGCGTCTGACTTCGGGTCACATCATGATTTCACCATTTATGAGTTCGAACCTCACATTGGGCTCAGCTCAGAGCCTGGAACCCGCTTCAGATTCTGTTTCTCTCTTTCTGCCCTTCCCCTGCTCGCGTGCTCTCTCTCTCTCTCTCTCTCAAGAATGAACTATATATGTATATAGTTCATTCCAATATTATTACAACAGTTCATAAAGCAGTTTGTTTCTCATTTAAGCGTACTACATTTAACGCAATTTCAAAATTTTTGTTTGTTTTCTTATGTGTTGAATATTTGGTAGTAAGCTGCTGAGTGGTTCAACCAACATCAACACATCATTTGCAAATTTCTCAAGCCTCTAAGATATTTAGACCGAGAAATACAAATCAAATCTTAGATGAGCTTTATGATATTACCTAATCAGTGACTTATATTGTATGGCTTACTACTATACATGTTTTCTGAATCAAAAACTTTGCATATGATATATATAATTCTTTTCATAATAGAAAATATATATTAATGAAATGAAATCTTTTAAAATATATAATGCTTAGTATAATGCCATCTCTTCTATCATTCGCTAAACTACATGCTGCTGCGATGTTATTTTGCAGATGTGATTAACATCTATAATCATTTGACTTTAAAGGATAAAGGTTTTGGGGAAGTGTCTCAGAAGAAAATGGCAACGCTGTATCCTTCCCTTCATGCCTTTAATTTTGGCTATTCAGTAACATTTATTCCTTATCCCCATGCTAAATATGACTCACAGTTACTCCTTCTTTCTATCTAGATTTTAGAAGTAGTTTGGATTATCATCCTGTGCTCAGGGTGATCAGCAAAAAATTATATGTTTGGGAGGAGGGCACCTTTAGAAAAGAACCTTTGAGTTTCAAATAACCATAAATATTGACTCTTGTATTGCATTTAATATTTGCATAAATTTTTAAAGAACATTCCATGCATTAATTTATTTGTTATCAGAATGTAATATATAGGAAATATTTTTATGCGCATTTAACAAAGGCTAAGAAACAAAGTTTTACAACATGCCTGTGGTCACACAACCAGAAAGTAGAGTGCTGTTGAGCCAATGTGATCAAAACAACTGTATTGCTCTGTCTGTGAAATCTATATAATTAAGAAAGCAAAAAAATTGACTGTAATCATCAGTGAGTGAGACTGTTGATACATATTCTGTCACAGGAACAGAAGAATAGCCTCTTATTTTGTTTCTCTGCAGCATTGTTGAGGCACAAAGCTATCCTATGATGGCTATTGTGGTAAGGAACAAACAGAGGGAAAGAAAGAAAGTCCTGGAGGATGTTGATAGTGTGCTCAGCTTGCAGCTGGAGCTAATCTTTACTGACCAGCAGGTGAGCCAGGCATAGTATAAGGGCTGGTTCCTTTGTCTAAATGATCACACCTCTTTTTATTTAAGGCAGTCCTATATCATACTTTTGTGTTTGCTATACTTATAAAATAAAGAAATCAACCAAGATTAGTCTGGATGGGAAGAAGTAGGCCAAATATTATGATTAACATTAAAACCATTAACAAGTAGAAAGGAGTACAGATAGGAAGCTCTCGTAGGGAACAAATATACCACCATGGTTTACAAATAGTATCCATAATCTACTTCAGTCATGGAACATTGACAAGCTTTGTACAAAGAATCATACATCATGGGGTAAGAATGCATTGCTGAGTAGTTGGCTCTAGCAGGATCCACAGGGAAGAGAGCAGAAGTGGAGTTTGCTAAGTAAATGCTGAGTAGCTAGAAGAAGGAAACATTTTACGCACTGATAAGCTTTGATACATGATAAAACACTGAGCGGACAGTAACCAAAAGCCATGATACACTTGGTAACTGGGAAACTGAAGACTGTCTTAGTCTGGAGGATCTTCTCCATTTTGTCATTCTTGGATAGAGTGCTATGACTCCAAAATAAATCGAGCCATTCACGATTTTAGCTTCGTGAATCCCATTTCTTGAAAAACACAAATAGGCATAAATGTATCTGACCCATAAAGGATAAATATGAATGACAGCTGAAGAAAAGATAGATCCTTATCATTGGAAATATACAATTCAGAATGATCTTTATATTCTTGTATCTAAAGAAAACCTCAGCTTTGCAACGGCCAAGAAATCTGGTAAAAACATAACCAACAAAAATGGAGCATGTCTCATGAAGTTTTGAAACTCAAATTAAAGAGTAAACTTTAATTCACATATATTTGTATAGAAAATCAGATGAAAATCAAGTATTCAAAAGAATTGATCAGATTTATCACATTATATATGAACTTTGGTTATTTTTTTAACTGTGGGGAGAGAAAAAGGATTATGATAGCCTAAAAAATATTTATATTTGGTAGTAGACATAGCAACTCTTCTATCTTCGCCTTTGTCTTTACACATCATCTTTGCCTTCAGTTAACCCCAGTTCGTCCTCATTGCTGGGGCCATCATCTGGCTTAGGTGTAATCTGCACTTCTGGGCTGAACTCTCCATCTCTCGCTTTCCACTCCAGGGCTTTTCTGGGAACATGGATGGGGCTCCTATAGGGATCATCTCAGATTCCTTCAGATTAAGGCACAAACCTGAAACCGCAAGGGTTAACAAACCCTGAGACAGCCCTTCATCAATGAGAACAAAGAGTCTGAGCGTATATTGTCACATTTCCCTGTTTCAAGGCTCCCCAAGAGTAACCAGCAGAACGGAGGTGCAGCGGGCCACACCAGTAAGCAGCCTGACAGCATAAGCTTAGGTTGGCTTTCTAGCCTCCTCTTTGTCCCTCTCCTAAGTCTCTCACTTCCTTAGGATCTCTTCCTAAAATAAAACACTGCCTGGAACCTTTTATATCGAGTGCTGCTCCTGGTGAGAAGTCAAACACGGAATTTTTCTCATCTAGAATATTCCCCTCTAAATTTTATAGCAGTAACACTTTTTATGAGAATAACATTTTGCATTTACTAAATATGCCTATCTAGAATGAATAAAAGCTGTATCACACCCTTTCTGACTCATCAAAAGTTTGGAAACATCCTTTATTATATGTAACAAAATTTCTCTTTGTTCATTTAGTCCCCTAGGGTATCTTTCTACCTTTATTTTGTCAAAATAAATGTGAGAATTTTAAGTGACACAGTAATTATTTTCTTTTTAGCATGTATGACAATATTTTGATTATCTTTGAAATAATGGTAGTAACAATTATAAAGAGGATTAGTGCCCTTTAAAAGGAGCCCCAGAGAACTTTCTCACCCGATTTCTACCCCAGGAGGATCTGACTGGGAGGCAACAATCTGTGCCCTGGAAGAGTACCCTCACCAGAGTGTGGCCTTGCTGGCACTCTGCTCTGGGACCAGCCTCCAGACGGGAGGAGGAGAATTCTGCTGTTTCTAAACCACCAAGTCGGTGTTACTTTGTTGTAACAGCCAGAACTAGGATATAGGAAATTGTTTATATTTCTGAATCCATTTTTAATCTAGATTTTTTTCAAGTATAGGAGAATGATCATATCAGAAAATATAAAGAATGTTTTGAATAAAGATTAAGAGTGGATACTTGCATAATATTCCAGATATGTGTTTTTTTGGTTGTGGGTTTGGTTTTGTGGTATTAAGTTTATTTATTTTGAGAGAGAGAGAGAGAGAGAGAGAGATCACATGAGGGGAAGTGGCAGAGGGAGATGGAGAGAGAGAATCCCAAGCAGAGCCCAATGCACAGCTTCATCTCAGGAACCTCGAGATCATGACCTGAGCTGATATCAAGAGTCAGCTGCTCGGGGGGCCTGGGGGGCTCAGTTGGTTTAGCGTCCGACTTAGGCTCAGGTCATGATCTCACCGTGAGTTCATGGGTTCGAGCCCCACGAAGGACTCTGTGCTCAGATTTTGTATTTCCCTCTCTCTCTGACCCTCCCCTGCAGCACTGTCTCTCTCTGTCTTAAAAAAAAAAAAAAGAGTCAGATACTTAACTGACTGAACCACCCAGGCTTGCTGAAATAAGTGTTTTAAAACTTTTTTTTAATGTTTTTTTTTTTTTGATACAGAGAGAGACAGAGCTTGAGAGGCAGAGGGGCAGAGAGAAGGAGACACAGAACCGGAAGCAGGCTCCAGGCTCTGAGCTAGCTGTCAGCACAGAGCCTGATGCGGGGCTTGAACCCACAAACGTGAGATCTGACCTGAGCCGAAGTCGGAGGCTTAGGCGACTGAGTCACCCAGGTGCCCCGTTTTTATTTATTTTTAATAGAGACAGGGCATGAGCAGAAAAGAGGTGGAGATAGAGGGAGACACAGACTCTGAAGCAGGCTCCAGGTTCTGAGCTGTCAGCACAGAGCCTGATGCGGGGCTCGAACCCACGAATGTGAGATCTGACCTGAGCTGAAACCGAATTTGGAGGTTTAACTGACTGAGCCACCCAGGCGCCCCTGAGATAAGTGTTTTAAAGCCACATATTTTCCTTACATCATGTAATATTTTTCTATATTTTATTAATTTATTTAACTAGTTAATAAATTCTTTTTACATTCATACTTTGAGCAATCAACTGTAATAGGTATTGTAAATTCCTACTGTTTCTCCTCATTATTTTTCAGGAATGCATATCACTTTTTGCATGGGTGCACAAAGTTAATGTTAAATACTATTTTTTCTCACCATATTATTGTTCTCGATATTAATGATCAAGATATTTGGTGCTCATCTAGTTGTATCCAGAGCACTTACTATTATTTCTATCTAAAATGATCTTGACTGACAACTGCTTTGGGTTAATTGGATTGATCTCTAACATGGAGGAATGACTGCTTCTCATTGGGACCTTAATTGATGACATGGATGGAGCTAGAGCGACTGATGCTAAGCAAAATAAGTGAGAGGAAGACAAATATCATCTGATTTCACTCATGTAGAATCTAAGAAAACAAACGAGTAAAGTCATGGGAAAGGGGAAAAGAGAGAGAGGGGGGGGCGGGAGAGACAAAACAAGAAATAGGCTCTTAACTATAGAGAATAAACTGACAGTTACCAGAGGGGAGGTGGGTGGGGGGATGGGCTAAGAGGCGATCAGGTGTAAGGGGTGAACTTGTGGTGAGTACCAGATGTTGTATGGAAGTATTGAATCACTATATTGTACACCTGAAACTAATATTGCACTGTATGTAAACTAACTTGTTTTTAAATTAAAATCTTTAAAAACCCAGTTGAAAAAATAAGATGAAAAAAGATGTTATATCATTAAGAAGGTTTAAAAATTTGGCTTAGTATTTATGGAATTCAACAATATATGATAATCATAAAAATAGCATCAAAGATAATATTTCTTTTCACTAAAAATTAATATTGATAATAGTTCTTTATTTAATAATACCATCATAACATAATAACTGAAATTAGTAAAGCATGATTTTTTTCTATCTGTAGTTTAGTAAACATCTCTTTGTGCCTGCTATTATAAAATAAAAACAACACAATTTATTCTTTTTCAATTCTCTCCAAAAAATTATGTTATAAGAAACTAATTGAAATGCAGCTTCTATCAAAAATGTTTTAGAAATTTATCTAAATTGCTTAGTAATTGTTTTTAAGTTCAAGAAGAGTAGTTATTGGGTTTTAAAAAGTGGGGTAATTGAGGGGAACCTAGGTGGCTCAGTCGGTTAAGTGTCCAACTGTGGTTCAGATCATGACCTCATGTATTCTGAATGTGAGCCCCACACCGGGTTCTGTGCTGACAGCTCAGGGCCTGGAGCCTGCTTCAGATTCTGTCTCCCTCTCTCTCTCTGCTACTCCCCAGCTCATGCTCTCTCTCTTACTCTCTCAAAAATAAATAAATATTATGTTTTTTAAAAGAGGGATAACTGAGGCACTGAACAATATTCACAATGAAACCAATTACAGATTTGGTCTATGGCTAATGAATGCATACAGTAAGATGTCAAATTATATATTATACTCTTATTAAGTCCTTAAAAGGACAGCATCTTTCAAAAATAATATCATAGAGTCACTTTTAACCATTTACTTTATTTTATGTTAGTATGATCTAAATTTTTCTAGATAGAAACAAACCTTCCACATAAGAATAACCTAAGGAAATTATAAAAATCATAATGGCCAAGTCAGTAAATCCTATTATCTCTGATGGTGGGAATTAGCATCATAGTTTTTTAAAACATCTATAGGTGATTACAATATAAACAACCATCCTACTAGGTAGACATGTTTCTGTATTAAGGTTTCTCGTGAGTCATCATTTTTAGTTATTCATATATGTAGGAGTCTTACTAAGTATGATGGCACACAGCCAATTTCTATAAATTATTTCAGTACTATTTACTTGCTGTTAACAAAGTGACATGATTCTCTGCAAATGTCTTCCAAGTCCTGAAAGTTTATGATTGATGGAAAGACTCTAAACCACTAATTGAAAATTTCTTTCTACACCATTAACCACTACACAGACTATGGCTTGGTACACAAGAATAAGATAATGGAGCCTTGATTCAATCATTTGTGGCAAAGAGCAAGGACATATTTCTTTGAGATACTTTCTCAGGTAG
>NC_043702.1:39600677-39639352 GCF_006229205.1 Suricata suricatta
TTTTTTTTTTAGTATTGAGTAAATTCTTTATATATGTTGGAAACTAACTCTTTATCAGATGTGTCATTTGCAAATATCTCCCATTCTGTAGGTTGTCTTTTAGTTTTGTTGATTTTTTCCTTTGTTCTGCAGAAACTTTTTATTTTGATGTAGTCCCAATAGTTTACTTTTGCTTTTGTTTCCCTTGCCTCAGGAGACATATCTAGAAAGATGTTATTACTGCCAATGTCAGAAAGATTACTGCCTATACTTTCTTATGGAATTTTTATGGGTTCAGACCTCACATTAGGTTCTTAATCATTTTGAGTTCATTTTTGTGTGTGGTGTAAGAAAGTGGCACAGTTTCATTTTGTGCATGTAACTGTCCAGTTTTCCCAGCACCATATGTTGAAGATATTGTATTTTTCCCATTGCATATTCTTGCCTTCTTTGTCAAAGATTAATTGACCATAAAATTAGATTTATTTCTAGGCTCTCTATTCTGTTCCATTGATCTATGTGTCTATATTTGTACCAGTACCAAACTGTTTTAATTATTAGAGCTTTGTAATATTACTTGAGGTCTAGAATTGTGATACATCCAGTATTATTTTTCTTTTTCAAGATTGGTTTGGCTATTCAGGGTCTTTTGCAGATTCATACAAATTTTAGGATTGTTTGTTCTAGTTCTGTGAAATATGCTATTGGTGTTTTGATAGAGATTGCATTAAATGAGTAGATTGCTTTGGGTAGTATAGACATTTTAACAAATTTGTTCTTCCAATCCATGACCATAGAATGTCTTTCCATTTGTTTTTGTCATTTTCAATCTTTTCATCAGTGCTTTATAGTTTTCAGACTATAGATCTTTCACTTCTTGTGTTAAGCTTAGTCCTAGGTATTTCATTATTTTGAGTGTAGTTGTAAATGGAATCTGTTTTCTTTTCTGCTGTTTCATTATTAATGTATAGAAATGCAATGGATAGCTGTATATTGATTTTGTATCCTACAAATTAACTGAATTCATTTATCAGTTCTAGTAATTTTTGATAGTTTTTAGATTTTCTACATATATTATCTTGATATCTGTAAATAGTGAATGTTTTATTTCTGCCTTTACTAATTTGGATGCCTTTTATTTCTTTTCTTTGTCTGACTGCTGTGACTAGAACCTCCTGTACTGTGTTGAATAAAAGTGGTGAGAGTGGACATCCTTGTCTTATTCCTGACCGTAGGGGAAAATCTCTCGTTTTCCCCATTGATATGATGTTAGTTATGGGTTTTTCATGCAAGACCTTTATGATTGATTTCACGCAAGACCTTTATTATTGAGGTATATTCCCTCTAAACCTACTTTGTGGAGGCTTATGTGCATGGATGGATGTTGTACTTTGCCAAATGTTTTTTCTTATGCATCTATTAAGATTATTATATGGTTTTTATCCTTTCTCTTACTGATGTAATATATCATGTTTATTTGAAAATATTTAACCATGCTTGTATCCTGGGAATAACACCCACCTGATCATGAAGAATGGTATTTTATTGTATTGTTGGATTCACTTTGTTAATATTTTGTTGACAATTTTTGCATGTATGTGTATCAGAGATATTGACCTGTACTTATCTTTTTTAGTGATGTCTTTATCCGGTTTTAGTCTGAACTTAATGCTGGCCTCCTAGAATGAATTTGAAAGTTTTCCTTCCTCTTCTATTTTTTGGAATAGTTTGAGAAGAATAGGTATTAAGTCTTCTTTAAATGTTTTGTAAAATTCACCTGTGAAGCTGTCTGGCCTTAGAGTTTTGTTTGCTGTGAAGGGTATTTTGTTATTTGTTTTTTTTAAGTTTCTTTATTTATTTTGAGAAAGAAAGAGAAAGGGAGACACTTATGAGCAGGGGAAAGGCAGAGAGAAAGGGAGAGAGAGAATCCCAAGCAGGCTCCAGCCTCTGAGCTGTCAGCACAGGGCCCGATGCAGGGTTTAGTCCCACAAACTGTGAGATCATGACTTGCCCCAAAATCAAGAGTGAGATGTTTTACCATCTAAGCCACCCACGCACGCCTTGATGGGGGTTTTTTGATTACTAATCCAATTTCGTTGCTAGTAATCAGTCTATTCAAATTTTCAATATCTCCCTGCTTCATTTTGGGAGGTTATATATTTCTAGGAATTTATTCATTTCTTCTAGGTTGTCCAATTTGTTGGCATTAGTTTTTCCTAATATTCTCTTACAATCCTATGTATTTATGTGAACATGGTTGTTGCTTCTCCTCCTTCATTTCTGATTTTATTCATCTGCATCTTATCTCTCTCAAAATCTTTCTCTCTCCCTTTCTCTTAATAAGTCTTGCTAATAGTATATCACTTTTGTTGATCTTTTTTAATGTTTATTTATTTTTGAGAGATACAGAGACAGAGCATCAGTGGGGGAGGGTCAGAGAGAGAGGGAGACACAGAATCCAAAGCAGGCTCCAGGCTCCTAGGTGTCAGCATTGAGCCTGACAGATGGCTCAAACTCACAGACTGCAAGATCATGACATGAGCTGAAGTCAAACGCTTAATCTACTGAGCCACTAGGCACCCCTATTGATCTTTTTAAAGAACCAGCTCCTGGTTTCCTTGATTTGTTCTATTTTTTGTTGTTTGTTTGTTTGTTTTTTAGTTTCTGTATTATTTATTTCTGCTCTATTATTTCCTTACTTCTACTAGTTTTTGGTTTCGTTTGTTCTTTTTCTAGTTCTTTTAGGTTAAGGTTAGGTTGTCTGAAATTTTTCTTGCTTCTTGAGGTGGGCTTCTATTTTTATAAAACCCTCTTAGAACTGTTTTTACTGTATCTCGTAGATTTGAGGCCATTGTGTTTTCATTTTCATTTCTCTCCATGCAATTTTTTTTGTTTCTTCTTTGATTTCTTGGTTAGCCCATTAGTGCTTAGTAGCATGTTATTTAATTTTCATGTATTCCAGATTTTTTTGTTGTAGGTGATTTTCAGTGTTGTGGTCAAAAAAGTTGCATGGTATGACTTCAATCTTTTTGAATTTGTTGAGACTTGTTTGGTGACCTAATATGTGATCTATTTCAAAGGATATTCCATAGGCACTTGAAAATAATGTGTATTCTGCTGCTTTAGGTTGGAATGTTCTGAATATGTCTGTTAAATCAATCTGGTCCAGTGTGCCATTCAAAGACACTCTTTTGTTGATTTTCTTTTTAGATGATCTTTCCACTGATGAAAGTGGGGTGTTAAATTCCCTATTATTATTGTATTGTTAACAATTAGGTTTTTTTAATGTTTGTTATGAACTGTTCTATGTATTTAGGAGCTACTATGTTGGGTCTATAAATGTTTACAAATGTTATACCTGCTTGTTGGATGGCCCCCTTTATGATTATATTGTATTCTTCTTTGTCTCTTATTACAGTCTTTGCTTTAAAGTCTATTTTGTCTGAGATAAGTATTGCTTTCCTTGATTTCTTTTGACATCCATTTTCATAATAAATATTTCTCCATCCCTTCACTTTCAATCTGTATTTGTTTTTAGGTCTGAAATGAATCTTTTGTAAGCAGCATACAGACAGCTTTTGTTTTTTTCTTTTTCTTTAATTTTTTATGTGTATTTATTTAGTTTTCAGGGTAGAGTGCATGAGCTGCGGGAGGGGCAGAGAGAGTGAAGGAGAGAGAATTCCAAGCAGGCTCCATGCAGTCAGCACAGAGCCTGAAGTGGGGGACTCGACCCCATGACCCTGAGATCATGACCTGAACCAAATCAAGAGTTGGATACTTAACAATATGAGTCTTCCAGGTACCCCTTTGTCTTGTTTTTCTATCCATTCCTTCACCCTAAGTCTTTTGATTGAAGCATTTAGTTCATTTGCATTAAAAGTAATTATTGATATAAATGTATTTATTACTTTTTTCTGTAGTTCTTCTCTGATCTTTTCTTCTCTCTTCTCTCACAGCTTGCTGACTTTCTTTAGTGATATACTAGGATTCCTTTCTCTATCATTTGCATATCTGTTATGGTTTTTTATTTGTGGTTACTATTAGGATTTCATATAACAATTTCTGTAGGAAGCAGTCTATATTAGTGATTACAGTTACTTAAAGTTAAACTCATTCTTCACTACTGTCTTCCCCACATTTTAGGTATATGGTGTCATATTTTATATCCTTTTATTTTGTGAATGCCTTGATTGATTTTTACATATATATTTATTTTTACTGCTTTTCTGCTTCCTACTCTTCTTACTCTCACTCTTCCTATTCAAAGAATCCCCTTTAACATTTCTTGTGTGGCTGGTTTAGTGGTTATGAACTCCTGTACCTTTCTTTTGTCTGGCAAACTCTTTATATCTCCTTCTATTCTACATGATAGCCCTGCTGGATACAATATTTTTAGCTGCAGATTTTTTTTTCCATTTAGCACTTTGAATATACCATGCCACTCCCTTTGACCTATAGATTTTGTTGAAAAATCAGCTGATAGCCTAATGGGGTTTCCACTGTATATAACACTCCCCTTTCCTCTTGATGCTTCTAAATCTCCCTCTTTATCACTACTTTTTGTCATTTTAAATATTATGTGTCTTGATGTCGACCTCCTGGGTAGATTCTGTTGGGGAATCTCTGTGCGTCCCAGATTTGGATGTGGTTTTTTTCCCAGATTAAGAAAGTTTGCAGCTATTATTTCTTCAAATAAATTTTCTGACCTCTTTTTCTCTTTTTTCTCCTTCTAGGATCTATGTAATACAAATATTATGCTGAGTTCCCTAAGTGTATTCTCATTTTGCATATTTTTCTTTTATCTGCTCATCTTGATTACTTTCCATTACTTTGCCCTCCAGGTTGCTAATTCATTTGTCTGCTTCCTCTAGCCTACTCTTTATTTTATCTAGTGTTTTTTAAATTTTATTAATTGTGGTCTTCATTGCTTACTGGTTCTTTTTTATTTTTTTTTATTAAAGGTCTCACTGTTGTCCTTCACTCTATTCTCAAGTCCAGTGAGTATCTTTATGATCATCACTTTAAATTTTATATTAGGCATATTACTTATATGCATTTCAATTAGATCTCTTGCTGTGGTTTAGTCTTGTTCTTTCATTTGTGAATTATTTCCCTCTCTCCTCATTTGTCTAATCCCCTGTTTGTTTCTCCATGTTAGAAATTTCAGCTATATCTCCTGTTCTTGAAAGTAATGACCTTATAAAGAAGAAGTTCTGTAGTGCCCTGCAGTGCAGTTCCATTGTTCACCAGAACCTGGCTCTTCAGGGTGTCTACTATGTGTTTGCATGCACACTGCTCTTGTGTCCTGGCCACTTTTTCTTTTAGTCCAGTTGTCTACAGCGGCTCTTCTTGCCTTTTGTGGGTAGTGGTTTGTGGATAGTGGACGCATCTGTGGTATCTTAGGCTTAAATTGAGTCAGAACAAGCATTTTTCATAGATGTAATAGCACCAAACTGCTGGGTGCTTTCCCTGTGTTATCCCCTCAGAAACTTTCACTGGTGGGTAAAACTTGCAATCAGACCAAATGTCTGCTGCCACCCCAATGCTAGGCCGCTGTCTTATGGGTATGTGGAAATTTCCCCTTAATCCAAGGGCAGGAATCACTTTGGAGTGGTGCTGGGCCCTGGTGGGGTTGCTTGCAGTGCCAGGCTTGTGGCCCTGGGTTGAATGGGCTCTAGCCAAAAGCATATTGGAGGGGACATGCCACTGCTGCCAAGTGGGCTGTCCAGGGTAGGGTGTGAAGTTTTAGCAAGGTGATCGTAAGGCTTTTATGGGACCCACCACCACCAACACTGCCATCTCCAGGATTGAGGCCTTACAATGTAGGCAGGTCAGGAGCTCAGTGTTGGTGGGGCTTGCACTGGTCTGGTATAGGGGACCTGCAACATCAGAACTGAAACAAGTATAACCGGAAAGAGGCATCCACCAAAGTACAGAGGGGTGAGGCATGGTATAACCTAGTTAGATAGTGGGTGTTGGCACTCTGCTGATTCCTGCAAGTGGCAGTGTGTTTATGCTGAGGGACAGTGGAGAGAAATGGCACCTTTAAGCTCCTTTATTTTCCCTGGAGAGTCCATCAGGGAATCCTACCACTCTGGGATATGCTCTGAGATTCATAAATAACTCTATCTCCTGTATGCCCCACATGTTTTTCAAGCAGCTGTTTCTCTACTGTATCTCCCTGGGTTGTTTGTTGTGTTGTCTCTTTAAGAGTAGAGACTCAACTTCCTATCACCCTCTAGACTCTTCCAGAACCAAGCCTGCTGAGTTTTTAAAATTCCAGGCTTTAAGTTCCACTCATTGTAAAAATTCATAACCCTCTAATTTTTGGCCTTTCTAGTTTTCAAAGCCAAGTATCAGGGGGATTCATTTTCCCTGTGCAGGCTCCCTGATGTGAGGGTTTCTTTCTTTCTCCTCTCTGTGCCTTGACTCCCTCCCTCCTGCAGATATCTCCCCACTGCATGTCTATCCTTTCTACCATCTTAGATGTGACCCCTTCTCTACTTTTGTTGTGGATTTTGTTCTGCCAGTCTTCAGGTTGTTTTCCGGGTTATTTACACTGATGTGAGTATTATCTACTTGTATCCATGGGAGGGGAAGAGCTTATGGTCCTCCTACTGTGCCATCCTCCAGACCCTGTAGAGTAGATATGAATTTTAAAATTCAATTTTATACACATTTGTTGAAGTAATTGTTAACTGGCTCAATATCTTAACAGCATTTGGTTTTGAAAAGTTTCTGATTATCTTTAGTCATTTTAATTCTCTGTAAGAAAAAATTCTCCCATGAAAGTTCTATTTCCATCAAGCTCTTTTGTAAGTCAGAAAAAAGGGACAACCAAAGTGAATGAATGGAAAATTAGCTATGAAGAAATATCAAAGAAAAAAAAAATGCCTGGATTAAAAATAGAATGAGCAAGAATATTATTCTTACTTTGAATCTGGGCTAGCTTTGTTAGACAATTCATCCTAATCCCGAACTTTCTTCTCTCTCAATCTAATACTTTCCCCCTACCTTTCTTGATGTGGCTGACATTCCCACAGTGGTATCACTGCTAATGACTGCTGTAACCACAGTCTGAGAACATTATTCCCCATCCCGCATTATGACATACTAACATATGTACCCAAACATAGCTTCTATTTTTCTAAGATATTAACAATTTTATTTGATTAATTAATCATTGTACTTAGCAAAGTCTATCTGAATTTGAATCAAGCAACAAAAGTGATTTTGAAACTAGTGTTTATTAGTTAAGGCTTTCATTTGTTCTGTAACTTGGATCTTTGTTCCAGTGATGAGTATAATAGTCAGAAATGGGCAACAATTTCAAGATGGCAGTTCTGTGGAGGAAGTTGTGTCTGATCGCTGAGGGTTTGTGAAACCTATAAATCATGCCAAGGAATGCCTGTTTTACTCAACTATTGAGACTAATTGATACTATTTTATCTCACTAATGCTTACCAAAGTGTGACTTCCCATTAATTTTTTAAATGCCTATCCGAGGGACTAATGTGAAATGGAATTATTCCTTTATATACAGGTAACAGCATCTATGAAACATACATGGGGAATTATGCTAAATATGACATAAATCCAGAGTAGAACAAATCAATATAAGAGACATAAGAATGAACATTTTGGCTTCCCTGCCTCAGATAACTATGTGAAACCTCCTTATGCTGTTCTCTAAACAGGTTGCTCTCTACTCCAAGCTCTATTCATGTAAATCCAACTGTTGCTTTCCTCTTGCAATTATTCAACATAATTAGCAATATTTAGAAGTTTAGCCAAGTGTTGCACATTTCATGTGCAGGTCTTGGCTTTACTCCAAGTAAAAATTTCATGGTATTATGCTCCTTAACTCTTCAGAAAAGATGTCTTTCAAAGACAATGAGGTGTCAATTATCCTTAATTGCTCTTTAGTTTTCTGTTTCTCTTAAGCATCTATCATTTTTGACAGACAGTGTTTCTGAATGGACTCTGACTAAAATAAAACTGTGTTCATATTTTTCCCCTATCTAATGAAAGGCAACACATAAGAAATTAATTTATAGTAGAGTGTAAGATTCTACTGTTTTTGTATGTGTACATGTGATCTTTGCTCTAATAATACATTTTCTTCTCTGTTCTCCAAACCAAATATCCTTACTTGAAAAAAATAGAAAGTTGGTGGAAATTTAACTAGTGTTAGATACGTAGTCATCAAATATTACAGTTTTTTTCCTACTGGCTACTTTCCAATAAGCATTAAGTTATTCTATCTAAAATTGAGTTTGTGTTACATAGTGCACAGCTTTTCACTTGAATTATAAAAGAAATTTTGTGCAAGGAAAATATCATAAACTGCATCCCTTTTAATAATTTGACCTGGATAGGGCACCTGGGTGCTCAGTCGGTTGGGTGGCCTGCTTCGACTCAGGTCATGATCTCACAGTTCGTGGGTTCGAGCCCCATGTCAGGCTCTGTGCTGACAGTTCATAGCCTGGAGCCTATCTTCAGATTCTGTGTCTTCCTCTCTTTCTGACCCTCCCCTGCTCACACGGTCTCTCTCTCTCTCTCTCTCTCTCTCTCTCTCTCTCTCTCTCTCTCAAAAATGAATAAAACATTAAAAAAGTTTTGACCTGGTTGACATCTTTTATAGTTTTTATAAACTTATAAAAATAAGACCTGCATCATAAATTCAGTGAAATACAGTGAAGTTACATCCTTTTAGGTTAGTCTTGAGATTTTATTGCTCTTGATATCACTGACTATTATCCTAAATAAATATCCAAATAAACAAACTATCAGAAATTGTAGAGACAAGTTAGGCAAGGGTGACTTTATTCAAGACTATTATAATAAAGAAGAAAGATTGAACCTCACTCTATTAAAGTAAAAGGCTGGTGGGTCTTTATATTCTGGGCTGACCTGGTGGAAAATTATTGGAGGACATTAGGGAGGAGGATGGTGAACATGTTGGACTCTCTGTGTTTGCACAGGGTTGTTTGGTTGCTTATGGAAATTAGACTTTTATTTAGCCTCTGCCACAATCTAGAAGATAGGATATCAGTTTTCTTGATGTTTCCATTTCAAAGAGATGGTTCCCAGGTCCTTAGAAAGACTTTTTTAGATTATTGGGAGAAGACTTGTCTCAAAGGGACAGATAAAGAATTTACAATTGAACTTTTTCTTTTTTTAAAACAATTATTTATTTTTGAGGGAGGGAGCAAGTGCAAGCGAGAGAGTGAAAGAGAGAGGGGGAGAGAGAGGTGGGAGGGCAGAGAGAGGGAGACACAGAATCTGAACCACGCTCTAGACTTTGAGCTGTCAGCACAGAGCCCGACAAAAGGCTTGAACTTGGGAACTGCAAGATTATAACCTAGGCCAAAGTCAGGTGTTCAACCAACTGGGCCACCCAGGTGCCCCTCAGTTGAACTTTTTCTAAAGCAAATGTTCTAAGAAAATGGGAGGTCAGTGGCCTACAGTCAGGAAGGAGTCAGTCTAAAATTTAATCAAACTGAAGGGAATGTTAAGGTCATCACAGTAAAAAAAAAATGTTTACTCTTTTTTGAAGCTTCTTTCATAAGAGTGGCACATCCTAAAGAATAATTTCTATAAGAATTAGAGAGTTTCAACTTTCAAAGATATTTTATTAGGGTACACTCATAGAAAGTATGATTTACATCTTTTACATCATAAATGTCAAAAACTCTTGGTAACATCTCTTATACTGAGAATTCAAATATTCTTGAAAATTGCCAGAAGTATTTCATTCAATGTCCAGTGCAGTGAATTTCTCTAGGCAAATATTTTTCACCCTGTGTAGAGTAATCCATTTATAATGTAAGACAACCTGAAAGTGATCATGGTGATTAAGAACACTGTCACCTTTGTATTCCACAACTGTTAGAGAAATGAAAATAGCCACATTCAAAGAGTCTAATAGTTTTTGAAGGCACTGTAGTTTCAGAGGTTTCTGGCAGATGTGTTGGTTCATTAAGCTTTAATGAGATGTTTAGTAGGCATATGAAAGTAACTCAATTTAAAAGCTCTTGAGCCAAATATGTTCTTTAATCCAATGGGATAATTATCTGTATGCATATGGAGATTGGGACATCCTTCCAAACAAAAATCAATTTTAAGTCACTTCTCAATTTAAGGTCTTTAACTAGAAAAACGAAAATGCTGAGTCTCTGTGAGTATAAATGCTGTTGTCTCTAAATGCATTCACTTAGATTCATTATTTCTCTATTCTCATATTAATACTCCCTTAGAAATCCATATTTATGCTGAAATGAGTCTAAAGCCTTTTTTAATATTGTATTATGTCACTGACACAGTAAGTGGTAGCCAGGATTGAAACATAGGAAGTCTAGTTCCATAATCCACATAGTTTTCATTATATTATATCCTCTATGTACTTTATTATATATTTTTAAATTTTTTTATTTTTTAATAGTTTATTGTCAAATGGGTTTCCATTGTGGGGAGACCTCTATGTATTTTAAAGTTCAGAACTATTCAAGGTCAAAGTCTCTTTCATAATAGAGAGAATAAGAAGAGAGTGTTACAATGTTTGGTAAACTCATTCCTTACTATGTTGGTTATTATATTTTAAATGATAGTGAAAATATTTCCTAAAAGTTAAAAAGAGAAGAAATATATACAAAATTTGATATTTTGTACAAGTTTGTTCCTCTTTCTCTTCCTCTGCATTATATTAATTTTCACTTTATTAATGGAAATGATAAAGACAATTTTAAAAAGTAAAGATTCTATTATCCTTATTTTCACATAGATTCAAAAATCAGTAAAACAATATTTTACAGGAATTTTGAATTTTGTTATCTTGCAGTTAACATTTTAACAAATATTTTTAAATTTCATTTTCTCCTAATTACTCTTTTAGGCTCTGCAAATACTCATGGGATCAGTTTGTGATACTATTCTAGCCATTATTCATTTAGTCTTTATAGGTTGCATTTCCCTACCCTCATATGAAATCCTTTAAGGCTTTAATAGCTATCAAACACTGCCAAAAAATACTGTATTTTGATTCAGTAAATAATATTTTTGACAAATAACAATAAGATTTATTTTCACATTTTGGAGTTTATTAGTTTCACACAATCAAACTTGTTTTCTTGTTGCTTTAACTCTTTTTCTAAATCTTCACACTTTTCTTCCATTCTTCTTTGCTGTCAGCATATAACCTTCTTCATAACTGTGTGGCGGCCAGGATTTCTTCCTAGGCTGGACATCCGTAGTGGCAAGGAGAGTACATGCATGGGGATACATTTCCTTACAGATACCCGAGGCTATGTTTTATGTTTTTATGTTACTTCTTATTCTAATTAACATGTGAATGTGCATATCTTTCAATGGGAATAAACTGCAATGAATGAGTTGTTTAATGTACATTTTTTAAACTTTTCCAGACTTAGAAAAATGTCACATTGTCCCAAACAACATCTTTGGGACCCAATCTTTGCTCTGTAGTGCAAAATATCATATCTACCTTAGGAATATTTATTCAAAACAATGCCATATCTACAATTTATTGAGCATTCAGTACATATTTCACTAATATAATAAATGTATATATTATATACATTTACTTCATTAATATCTAAAAGTATCCAGTGAGATAGATATTTTTCCCATTTTTCAGATGTCCAAAGACGATAAATATTTAATATTAAAGACGATAAATATTTTTCCTAAGGTCATACAGCAAATAAGGATCAAAACTTTTTTAAAAACCTTTATTTTTTTATCCCTAAATAGACTTATCTAATTGTGTCTTCTCTCCCTGTACCCTGTGTTAGTATTTCTATTAACTATATTAACTTTAAAAGCACGACTTCTCACTTTAACTCTGTAATAATTATGCTATGGTTGTAAGCCTCATTATGTTTTCACAGATCTAACCTATCTAATAAAAGCAAGTTTAATTGCATTCAATTGCTCTATAAACAGCTAACAAAAACCAAATATTACCAAATAATAGTTAAAATATTTTAATGTCCATAACAAATCCTATCCGAGACTCAGTTTTAAATAATCATTCAATATGTGTATTATTTATGTGGAGATTAGGCAATTGAGAATGCATATAAATGCAATATTTACTGCATACGGATAATGTTTGTCAGTTCTATTATTAAGGTAAGTATATTTTTTCTTGAAGAAAAACATATAATATTTGAATAGTTTTTTTTTAAAGTAAAAGCAGACACATTTGTTGCAATTAAACCAACCCCAGAAGTTTGTTCATTACTGCTTACAGTATCTCCAGAAAACTTAAAATCATTTCAAAAAATATATGATAAGAATAATAATGAGAAAAAGCAATATATTCTGTTTTCCATGAACCTTGTCTAACATTGAAAATTGTTATTCCTGCTCAAACTCAGATCTGAAGTGTATAGCAGAATAAATGAGACAATTTTATTTCATTGACAGACTAAAATATCATTGAGTGGCTGATAGTATAAAATAAATGTTTTTCCCAAGATTTTACCCCTTTAACTTACTTGAAAAACTTCGTTAATAATACACCTTAGAAAATGGCTTAAGGGGGCGCCTGGGTGGCTCAGTCAGTTAAGCCTCCGACTTCGGCTCAGGTCAGGTCTCACGTTTGTGGGTTCAACCCCGCCTCAGGCTCTGTGCTGACAGCTAGCTCAGAGCCTGGAGCCTGCTTCTGGTTCTGTGTCTCCTTCTCTCTCTGCCCCTCCCCCTCTCCTGCTCTGTCTCTCTCTGTATCAAAAATAAATAAAACATTTTTAAAAAGATTTAAAAAAGAAAATGGCTTAAGGTAAAATACAATATGTTTTACTGTGAACAACTGCTGAATTTTATCATGTGGGAAATATCATTGAGTTAAAGGATGTTATGTATTTTATGAGATATAGGTTTTTGTTTTGGATTTTGCTTATCTGAACAGGACACATTTGGATCAACAGCCCATTTTTTAAAATATATACTCCTAAGGCTGAGAAAATGTGATGTGTTCTAGAAATGATCTGAAGCTGTGATGCTTCAGTGTGGACAGTAGTGACAGTCTGGAACCTATAGATAATCCCTGAAGGTCATTGAAAGAATGAGTATTTTATTCAGTTTGGTGAGGACTCCATAATGTATTTAGTCAAGGAAGTAATATAATCAATTTATATTTTTAATAGGATACTGTCCAATATTATAAGATTCGGTTTAGGAGGAAAGCACAGGCAAGATTGGAAGAAAGGAAGTAGGTCACTAGTCCACATGAGGAACAGCGATAGTTTGGATTGGGAGGAGGGAGCGGTGCAGATAGAGATAGGAAAACAGAACTGAGATATATAGGGTTTCTGTTAGCTGAAGTTGGTGATTTACTGTATGCCAGTAAATAAATAACAGATGGGAAGAGAGAAGTCAAGAATGAATACTCAAAACAAAGAATGAACATTATTACTGTTTGAGCAACTAGACAACTGATGATGTAATTTGCTGATATGAAAAAGACTTAGGGAAGAAATGGTTTTACACACACACACACACACACACACACAGAGTTTCTAAACAATTTACATATTGCTAAGTAAAATAAGCCCATCTGAAAACTCTCCTACTTCGTGTTACCAAATTTATGAAATTCTGGAAAAGGAAAAATTATGGCTACAGTAAAAAAAGAAAAAAGAATTCTGCTCATGAAACTTGAAAAAAAAGATCAGTGTCTGTAAAAGGGTTTAGGCTGAAGGACGGAGGGATCACTAGGTGGAGTACAGGAGACTTTTAGGGCAATGGGCTATTTTGTATGATATTGTAATGGTGGAAACATGTCATTCCACATTTGTTAAAACCCACAGAAGGTACAAAACAGAGAGAGAGCCTTAATGTAATCTAGGGACCTTAGCTAATAATCATGTATCAATTCTGGCTTATCACTTGTAACTGATGTATTACATTACAGCAAGTTTTTAGTAGCACTGGAAACCCAGATGGAGGGTGATGGGGGTATGGGAACTCTGTACTTTTGGCTCAGTTTTCCTGTAAACCTAAAACTGCTCAATAAATAAAATCTATTAGTCAAAAAATTCTGATAGATCACAAAAAGTGAGTTTACGCTATTTTATAATAACACTAACTAGTACAAAATTCTAAACATTTTTGAGCTAAATCTAATGTACCAATATCATACATATTAGAAGAAGTTATGGTAATGGTTTTTTCTAATTTCTACTTTTTAGGTATCAGTTAATGACTAAAGATAAAAAGCATTGCAAAGCATTTCTTTTTAGTGATGATTTTTCCAGATTATTCTGAGTATACATTCTCAATTTCATTGAAATAGATGAGATATTTCTATAATATCATTGCAATCCTATAGACTGAGGAATTTAATGAAACCTGACATCCATGAATAGACATTTTAATAAGATAAATTAATTTAAGTGATCTTTCAACTATTTCTTTTCTTCTTCTTTGATATCTAGTAATACAGAGCATATTATTTTGAAATATCCAGTGCCAGAGGAAGTTTTAATAAACATTATTTAATGATCTATTTCAATTTTTATCAAAAAGGAAATGAAGCCAAGTTTACAGATATATTCCCAGTTTTATGGTAAAAAAGAAAACTTCACTTAGTAATACTTATTGATATAGAAACTATATTTTCATGTTTTTATAATTAAGCATAGATATTTTCTTATGAATACTTTAAGTCCTTTATAAGAAATGAATGACTGTAATAAAGGAATTTAAACCCCTATTTTCCTTACCAGATTATTTGAACTTTGTTTTCTATGGTCTTTGTAGTTAATAACTAGCTGCACAATCTTAGAAAACTTACTGAGATGGTAAAGATGTTCCAAATCTTTACTGATCAATGCAATGGCTACTAGCCATATGTAGCAACTAAGCACATGAATGAATAATGGCTGGTATGGTTACGAAACTAAATTTTTAATTTAATGTAATTAATTTAAATTTAAATAGGACATCACAGGTATGAAATGAAGGGATAAGCATTTTTGCATTTATGTGAGTCCTGTCAATCCTGAAAAATAAGCATTACATATCCATAAATTTTCATTGTAATTGGTATTATGCACTTTTTGTTGACGTTATATTGTGAGGTTTGGGATGTTTTAATTATTATTAATCAAGAACATAGTGTTTTAATCAGATAGCTTTGAATAAATGAGAGCTATTCAAGAAGATTAGCAAGAAATTTAAAATAAAGATGGTCAGTCTCTTAAAAAAACTGAACAAATGACAAGTAAATATTTTTGTTAAGGAAAATAGAAATTTTCTAAAACTAAGCAAAGTCCTTTCAATTTAAAAAAAGTCAATTAGGGGCACCTCTGTGGCTCAATTGGTTAAGCATCTGACTTTGCCTGAGGTGATGATCTCGCCATTAATGAGTACCAGCTCCGCGTTGGGCTGTGTGCTGACAGCTCAGAGCCTGGAGCCTACTTCAGATTCTCTGTCTCCCTCTCTCTACCCGTCCCCCACTTACACTATCTTTCTCTCTCTCTCTCAAAAATAAACATTAAAAATTTTTTAAATGCAGTTAAATTAATGATTTAAGTTAGTTTACAATATCTAAACACATTTAATTTTCAGATATTTTATGAGGTATATGCATTTGTTCCCATTTATTAATGGGATTATTGAAGATTAATGGGGTTTAGTAGATCAGGCAACTCTTAAGTAGCTGAGCTGGGATTTTTACCTACATTGGTTTGAATATAAAGTCTATGCAGTTATATGCCATCTCCAAGGAAAACAAATTCTTTGAGTAAAGAGTACTATCTCACACCTCAGAAAAAACCCTATTGTGATAGTCTACCAGGGCTGCCATAACAAAGTACCACTGGTTGGCTTAAGCATCAGAAACTTATTTTCTCACAGTTCTGGAGGCTGGAAGATCAATCTGTCAGCAGACTTGGTTTTTCCTGAACTCTTTCTCATTGGCATGTAGATGGCCACCTCTTAACATGATCAACCCTGATGTCTCCCTGTGAGTCCTAATCCTTTTGTATGAGGATACTTATCATATTAGATTAGGGGCCACTCTAATGGCTTCATTTTAACATATTTCTTCTCCTTAAAGGCACTAACTCCAAATACAGTCATAATGAGGTACTTGGGTTAGGGCTTCAACACATGAATTCTGAGAGGACATAATTCTTCCCAAAACACCTATGTAAAGCTAAACTGGAGTATGATAGTTTCAAATATATTAAGAAACACCACTATAATTTTTAAATTTAAAACAATAGATTCTATAAAATATATGAAAATAATTGAACAGAAATAAGAAGCAGGAAAATGAATATAAATCATTTCAATTTAAATATTTCTAGGAAAGTAAATCATAAATTTGCAGGAATTGATAAAATGATATTCATTCTCTCAGAATAACCAAGTTGTTATATATCTAGTGATTTGTAGGATGTTTGAGAGAAATGAAATATATTTTTAAAAACCAAAATTCTCCTTGTAAGGATGCTTAGGTGGCCTATTTGATGAAAAAAACAAAATGAAGAAAAAATAGTATTCAAAGTGTTTTAATTTGAATGACATTTTCGGGCTTAAGAATACTTGTAGGCAGTTTAATCTCTTAAGTACTTGAAACACTCTCTGCAAAATTGTCTTTATATTGCTTACTTTACTATGTTAAAGTGTGATCTTGCTAGAAGACTGGTAAGTTAACTCAGACAGTGCCGGAGTCCAGCTCCAGCAGGTCCAGGGTCCCCTGAAGGAGAGACGGTGTCAGAGAAAAAGAGTGAGAGAGCCTTGAGTTTCCTTCTTGGTCACCAGGCAGGCATCTCTGTTCTGTCTGCTTTGGTGTCTTTTTTATTGGATAAGCAATAACGTGACATCAGAAAATAAAAATTGTTTATAGTTTCTAACCCTTAGTGATAAGGTGTTTTAATCATCAAAGGTATACAGAGACAAATTTTACAGAACTATTTTTGTAGAACCATTCCAGTTTATTCTTGGCATCAGTCCCCAAGGGTAAGAAAGTAACAAAACCATCTTACTTTGTACTGGTTGGGTTTTGGCCAATAATTATAACTTTGTTTTTAATAAACATGTTATAACCAAGTCATGTAATGCACTTACAGTAAGGTTAAGTAAAATTTACATCCAAGACACTAACAAGGTGTTTTTAGTAAAAAACCAGAGTAATTTACATATTATTTAAGTTAGTAATGCTAAAACTAAAACATAGGTTAAATTGTATATAGATAGGCTGGGAGTTATTTTATCTAGCTCATAAACCACAAGAGAAAGAATGTTTGTTAACAAGTTTCTAGAGACAGCCCTTTCCTTGATGTAAGCATAATGGGGACCCTGTGTGTGTTGACCTTGCACCTGGGTTTCTAATTTTTTATCCATCCTCATAGCTGAAGTCAGTACAAGGAAGGGTATTTGTAACTTCAATAGCAAAAATATATGCAGCAACTTATTCAGGTCCTTGTCTGTTTCTTATCTCTAGGTTAGGCTCTTTTTCTGCAGGCCAGAGTTATTTGTAACTCTTGTGTTCTTAGCCCCCCTTATGTTTTGGGTCTGCAAGGCTCATTAGAAGAGCCTTTTGGCAAACATCTGCAGCACTTTGATCTAAAATCCCTTATGCAGGGGCAAGAATATGCTTTTTCTTATGGGGTAATTGTGTGGGGAATATAGGCCTGATATGGAAGATAATCAATAGCACCAGGCTTAATTTCACATGAGCAGTAGTAGCAGAAGGAGGTGCCAGTTCCATCTCTCATGGCAGGAGCCATGCATGTCTGCCATTTCCTTACTGTGACCGTGTCATCCAGCAAGGCCGGTGCCGCTCCCAGCAAGATACTGTCTGAATTAGGATAGATTCTGGAGTGATTCCTACTGAATTAATGTAAATTCACCTATACCAGAAACAAGATGACTAAAGATGTACACAACTCTAAACAAAACAAAACAAAACAACAAAAACCCCACAAAACTGCAGGTATGCGTATAACAAGATTAATGTGATAAAAAGAAACGAGGATAAGTCATTAGAAACTAAAACCATGAACAACTGGGAATAGCCATGGTGTCCACAAAATGGGATAAATGCAGGTGAAATTGGTAGGCTCAGGTAGAGCCTCAGATATTTTGCAGGTCAGATAGAAGACAAAACACAGCTTAGGTTTGTTTAAACATATTCTTATTGATAACAGAGTGCTAAGAAAAAATCAAGCATTTAGAGACTCTTTATTATTAAATGATTTAGTGTATAGAATTTATTTTAAAATTTTGACAAGAACATAAAGGATTCTGAACACTGCATCTTAGGGACTTCTACATTTATGTCTTTTAAAGATTTGAAAAAAGTATAATACTTACCTCTTAAAACCATTGATTTATGACTAACAACATCAAATCAAAGTCTTATCTAACAATAAAGTAAAAAGAATGAAAAAAGCATAATGTTTAATAAAATAGTTCATTTATTAAAGCATCTTTGGATAAAAGAACTCTTTACATCCTGCTGAAAGTAAATCTTCAGGAAATAATGGGACCACCTTGTGCTGTTGCTATTTTTAGTTATCAATAGAAAATCTAAGCAATCTCATCAGAACCAAGCAGATGTGTAAACCTGAAGTAGTGAAGTTGGACACTTATCGTAATATAAGGGATATTATGATTTAAGCTGCCCAAGTATAAAATTGCTTTATTTTAAAAATTATCTGGATAGAGAGCAAGGTTTGATTAAACTACTTTTATTTCCATTTATATTTCACATGAACACTTTTAGAGTTCTTAGTAATTGAAATAATACATTACCTGAAATATAAGAAAATGGTAAAAATTATTTTAATTATTATTTTGATGTTCTTGCCATTTCTTTTATTTATTCTTCTGAATACATGTGCTTAAAATATGCACAGTTATCCCAATTTTTGTTCACTTAGGTAACTAACTTGAACAAACTTCTGATTCTTTCAAGAAATCTATTTAGCCTTTGCTGAACTTCAGGATCTTTGCTACATTCTGCCAATAAATAAAACTTAGGATGTTTTTTTCTAAACATTGACCTTACAGTAATCTAGGGAAAATGGCAGTTTTAAATTAATATTATCATGTGGTTAGTAAAACAATAATATGAATAAAGTGTGGTAGGTAATGGTAGATAGAGTGATCATCTCTCCATCTCTGGGGAAAATTTGGTTTTCAGTTTGGAATTTAAAGAATGAGCAGAAATTTCACTTAACATAGTAAGAACACATAGGGCATCAAGAAAGTGTGTATCTTTTTTTTTTTAACATCTGGTATTACAGAGGGTTTTTTTTTTTAATGTTTATTTTTTAGAGGGAGAGACAGATAGAGAATGAGCAGGGGAGGAGCAGAGAGAAGGAAGCAGAATACAAAACAGGCTCCAGGTTCTGAGCTGTCAACACAAAGCCCAATGTGGGGCTCGAACCCACGAACTGTGGGATCATAACCTGAGCCAAAGTCAGATGCTTAACTGACTGAGCCACCCAGGTGCCCTAAGAAAGTATATATCCTAAAAGGGAAACTTTGGGTGAAAGGTGGTTGAAGATGATGCTCATAAAGTAATTTGGGGCCCGATTTGTCAAGAATCTTAATTATCAAGAATGGATAATGTCGATTTAGATTTCATCTTGTAGCCATTTGGTAGGGGTTTTTATCAGAAAGTAAAAGAATCATAGTGAGGAAAGGCAAAACATTAGAAGATACACTGGAATGGGAAGAACCTAGTAGCAGGGCTAGTTTGGTATTATAGCAGCCCAGGTGAGCAATGGAGAAAAGATAATTAAATCCAGAGAAGAAAAGCCAGATTCAAGAAATAACTTAGAACAGAGGTACCTGGGTGGCTCAGTCGGTAAAGGGCCAACTTCAGCTCAGGTCATGATTTCGAGGATTATGAGTTTCAGCCCCACGTCGGGCTCTGTGCTGACAGCTCAGAGTCTGGAGCCTGCTTTGGATTCTGTGTCTCCCCCTCTCTCTCTCTCTCTCTGCCTCTCCCCCACTTGTACTCTGTCTCTCAATAATAAATAAATGCTAGAAAATTTTAAAAAATAATAAATGTATTAAGAAATAGTTTAGAATTAAAGAAATCTGTATGGTATGCATGCCAGTGGGAGTATACAGGAATAAGAACTCAAAGACAAACACAGAATTTTCAGTTTCAAAAATTGAGTGAATAGAGATGCCACTTACAGAAATATAATATAAGAGGGGCATCTGGGTGGCTCAGTTGGTTTGTGCTTTCGACTTTGGTTTAGGTCATGATCTCATGGTCTGTGAGTTAGCACCTTGGATCTGGCTCTGAGCTGGAGCCTGCTTCTGACTTTATGTCTCCTTCCCTCTCTGCTCCTCCCCTGCCTACACTCTCTCTGTCTCTCAAAAATAAATGTCAAAAATTTTTTTAAAAAGAATGAAGATATAAGATAATGTGAGGAAAGAACAAGATGATACAAGAAAAAAGATATTGGAGTTTTAGTGTTATAATTTTGAACTACAAAAATATAATGAATAAATAAATGTAGATAGAGTTAGAGCTATGCATATCATTTTGATCAAAAGTAAATTATAAAATTTTATGAATTTTTAAAAATCTGTGATAATGTTATTTTATATATTTTATATTTTATAATCCTTTATATATAACAGCATTAATTTTCTTAACAAACTCTGCAAGAATTATGCAAGAAGAAAACCTATTTTAATACATGTTCAAATTTTCACAAATTCATAAATTCTGAATTTGTGAGAATGTGAACTTTTAAATTAAACTTTAATTAAATTGTATTTAATTTTAATAAAAATACATCTTTAATTAAATATTATAGAAAAGCTAATTATTTTTCACTATGAGGCCAAAAAATTCGAGGTCTGTGATTTTGAAATGACTAATATTTGTTTTTCTCTACAAGGCTTGACTTCACTGCACACCAGCTTTAGGTTTACACAATGTTTAATGAGCCAACTCACTACTCAGACACTGAATCCTATAATTCATACTTTGTATTATTGAATTATAAAGTATATTTTTTACAAGCACGTGTATTTCAGAAGTGAAAGGATGCTCTTTTACATTTTAGCAGATGATTCATCATGATTCTTAATGGAAATATTTAGTTAAAACTAGTGTTTTTTTGTTTGTTTTGTTAAATTCATAATAATTTATGCTAATCCAAGTGCACATTAAATATCTACCCTTAAACGTTTTTGCCACCTCTCTGTCACACGTTAAACTCTCTAAAAGCAGAAATATGAGGAAGAATGACTACATATTTATGAAATTCAGTCATGCATACAGCTTTTCATGTCTTTTTTGGGCTGACCCTGTCTGATATCATGGCTGCTTCCAGAACATACTTGATCTTCATTTCCCTTAAAGCTGATGAACAGCCCAGAACGTCAGCTGCACGTTCCTTTTAGCCCTCAGCTGGTGATGAGCAATATCTTTCTGTAATGTGCATAGGATAAGATCTCATACTGCGGAATCTGGCACCCTGCCAACCGCCACTCTGGACACCCCTCCCACAAGCTGAGGCCATGTGATATTAGAAACATCTTCTTCCCTGCCACACTTGTACCTCAGGCATGGCAGGGAGTAATCTGGATGTAACACGGGACTGTATCACCATTTGAACTGTTCTTCCCCACCTGGTGGTATGGGCGGCGCCTGCTCAATGCAGACACTAACCTAGAGTTGAGAAGCAAAATTTATCTCTCTCCTATTTTCCAGAGAGAGACATAGAATCCACAAACTTCATAAGGAAAATTCATTTTTCTTTCTTTACAGTTTTCTGCATTCCCTCTGAGAAAAGTTAATGACCAAAGAGTCTAAATTGCTTCTGAAAATGTTCTGCCCATCTTCCATTCTGATTTCCTTCCCCTCTCTCCAGATCTTGCTATACGGAGAGAAGTTTCAAAATTAAATCTCTCTCTCTCTCTCTCTTCTTTGTCTTCCACACACATCATTTACTTTTTTAAATTTTTTTAAATGTTTTATTTATTTTTGATACAGAGCATGAGAGGGGGAGGGGCAGAGAGAGAAGGAGACACAGAACCAGAAGCAGGCTCCAGGCTCTGAGCTAGCTGTCAGCACAGAGCCTGACACGGGGCTCGAACCCACGAACGTGAGATCTGACCTGAGCCGAAGCCAGAGACTTAACCGACTGAGCCACCCAGGCACCCCATCATTTACTTTTTAAATTAGCAGTTTAGATGGATTCTTCATGCTTCCAAAGGAAGGAATGCCCCTTGATTTATTGGCCAGATGGGAGAAATTAGAAAAGACATCCAGTAAAGCAGAAAATGCCACAACCCTAAAAGCATTGAAATGTCATCGTAGACTGGAAAGACCACTATGTCAGTAATCAGGAAGCCTGTGCTCATTGTATGACTACATGGTCATTTCAAGGTGGACAAATTACACTCTCAGAACTTTGTATTCCTCACCTATAGAGTGTAAAATAGAGAATATATATTATTTTTTTAATTTTTAAAATATTTATTTTTGAGAGAGAGAGAGAGTGACAGAATGCGAGAGGAGGGAGGGGCAGAAGAGAGGGAGATACAGAATCTGAAGCAGGCTCCAGGCCCTTGGGCTTTCAGCAGAGTCTGACACAAGGTTTGAACTCATGATCATGAGATCATGAACTGAGCTGAAGTTGGACACTTAATCTATTGAGCCACCAGGGTACCCCAGGGATATGTATTAAATTTAAAGTCTCTCTTATTTCTACTAGGTCATGACATAAAATGTAGTGAATGCCATTCAATTATTTCACTTTTTAAAAAGATTTCCCCTTAAATATCCATAAATGTTCATTCTTTTCTGAATTTTATAATTAATAATTTGTATCTTTAAAACTCATGCCAAATTTCATTAATTTTAGAAGTACTTAAAACGTGGACAATTTAATCAAAATGATAATTTACATGGGAAAGAAATTAATATTGGATGTACACACAAACACAGAATCTCATGAATATTATGTGTTCTCTTCAAAATTGTCTATTTAGGGCATTCATTCATTGGACTTAGAGAAATAGTGTTCAAATGCTGTTTGTTATAATTTTGTGGTTGTGCAAAAAATTTATGGAACTATAAAGACATAATCACAGAGCTAGTTAAGTCATGAATTAGGGACAGTTGAGAAGCCAGATGAGTTGTTTTGCTCAATGAAAGAACAACCCCGTCAATAAATGAAATTAGAGGGTGATTAATTTTAAAATTATTTACTGTTTATCCTTTAAGCAAATACGTATCAATCAAGCAACCAATTGCTTGCTAGGCACTGTTAGAAGCACTGATAACCGAGTTGAATGCTATTGCTGTAAAGAAGCTCACCTATTAGTGGGAAGACAGACATCGAGAGACAAAGGAGTATAAAAAAAATGTGAAAAATCTATAATACATGACACATTTAGGGAGAGGACAGGTACCTGACTCACTCATTTAGCTTAGGATAAGGAAACTCTGAAAAAAAATGTGGTACCTCAATTAAATTAGATTAGCCAATAATCATAATAGCAGTAGAAATTTAGGAGGACTGGCAGTGGGGTATGGTATAGGCAATATGCAGGCAGAATGTGAGTGTGGGAAAAGCCTAGAAGTAACAGGGGCCTTTCATAGACCACGGGTAGTTTCAAAAACTAGTGGAAGGTGTATATGGAAGGAAGAACAAAAGACCATAAAGAAATGAGATTGTAATGGTGACTTTGTAATCAAATTAGCCCTTTAACGAATTACATTGAAGTTGCAATGTTTTGGCCTAGTCCACTCAACCATTTGTGACTTAACTTCTCTGGTGTCAGAACGTTAAATAAAGTAAGTGTACTTCTTTCTCACTCATATAACTGCTAATTTTATGATGCACACTTTAGTTTGAAAACATTGATAGAATAAATAAAACTAAGATGTTATAAACACCAAAAGCACCATAGTAAAGGACCAGTACATATATTGGTTGGCAAACAGTGAGTTAGAGAAAAGAGCAGACCTCATTTTCTCACAATTACTAGCACAGACTTTTTAAAATTGTGAATGCATCCCTCCAGCTCCGGCACAGTCCATTCATGAATACCTTCGCATCTGTCACATCTTTGTGTGTGATTCTTCTCTTTTTTCTTTTTCTTTCTTTTATTTTTTAATACAAGATGTTGTCGTACATGTTTGTCAGGGATAGTAAATGTATGGTTCATGTGCTACCTCTCCTTTCTCCCACATTCCAGAAGACTTGGCTATTATAACTTTAAATTGGTTCCTTCTGAGAATGAATGTGACCTTTGAAACCTACCCCATACATTAAAGACAGCTTCTACCAGGGATTTAAAATGGGCATAGAAGATGAAACTTCACTGCTTAACTGTTTAGAAGAAGTTTAATGTACTGTTTTAAGAACTAAACTAAAATATTCTCTCTTCTCGGGTTTAAATTAAGTGCTGTCTCTATTTTGAGTCTCCTGTTAAAGTGAATGACACCGACTGTTACTGATGCTATGCTGTTCTCCATTAGTGTTATACTAACAATCAGAACTGAGAGTGTGACACTTATTTCAGAGTTTTTCCATATATATTTATCTTCTTTTCCAATGCAGAGAATACATTTCCCACAAGGGCATTTGAAAACTTGCTTCTTGGTACAGCTGGGTAGCTCATTGATTGAGCGTCTGACTTCCACTCAGGTCATGATCTCACGGTTTATGAGTCAAGCCCCTTGCTCTGTTAGTATAGAGCCTCCTTGGATCCTCTCTCTCCCTTTCTCTCTCTGCCTTTCCCCAGTTTGTGCTCAAAATAAATAAACATTTTTAAAAAGGTAGATTCTTATTAAACACACACACACACACACACACACACACACACGTAAAAGGAAACTTGCTTCTTGGCTAGCCCATGCCCAGCACAGGGGTGGTCGTTAATCAGACAATTGCTATCTTTTGAATTGAGGTATAAATATTACACAAACTTTTCATGCCTTGAAAAAAAACCAGAAAGAAAAAAATACACATTTAATTTATAAAAGAATCTGCATGAAATGAAATCAAAAGTCACTGTCCTAAAGCGGCAGAAAAAGAAAAAGACGTGTTTGTGTTAACCAATTATATGATGTTTAAATCAACAATTACAAACAATTTTTTAAAACATAGAAAAACTCCCAGTAGGAGGTGCAGTTTATTTGTATATTAACAGTTACAGCTTTTCTTGAGAGAGAAATCAGTTGGCAATAATAAGGTTAAATGCTGCTCTCACTGATTAAAAGAGAATAAAAATGGCTGTTTAGGAAGACTAGAGTCAGAGTTCACTTTGGTTTTGGCCTCGGGTATATTTTGGGAGTTCTTAACAGTGATCCAGTCCTCAGATTCTTGACTTGGAGCTGTTATCAAATACAAGATTAACATTCAGTAAATAATACTCATCAACTTAATATATCTCTAAAGCTACTTTCCTTTATAGTTCCATTCTCTGCCAAACTGTTTTCTCTTTCAACATTAGGCTTTGTGTACATATTTCTCTCCAATTAAAGACTCAGTGCTGTAAGGACAGAAGCCCAGGATGTCTTGCATTCTAAGCAAGGACCTTCTGTATTCTGGCTTACCACAGACTCAGGGGCTACCATTTACCTCTTGGCACTCCATGTTCCAGCAATCGTGTAAGAAATCACAGATCTCTTCCCTTGAACAGACTTTCTGGCCTGCATGCCCTTAATCAGATCCCCTGTCTAGCGTATTTATAGTCTTCCTTCAAATCCCAGTGCATCACGACCATCATAGTAGACCAGTATTAAATGAGGCCCTTTCCCTTCATCCATGCAGTGAGAAAATGACAAATCTCCCTGCACTTTCCAGGCATTAATCCACATTGACTTTTATATTCTGATTCGAATATATTTTAATACACTCATGTGGTTGCAAGTCTATCTGTCCTTTTGGACCATGAACATTTGATGTCAAGAACGGTGATTTACTCCTCCATGTTGCCAGTGTAAAGGCCAGTACCCTATATGTAGTAGATGCTTAATAGATGTTTGTGGAATTAATTTACAAAGGAGATGAATAAAATGTAAATCCACGACCAAGTTTGCTGCACAGCACATGTGGTTTCTGAGATTTATTTTCCCGCTTTTTAGTGGGTACATTCTGAGTAATTACAGCGAAGAAACTATTTCTTCTGTTTCCCATATTTTTTCTTTTCCTTTCCCTCTCCTCACCATTCAATTCACCTAACCTCAGAGAATTAGACACATCTCAAAATAAAGGTGTGTGTGTATATGCAAATGGAAAGATATTGATTTCATAGTGAAATTAATTTTATTTTTCATATGCACAAACATATTTCTCTTATATGGGAAAAATCTCTCCACAATGAGTAATAATGATTTATTTGATGCCAAATTAATTTATATAAGAGAATGATACTTTCAGGCTCAATCACTAAACTAAATCTCTTTGTTTTTTATTTGTCATTTTTTAAAGTAGGATTTATGCCCAGTGTGGGGCTTGAACTCATGACCCCAAGATTAAGAGTCTCATGCTCTGTGACTGAGACAGCCAGGTCATTATTTTTTATATTTATATTTCTTTTGCTTAGCCTAAACTGATGATTTTTTATCTTTATTAAATAATAACCTTCTTTCAAAATATGCACTTCATTATGAAAATGTTTCCAATGTCCCTTTAGGGAAAGGAAACTAATGATGTGTTCAGCAACTGCTTGGGATGATTTGAAATAGAATGATACAAGGTTTGCAATCTGAAGCATGACAATGAAGTATTGTTCCATTTATTGGACGTGTAAGGTGCTTAGTGATCTTGATCATAAAACAGAAAAAGAGAATTGAATCTTTGACATGAAAAGTATTTCACTTCCTTTTTCTTTATATACAATGGCAGGTGTTTATTATTTGGTAAGAATCATTTTCTAATATTATTTTTAGCTGGAGAAGTACTATCCTGACCTCTAAAATGCCATGTTTTGAGGGTAAAATGCCATTCACAATATGTTTTAATAAAAGCGACTCACCTTGGAAAAGGCAAGCATCTGTCAAATGGCTCTCATGCACACCCAGATCAGAGCTTTCTGCAATGTTTGAAAATACAGTTGAAGAGACAGAGAAGGAATTAAAGGAGAATGCTAGTTTATTTGATATTATCCTTACCTTAAATAAAATAGGTAGAAATAAAGCAAGCTTCTGATCAATTTTTCAGTTAAATGCACTGTAACTACTTAACACTTTCCATTATCGTATGTTGTTCTGCCATTGCTTAATTTTGCTGCGGCGTATAAACAGCTAGCGATGTTTAGCATTTTTTTATCAAACACAACATGAAAAAAGAGCATACATTTCACCTTCTGTAAAAAGCTTAAAATTACTATAATGACTAATATTTTTGAGAGCTTCATTTGTGGCAGAAAATAGGCTAAGCATGCTGTAGATAATAGACAATTTAAGGGACACCCCAGGGGTGTTCACTGTTCTTTTCTTTCTTGGAGCAGGGAACTGATAGGAAGTCCCAACTCCATAGGATTGGTGGGAGAATATAAATAAAATGAAAACATTTTCTGTGAGTATACATTTTTATTTTTAAAGTTCTTTGCTATTAAGAGAATTTCTATGAGAGCTTTAGATGAGAGTGTCCACGGGAAACAGCCATGGTACAACCCTCATTTTGGGCAAGCATATAGGCCACTCCCTCCCCACCCACCCCCCAGCAGCCTGCTGGTCCCGGCTGGAGCCAGCCTCAGGCAACCTGTTCCTAGAACCTGGGTCCTTAAAGAGAGAACTAACAACAACAGGGAGACAATTGATAGGAGTATCTCATTCATGGAATTGTGTGTGTGTGTGTGTGTGTGTGTGTGTGTGTGTGTGTGTGTGTGTGTGTTTCCCAGTCCCTTTCCCTAGGCTTTTATTTCAGACTGGGGGCAAAAATTATAATTCTATTACACTTTATTCACTCCAGGGTATGTGGCTAATTTAGGGCAGGTCAGGGAGAAGATATGAGCATGACAGGTAAGAGATAACACATAGGGCAGGACACTGAGGTAATTTTTAACCGGCCAAACTGTGTGTCAAAAGTGTTGCTTTCCTCTTGAAGTAAAAAAAGATTTTCGGACACCTGGATGGCTCAGTCGGTTAGGCTTGGGACTCTTGGTTTTTCTCAGGTCTCCAGGTTTCTGAGATGGAGCCGCCCTCAGTTGGCTCTGTGCTGACAGCAGGGAGCCTGCTCGGGATTCTCCCTCTCTTCTTTTCCTTCCTCCCCCGTGTGCATGCACATGTGTGCTCTCTTCCTCAGTATAAATTTAAAAAAAAAATCCATTTCAGCAGCACATGAAACTGTCAGTAGCCTCTACGTGTATGGCAGGGCCGAGGCCAGGTCTCCGCAGGTTAGCAAGGCTAAGGATGAAATTCCATCTTCCTTATTTGGTAAACTAAGTTTGGTAGAGAAATTTTTGCTTTTATTAAAAAAAATTAACTGAACTAAAAGTTCATTAAGCATAAACATGAAATCACTACCTACAGTAAAGAAAGTGTTAGTTAAAGGCAGCTTTATTAACTCTTTTATTAATTTGGGGAACATAGAATTGATTGATAAGCACAGTGGGATGCCAAACCATTATTTAAACATAGAGTCTTAGAGATGGAAGCATTAAGATAATTTCCAACACCTGGGTAAGATTAATCATTAACTTGTAAAGAGATAGTCTTTTACTTTGACAGGTGAATAGAGGCAAAGAAAAATCATATATTAATAAATTTTTAAAGTAGATATTTTTAGGGCATTCTTCCCCAACTTGTTAGGGTATATAACAGGTAAAAAAAAATATAATACCTTAAATATGAAATTCAGCAGAAAGATTAAGTGCTTATTTTCATATTCCTCTTTTCCAAAAAAAAAATGTACAATATAATTCTACACTTCAGCATTTAGGCAGAAAATTAATTTTTACTAGCAAAGCTTACCAGCTGTCAGGAGGAGGACATTTTAAACTTGAAATCCTTAATTATGTTGCCCAAAACTTCTACCAGAACATATTAATAACTGCAACAATAGAAACTTATTAAATATAAATAGTGCTTTAATATAACTTTTCACATCACACGATGTCCTGTGTCTCAAGAACAAGAGATTGTCTATGTGATAGGCAACCACCTAGAAGATGATAATTATGACAGACTCTACATTTTCTCTCCAAATATTACTTTAAAGGCTCCTGTTTGAGACATTGAAGAATGTGTTTGTAAGCAGCTTGGAAGGAGTTGGATTCCATTGAGGATATTTATTATGAACCACATCCTTGGTAGGACTTCCTAAATACTAGTTTTACCATTTGTTTACAATTATAAATTCCCTGTGGGGCTTTAAGTAATGCATTTGTATCTAGCATGAAACACTTCCCAACTCGGTTAATGCTTTTCTGACACTATCCTTCATACCTCAGCCCAAAGATTTTTCAAACATAAGAAAAAGTTCTGAATTGACCTGAAAGTTAAGTACAGAGGTCCATTCTTGCCTCCAGGAATCTGTAGATTGCAGGATCATTCTGTATTTTTAGCAGAATGACCATACTTTTAATTTTTTAAATTGTTATGCTCTTTTTCTTCAGCGTCTTCATTTGTGCTTCCACTAGTGAAATGGGGAATTCCTCACTGTAGTTAATTTTCTGGAAGTCCTAAGTGTTACTGCAGATAAGAATCAATTTAGCCTTGTCTAAACTCAAAATGCTAAACATGTAATGAAAACAAAGTGATTAAAATGTGTCTTTGAATTAGTTTGGGGTTTTTCACATGCTGGAACTCTGAAAACATTCTTTAGGAATTTAATTTGAGACAGTTTTCTCATTTTATACTTTCATCCAAATTATATGTAAAATTACTTCTTAATATACTTGGGGTACGTCTGTTAAGTTTTGAAGTTTAAAAAAATGTTTGGAAGTTTAATCCATCTGTCACACTGTTGTATCTGAAGCCCTGTGAATTGTGTTTTAACAATCCATAGTTCTTTTCAATACTAATTCAGTTTTAAAATATATCTTTTTCGGGAACTACATGGCTCAGTAGGTTGAGCATATGATGTAGGCTCAGGTCACGGTCACGGTCACTAGGTTCCTGAGTCTGAGTCTCATATTGGGCTTCCTGCTGTGAGCATGCCGCCCGCTTTGGATTCTCTGCCCCTCCCCCACTTGCTCTAGTGCATGCATGTTCCTGCACTCTCTCTCTCAAAAATAAACAAACTTTTTAAAAAATAAAATAAATCTTATTAATAATTTTTGGATATGATTAAATTTGTTATATAATATTGCATTATTTTGACACAAGATCTTTCTCTCTTTTATAATTTTTTAATGTTTATTTATTTTTGAAAGAGAAACACAGAGCATGAGCAGAGGAGGAGCAGAGAGAGAGGGAGACACAGAATCTGAAGCAGGCTCCAGACTCTGAGCTGTCAGCACAGAGCCAGACATGGGGCTCAAATTCAAGAACCATGAGTTCATGACCTGAGCCAAAGTCCAACTTTTGTTTGGTTGTCTGTTTTAATTTAATCTATTTTTTAAAATTCACATCCAAGTTAGTTAGCATATATTGCAACAATGATTTCAGGAGATTCCTTAATGCCCCTAACCCATTTGCCCATCCCCCCTCCTACAACCCCTCCATTAATCCTCTGTTCTCCATAGTTGAGAGTGAATCTCTTATGTTTTTGTCCCCCTCCCTGTTTTTATATTATTTTTGCTTCCCTTCCATTATGTTCATCTGTTTTGTATCTTAAAGTCCTCATATGAGTGAAGTCATATGATATTTGTCTTTCTCTGACTGATTATTTTCACTTAGCATAATACCCTCGAGTTCCATCCACATCGCTGCAACTAAGTCAGACTCTTAACCAAGTGAGCCACCAAGGGCTTCCATCACAATATTTCTTAAAATGAAAAATATTTTTCAATTGATGTACCTTCTTTCTGATTTACAGTCATTTCTTAATTTATTGACTGAACAAATACTTAGGAAATAAATACCATACTTAATGTGGGAAAGATGCAGATAAAACACACATGAATGTTATAAAACTGTGAAAAGTTTAGGGTACTTATTATAACATTGAAAAGGGATAGGGGTACCTGGATGGCTCAGTTGGCTAGGTGACCGACTCTTGGTTTCAGCTCAGGTCATGATCTCAAAGTTCCTGGGATCGAGCCCAGAGATTGGCTCTGTGCTAGCAGTGGGAGCCTCTTCAGATTCTCTCACTCTCTCTTTGCCTCTCTCTTTCTGTCTCTCTCTCTCTCTCTATCTCTCGTTCACTCTCTCTTTCTCTCTGTTGCTCAAAATAAATAAAATAAACTTAAAAAAGGTCTATTGGTATAAATACAGTTTTAATACAGTGAGACATGTACTGTGCACTACAGTGTATGTTATATATGAACAGCAGAGTGAAAGGAGCAAAGAGAGCTAACTGAGGAGTATGGAAAGCAGTTCATGAGAAGTGCTGTGGAAGCTGAGACAAGGAGAATAACTTCTCAGGCAGTGAGAGTGGGTAAGGATGTCCCAAAGAGAGGAAGTAGCGAGTGCAAACGCTTGTGAGGTGAAAGGCAACACTCATTCATTTACTTGTACACGACCAGTGTCAGTGGCCTGGGAAGTAGGGCAGAGATGGGAAGCTCATTTCACTTCTGTTCAGGCACAAAAATGCACTGAGACTGACTTCTGACCGTGTCTTTAAACATGGTAGCCTGTTTAGCTTCCCGGGTTGAATCAGCTACAGTTTTATACTGACCTTTAGCAAAGAGCATACTGCTTCTACTATAAATGACCATGCCCATAAATCTCAGTTCAGTTTAGAACCTGTCACTAAGGCATCTTCCAAAATCTTCTAGGTAAGAGCATATTATAAGAATTAGTCCTGGAATGTTTGTTTTTTTTTTTAAATAACTTGCACATTTTCACACAGGCAGGCCAGGGCTGAATAGTATCTTAAAATCCAGTCTGCTTGATGCTGAAGTTTGTCTTCTTAGATGCCATGTAATCTGCTGTTTCCTAGAACATGAACTCACACCTTATCTTATGGATTAAATTTGTATTTTAAAGCCCTCTTCAAAAAAGAAAATGTGCAGTCTTGTCTTTAACAGATGTTAGAGCTGAGTGGTTAAAAAGCAAGGATTCTATAGCCAGAGTTTAAATCCCAGTTCTACCACTTACATGACTGCAGCTAATGTTTCTGTGGCTCAGCGTCATGAGTGACAATTGAAGTTAATACCTATCTCATGGCAGTTGTTTGAGAATTAAGTATGAGGTACATAGAACGGTGCCTGATGTACAGTGAGCCTCGCATGTGTTATTAACATGTCCTGGGCTAGAATGGTTTTTTTAGATTTATCAAGCTATGTAGCTTAATAGAACAATTTATTAAGAAACACCCAATTTGACTTGTGGCTTATATGTTACTGTTCTCACCAAGTATTTCCCCCTTCCAACCATATAATAGGATTGTGTTTCCTAGCTCTCTGATAGTTTGGTGTCCCACATGATTAATTCTGGCCAATGATCGCGAGCAAAACTAAAATATATTACTTCCAGGCCAGTGCATTTAGTTGCTAGTATTAGATTAAGGCTCACTCACCTTACATTTCCCTTATCTACAGTTCCGAGACAATACTGTCCATAGTTTTATTGTTTCTGCATGGTCAGTCAGTGCTTTCTTAGAAAGGAGAATCTGAATCATAAGATGATTGAATGGCAACCATACCCTGAAATTTTGAAATAATGTATTGCACTCAAGAGATTTAAATAAAGTCTTCTCTCATATACACAGACACCATACACAGTGTTCCCTCTGAAGACCAGTGATGGTGTTTGTAACTCTTCCTGGCTCTTTATTCCTGCCTTTACCCTTTGCTACTGATCTGCCACACTGGGCACACAGTTTTCACTTGCTGCCTTCTGGGGGATCTAGTCCTTTCTTTGAGATAGGTCCTTGTCCTCCATGTGCCCTCATTTGATGTAGAAGGATACGTAAGGCATGTTGGCTCATGTGAAACACCCATCTCTAAAAAACCCTGCCCTCCTTCACAGCTGTCACTTTTTCAAATGGCAGGAGAATATTACTACAGTTTTTATTAACTAGGATTGTTATATCTGAGCACTTCTCGTAAGTGAAGTTGAGCCAGCTGAAATGGCTGTGACATCTCTAGATATTCCATAGTGATGAAAGAAAACTAGAGATTTTCCTTTTCCTTTCCAGAAACAATTTTGTTTGCATTTAGAGTGAAGATCTTTCTTGCTATCTCTGAAAAGTTAGATACACAGATGTGCCACCAGCTGCTATATAAGATCAAGGTTTCATAATTTCAGAATTTCTCTCCTGTGGTGCAAATGCATGCAGGTGATGGCTGGCTCTCAAGTGTAATTTCATATGGAATTAAGAGTATGAGGAGCTGACACAAGATGCTCTTGCATAAATAAGATGTCTGTTTTCTCATCCAGATGACTTGAGCGTGTGTATGTATCTTTGACAAACTAACTTGTTAGCTTACTTGCAAAGAGGGTAAAATTCCAAACCCTTTAGAGTTTTTGCTTAACATATAACATGGCCAGAACATGACTCCCAGAGATAAGCCATGATTATCATGAGACTCACTTCATTTGATTACATTCTCTCAGATACTATATTTGTCAGCTGTTTATTGTCCAATATCTAAAAAAATACTTGTTTCTGTAGTCCAGAGAAGCAGACATAAATGCTTATTTAAAATCACATTTTTGGTTATCTTAGCAAGAGTGGATAACACCGAATCTTGCTTGGTGGTGAACATTATAGCCTCTCCTAAGATAACTGAGACTAAAAACTATTCTATTAGGTCAATATCATAATAGAACTTATATGAAAATCTTCAGTAGAGGTTACATATTTTAACATCTATTGGAATTATCATCTGAGCTAATGTTATTATCCTGAGGAATGGAAGGAGATTATAGGAAGGATGATTAAAATGTAATGGCCAGAATAGGATATATCTCTTATTTGATTGATTACAGGTCATTAAATTCGGAAGTCCTCAAAGATATGACAGCAACTGATAAAATGGTGCTTCTTGAGCAGAATGGCATATCTAACTGTAAATACAACATTAAGCAAGGCTAACCATGGACATAGAGAAGTATTTGCATGTTGTGTTGAGTTAGCTTTTTTAATTTTAAGAAATCATAGATGAAAATGGAAACAGCCTGTTTGACCAAAATCATTAAAGTATTTTTATACTCACTGAAAAGCAAGACACAAATTTTAAGTCCATTAAACTTCAATAAAGTCTTGTAGTAGCCTAGACAATTTGAGGAAGACCATGTTTAAATGTAAACTATATTTGCTTTCTTTCATGTCAGTACAGTTATTATTAACATGACATTTTCATCAATGCAATTGCATGCCACCTAGTCTACTCAGGTTAAGTGGAAAATTTGGAGTTAAAAAATTATATGACATGGATATTTTGTAATTTTTAAAATTTATTTTTATTTTTATCCCAATCATTTATGAAAATAGTTACCCAAGAATAAAAATAGACTCTCTTGATTCAGGATAATATTAGTAGAAATTTGCTCAAGCTACTCTCTCCATTTTGTCAAGTGCCCTGAGAAGGGCAAAAACAAACACAATGGCATAAAGAAGAAATAAAAGCAAAATGAGAATGTGTTGAAAAGATCTATTTAATTTCAATTAAATGGCAGGAAGTTTAGGTTTAAATTGTTAGCATGACTTTAAAAACTGTTTCCCCATAAACAGACTGTGCTGTGTTTATGGTACTATTTATTAGAATAATATTCTGTAGCTATGTGCCTGTGGAGTTTTTCTATCCCAATGGTAAGTGTAGATTCATAACGTGTCTCCCCAATCTGGATCTTTCTGAAAAAAGCATCACTCCTGAAATTATAAAAAAAAAATAAATGCTTAGATTAAAATTACAAAACTGTCATAACAAATGTTAGGATCAGAATTGAAGCTTTTCTCACAATGAATGTGCTAAGTAAACATGCATAATATGAAAATATCTAAGTCTGTATAAACTCAAATATAAAGTAAGTAGGAAAAGCTTCTTAGAAACCTGGGTGGCTCAATCAGTTAAGTTGCCAGCTTTGGCTCAGGCCATGATCTTGAGTCCTGTATCAAGTTCTGTGCTGACAGCTCAGAGCTTGGAGCCTGCATCAGATTTTGTGTCTCCCTTTCCCTCCACCCCTCCCCTGCTCATAGTCTGTCTCTCTCTCTCTCTCTCTCAAAAATAAATAAATATAAAAAATAAACTGTTTATAATATATTATTTCTCTACTACATTTATATTAAGGGAATTTAACATAAGAGAAAAAAAGGCATAGATACCTTATTTTTTCTACTGATTAATATCCAGTAATTGCAACATTAGATAATCTGATTGAAATAGAAGACTGAATGATAATGTGTTCATATGAAAAGTACTAGATGTGTGTATTTGATACAGAAGTGAATTCCAGGCCCAGAAGGATTTTTTGGACCTCAGAAATCCCTACAATTTGTTTTTCCTTTAGTGTAATTAACAAATGGCTAAATATGTAATACAATTAACTTTAATTACCCATGTTCTGGATTTCCCACCAATTTAATAACATTCAGAGTTTTGAGATGCTTATTTTACCATTAGAAGCTATTTGACTACTCCAAGAAAACTTTATGGTAAGGAAATATTTCTTTTGAGAAATGCCCAAGTGCAAGAATATGTTATTAAGTGAGCCTGAACATCGCCCATCTACTTTTTATCATTACACTATATTTTTATCATGTATGGGCTTAATCAATTTATGTACTGTATTTTTTTAAATAATACTTGAAGAGTGCCTGGCTGGCTCAGTCAGTTGAGTGTCTGGGTCTTGATTTTGGTTCAGGTCATGACTTCAGGGTTCATGATAACAAGCCCCTGCTGTCAGTGCAGAGCCTGTTTGGGATTCTTTCTCATTCTCTCTCTCTCTCTCTCTCTCTCTCTCTCTCTCTCTCTCTCTCTCTCCCTCTCTGTCTGTCTCTCTCTCTCTCTCTCTCAAAATAAATAAACATTTAAAAATATATATTTCAGTTAAAATTGAAAAAGTTATAATTACTTTGCAAAACCCTTTGGCAGTTTCTTAAAAGTTAAACACATGCCTATTCTTTAGTCAATTTATTCCTAAAAAAATAAATATGTGACATACAAAAATTTTTACATAATTGTTCATACTAAATAATTAGTCAAAAATTGGTAATAACACAAGTATCCACTGACAGACAAAAGGAAAAGGACATTTTGTATATTCATATATTAGAATATTACTCAGTAATAACAAGGAGTGAACTTTTGTTACCCAAAACAAAATGAATGAATCTCAGAATAATTTTGCTTCATAAATAAGCCAAACCAAAAGAGAATATATCCTATTATTCCATATCTATAAAATTTTAGATATTGTAATCATATCTATAGTGACAGGAAGAAGAGCAGTGACTGTTTACTTAAGAATGAGTGATGTGCATGAAAGGCAGGAAGGATTACAAAGCAGGATACTTTTGATATGATGGACATGTTCACGATCTTTATTATGGCAATCATGAGATGAGTTTATTGTTTCCCTCACTTACACACATGCAAACATACTTACATGTACCAAAACATACCCAATTACACATTTTAAGTATGTGATTTATTGTAGTTCAATTATACATCAATAGAAGTGTTTAAAAATTACTCACAAGATAATGAGTAATGTTTATTTAAAGAACAGTGAACAGATGTATACGTATGAGATGTATCTTTAGGTGCATATGGGATTTTGGAGGAGACATTTGCTTCACACCATTGAAAATGCATTTTGTTTGTTACTATTTTTTCTCTATTACATGAAGAAAAATCAGTTTCATTATCTTGCTTTTTTCTTAATTAGGGTTTGATGTTAGTTAAGCTACGTATTGAGTATTGGAATGACTGCCAAAGAGGACAAGCTACCCCCAAAGCAATCTAAAGACTGTACTAATAAACAAAGGATAACTTGTTTTAATATTTTAATAGCCTATTTTTATATTGTCTTTATCAGCATGTATATAAAAAACATTGCAAGATCCAAAAATGACTACGATCTAATTATAACTCAAGAAAATATATAAACTTCTATAAAGGGGTAAATATAACAACAAAACGGCAGTTATAAGCACAGGCAACTACTTTTAAGTTTATACTTACAAAAGAATCCCATTTGGTAAAATATATCTCAGTTCCTTTACATGTATGCTTAGAATAGAAACTAATAATTAAAACTCACTGTAAAGTTTTTTATATAAATGTTTATATTAGAATAGATTTATATTTATAGAAAAGTTGCAAAAATAGTACAAAGAGCTCCCATAACCCCCATACCCAGCTTCCCTTATTATTATCTTATATTCATATGATACATTTGTACCAATTAGTAAACCAATATTGATAAATTATCATTAACCAAAGTACATGTTGTATTTGGATTTATTTTTAAGTTTTTACATAATGTAGTTTCTCTGTACCAGAATCATCTCCTTCAGCATTTCAAGTTTTATTTAGTCATCATATTCCCTTGTGATAATTTCTTAAACATTTTTTTTTCTTCTTGATGACCTTAACAGTTTTGAGGACTACTGGTCAGGTACATTGTAGACTGTCTTTCAATATGAAATTGTCAAAAGGTATTCTCATGGTTAGACAGTGGTTATGGGTTTTGAGAAGACGACCAGAGAGATAATATGACATTATCCACACATCATATGGAGAATACCTAATATCAACTATAGAAAATTAAAATACTATTTATTTAATGAAATCTCATCCAAATTATTGAACTCTTGGACTTGGATTTTATTGCACATAATACATAGGTACTCTCTGTCTACAACTGGTGGAGGCATGTGAGTAAATTATTTTTCAAGACAGGTAGCACTGCTTTATTTTAAAAATTGTCATGAAACTACTTGCTTAATTCTGTAACATGAACTAGTTTTATAAAAAAAATCCAGAGTGAACATAAATCAACCTTATATTTTCATTGTTTTTCCTTTTTTGTTTGTTTAGTTTAGTTTTTATTTTACTTGTTTATTCTATAGAAAATCTCTAAAAATATTCTTCTCCATGTTGACACCTTATAAATTAGTCTACTGAGAAAAACTTCTTAATGATCAAGTAGAATTTATTTCAGGAATATAAGATTGGCTCAATTCTATAGAGTTAATTAATATTAATGCACCATTTAATTGAGTTAACTAATAAATACCATTATTTTCTATCTCCATGATGCAGGGGGAAAAGTAAACTTCTGACAAAAGCCAATAGGAATATGTGATAAAAACAGTCAAGAAATACAAATTCAGAGATATTTTCTTTTTTTTTTAATTAAAAAAATTTTGAGAGAGAGAGAGAGAGAGAGAGAGAGAGAGAGCATAAGTGGGCGAGGGGCAGAGAAAGAGGGAGACACAGAATCCAAAGCAGGCTCCATGCTCTGAGCTGCTAACACAGAGCCCAGTGTGGGGCTCAAACCCACAAACTGTGAGATCATGACCTGAGCTGAAGCTGGATGCTTAATCTACTGAGCCACTCAGGCACCACTAGGGATATTTTTGTAACATGGTAATATATGTCACTAATGCAATTAGACAAAATAAAGAGAATTAATTATCAGAACTGATGAAGAAGGAGTCATTTTTTTT
>NC_043702.1:39639452-39715007 GCF_006229205.1 Suricata suricatta
AACCACACTGAGATACCACCTCACGCCAGTCAGAGTGGCTAAAATGAACAAATCAAGGGACTATAGATACTGGTGAGGGTGTGGAGAGATGGGCACCCTCCTACACTGTTGGTGGGAATGTAAACTGGTGCAGCAGCTCTGGAAAACAGTGTGGAGGTTCCTCAAAAAACTATCCATAGAACTCCCTTATGACCCAGCAATAGCACTGCTATGGATTTACCCAAGGGATACAGAAATGCTGATGCAAAGGAGCACATGTATCCCAATGTTTATAACAGCAATGTCAACAATAGCCAAAACATGGAAAGAGCCTAAATGTCCATCACCTGATGAGTGGATCAAGAAGATGTGGTATATATACACAATGGAGTATTACATGGCAATGAGAAAGAATGAAATATGGCCATTTGTAGGAAAGTGGATGGTCCTCGAGGGTGTCATGCTAAGCGAAATAAGTCAGGCAGAGGACAGAAACCATATGTTTGCACTCATAGGTCTAGCAGGAGAACAGGAGAAACCTAATGGAGGACCAGGGGGAGGGGAAGAGGGAAAGAGAGTTGGGGAGAGAGAGGGACGCAAAACTTGAGAGGCTATTGAATACTGAAAACGAACTGAGGGTTGAAGGGGAAGGGGGAGGGGGGTAAAGAAGTGGTGGTGATGGAGGAGGACACTTGTGGGGAAGAGCACTGGGTGTTGTATGGAAACCAATTTGACAATAAACTATTTAAAAAAATTAAGTTGGGGCATCTAGGTGTCTCATTTGATAAGCATCTGGATTTTGGCTCAGGTCATGATCTCATGTTTTTTTTTTAATTCAAGTCCCTGCTTAGGACTCTGTGCTGACAGCTCAGAGCCTGGAGCCTGCTTTGGATTCTGTGTCTTAGTCTCTTTCGCTCCTTCCCCACTCACACTCTGTCTCTAGCTCTCAAAAAAAAATATTAAAAAAATAAATGCACTTGGGTAATTTACATTCTGATTCACTCCCACAGTGCCATTTTCCAATGGGTATTCATTGTTCCATTTTAATGTTAAGGGTCACATAAATCCCTTATAAACAGTATCCAGGGGGATGGTGGTGAAATGGGACTTGATTTCTTGCAGTTTGTAGCAGAATGAGATCTTCCTTGGCTTGATTCTAAGACTGTATGTTGATTACAACCACTTCACATCCTCTACTTTCATTCTCCTTACAGAAGTCAGAGAGTTCTTAATGTGGATTTGATCATCGGACTTCCTTACTTTAAAACTTGTGTTGTTTTTTCATTATACCTAGGATAAACACAAAAAAACCAACATAGGTTTCAAGGTGCTAAATGAGCCAGTTCCTGAGAAACTCTGTAGACTCATCCATTGCAATGTTTCCTCTTGTTTTGGTGTTCTAGCTTTATTAGTCTTCTTTCAACTTTTCAATTGGTTTCTGTACAATGCTTAGCACAGAATTTCTACTCTGTGTTCCTTTTGTCCAGAATAGCACTGTATTTCCTCCCAACTTCTCATACTCTACTCCATCGTTACCAATTTGATACTAGAATTTTGAAAATATTACTTCTTCAGAATTATGGCAAGTCACAGCACATTGTAACCTTCTTGTGTGTGTGTGCGTGTGTGTGTGTGTGTGTGTACATATGAACACTTCTCCTCCACAGATATGTGTGCATATATACTTTATATGTGTATATATATATGTATATATATATATATACACACATATATATACATACATATATAGACATACATACACAGATACTATAGTTGCTGTTTGTTTTTTTCTGGTACATTTGGTTAAAGTCGGCCTTCCCCAGGCAACTGTAAGCTCCATTAGAGCAGAGATCAACTTAGGTAAGTTACATTTCCTCACTGTTCTATTGACAGTACCAAGCAGAAGGCCTAAAACTTCCCAACTCTTACTCAGCCTTGGATAAGTGAATAAATTGCCTCATCTATTTTATATTCTTTATTACTTTAAAGGTAATTTTGTGTGTATGTGCCTGCATACACAGGAGGGTTTTGATGATTAAGACAACCTGCAAATGCTTAAAAAATTAATGAGAGAATAAAATAGATGCCAGATGTTTCTTCCATTTGGCAACTGTCTGGACCCTGAGAAGAAATCTTTTAACATAGGTCTTTGTGTTTCCTTACTCCATAGTTTTAACTTTTCTTCAAAAAATTGTTCCCAAAAGAGCATGATAAATCTAAAGACATCTAACCCACACGGGAAGAAAACAATCTTAAATTGGATTAAAAGTTAATGAAATATTTTACTACTTCATTTTACTATAGCATTTGCAAGTTGTATCTGAGCATCCTAATAATTTTAAAAATCACTCTCTTCATCTCAATCAGTGAAAGGCTATGAAAAAGTTCTCATTTTTATGATCCAGAAAGTCTCATGCAAGAGAAAAGAAATTAGGTTATAAAAGGAAGGTACTGTATAACTTACCTAATGGCCTGTAATCTGCTAAAAGTACAGCTGCGGTGGGCTGTTTAACAGGTGCTATGATTATGGAGCATAACAAGCATGTTAGGCTTTGTAGTGCATTTAATACCTTATAAACAATTGAGCTAATTTGGACAAGGCTAATGGATTAGTTCAAATGACACTCTTGTAAAAGGTCTGTGATTATGTTGTGCAAATTTGACAGAAATTCTAAGATTAGCAATGTGTTCAGCTTTAAAAGGAGTAGAATACTATTTTTTGTATTCCAGCACTGAATTCTAATTTTATTCCCTCCCTGTAGAACATTGTACTTTTGAATGAGGATAATCATTCTCGTGGTACTGTAACAGTCTCCACCAATACAAAACCTTGGCTTAGAATGTTCCAATAGCTCTACCATAATAACTCATGTGCTCTGTGAAAATGAGCATAAATCCCTACCCTGAAACTATCAAGAGCAAATAATTTGGGATTTTTCCTGCCAAGCAATTAACCACACACATGTTACTTAAGCACCTTTGAGTAAAGTGACAATTCTATGCATAGATTTAAAGCCAATTATTTAATAATAGAAGGAAGGTTTTTTCCTTATTCTGAAGTGATGACAGAATACCAGAATATGTGACCAAAGACAGGAATTTGGACGGGAAAAATAGATAACAAAATCATGATACACATGGGTAAATTCACTGAAAATCAAAAATAAGGAATGGAGGCAAGAAAAAGCAAGTTACTAGTTGTGCCGTAGACATCCAAATGACAGTGTCAAAAGAAAGTATTGGCTTGATGAATCTGTAACTCAGAAGACCGGCCTATAAGTACAATTTTAGGAATCATTAGCAGAAATATTTTGAGCCATTTGAGTAGGTAAACTCAACTGAAAATAAGCAAAAACAAGAGGTGAAAAAAGGCTTCAGGATCAACTGCTAAACATCAATTACATATAAATAAATACGAGGACCAGAGGAAGGCAGAAAAAGGAGGGGTCAGTTAGGTACAACGTGAACCAAGTGATTGTGGTGTCATGGAAACCAACAGAGCAGTGCTTTGGGACTTGGAAATAGAGTCTTTCAAGGTTCTGTTGAAGAAGTAAAAATGAGTATTCTGGTTGAGTTGTATAGAAGCATACCTGGAGAGAGCTGAAAAGTAAATTCAGGAATATTTCTGGCAATATGTGGGCCAGATGGACTGAAAAATCAATTTGCATTTGCTACTGTCTATAATTTTATCAAATATCAACTAAAATTCATTGCTGAACTTTAAAGAATATATGGGAAAAACTTATGGCAGCCGAAATTAAAAGAAAATGAAAATTGTAATTAGTAAATCAGCACTAAAACTTGAATCAAATTTTATCTCATTGAAACACCTACAGTGGTGGTCTGAAGATCCAGACTAAAAAATTAGAAAAATAATCAGATCAAACTAAAAGGAGATAAGAAAAAAAATAAAGAGAAGCATAATTTAAAAAAATACTTAAAACAAAGGTGTTTGAGAGTATAAATGCAATAATAAACCTCTGTAAAAATGATGAAGAAAAAGTATAAATAATTATGGAAATGGATTACGTAAAATTGGAAAGGACTACAGATACATAAAATATTTGAAATAAAAATTTATATTAAGAATAATACTTTTTTTCACCATTAAATATGTTGCTTGAGGTTTATGCTATGGACTTATTACTTTTATTTTGTTCTCTGGTGGCCATAAAATATTTCATATTAATTGCTGCATCTACTAAGATAATCATATAGTTTCATTATTTAATCTGTTAACATGATTATCTCTCTTATTTTATAATCTTGACTCTTCTATTTCTAAACTTTCTTCCAGAAACCTCAAGCAACATATTTAATGGTGAAAAAAAAGTATTATTCTTAATATAATGGGAGAAATAAGTATTATGGGTATAACCTCTTCATACACACACACACACACACACACACACACACGTGTATATACATGAGACGAAGGATTGGAATGGGAAAAATGAAGATATTATTATATTACCCAATAAGATACAGTTAAATAAATAAGAAACTTTAGTGTATTTATGAAAATAAAATCACCATAAAAAATTAAATGCTTCCTTAAACCCCAGAAGCAGATTTAGAGAAAATATTGTAGAGAAATCAGTATCAGTTACAAGAGCAACGGAAATATAAAGAAACTATAAGTCTAAGAGAACATGAACAAGGTCTTAATGGATAAAGTTAGAAAATTGTAATGAGTGATACTAGTGAATACTCAAAAATGAGAGAAATAGCATTTTATAAACAAAAATGAGTATCATAAAACATCAGTTCTCTCATATTAATATTTGAATTTAATAAAAAGATCAAGAGAGATTTTGCAGACATTGACGGGTTTGGGATATATAAGAAAGAGCAAAGAACAAGTATATGAAAGGATATTTTAAAGAAGAACAAGATGGGATAACCCATTATAACAGCAAACCAATTAAAAAACGGTGATGACTTACATTTCCAATCATGATGGAGTAACTAAGACCCTATTTACTACCCTGAGAGCAACAGACAGAAAACTGGAAAGGTAAGAGGCAACAATTTTTAAACATTTAACATTGTAGCACTCAGCCTCTGCCAACTTTTCTTCTGCACTGCCATCTCTTTACCAGACCCTGGACCATGTAACAGTGACAGTGAATCGGCTTTTGATGAAATTGTGATGCCTTGTTCTAAGAAGTGCCTTCAGGGGTTTCATTTTATCACACAGAGCCTTTTTGTACCATATAAAGGGATGCTAGTAGAGCCATCATTAATCTAGAAGTCTCAAGTTTTAGAATTGAGTAAGGGACTATGATTTTCTCATTGTGACTCACATCAGGACTTCATTCACCAGATATAGCATTCTTTTTGTGTTATATAGATCAAAATATGGGTAAATTGGCTGTTCAATACTTGGGGTTTTTAAACGCATCATTTCAATTAGTCACTGTAAAAGCATCCTCTGCTGCTCACAACATTCTTATACCTATCTTACATTTAATGACAACTGTTCTTTGTAGTTGACATGCTGTTCCCTGGCTGTTGTCACTCTAAGATACCAATAGCACAAATAAAACCAGGAATCCCATTTTAATGGCAGCGTCTTCTAACTTCACACTTAAACGATAAAGGAAAAACACTACCGCGCTTTTCAAATGTACTGAATCTGTCTTCAAAAGTGCTTTCCAAAATGCCCTGGGAAGAAACTAGGTTCTCTATCTTCCCCTAATATGCAGTTAGACAGTAGCTGATCAGATCATGGAGAATCTCCTTACATATTTTATTCTATTTGCATAGATATTTTGATTTAACCTTTTATATCAAAGCAAGGAATATCTGATATCTCAACTTCATTTATATTGAATCCAGGTTAGAGGCCACTAATTAAACAACTGTTATAGCCATTTGTAGCTGCTTGAGCTAGTATACTGATGGAAGAAAATCTCTGTTTAGTTCATGTCAATATGTTTAGCCAACATATAAGCATCTTCCCTTATGTATTTAACACTGTGAGTACATATTCTCATACATATTTCTCAGATTTTTACTATTATAAATTAACACAATCTCTGAGTTATTTTTATTCATCTTTGAATTATTTTACTATGTTTGTCTTTCCTGATACCCTGTGAAGTGTTTGGGAATGTGACTATAGGTGTTGCTCACATGGAGGCTATGAAGGGTGAAAGGGCAAAATCATCAGAAGAAATTACATTCATGGGAAAATTTCAGGCACAATTTTATAGAAAGTTTGAAACAGCCTCAATGTTTCTAGAGGTAGAAAAATGTAGTGTTTCTACTGGCAAGGAAGTTTCAGGGGGATTTGAATCTTCATTACTTGGAGTCATCCAAATTCTTCCAAGTTTCCCATCCTCTTTCAACCAAAAATTTATTTTTGGCTTGGAAAAGATGTGAATCTTAAATCTAAGTTTTCATTAAATCATATCTGCAGCTGCAAGATATGTGGTACATTTAAGGAAGTCATAGGTGCTTCTTGATTCTCTGACAAAGACTTGACCTTATAATTTAGAATCTTTAGACTTTAAGTTCATTGTCCTTCCTAGTGGAATCAGCCCACTCCATAGTCTTGAATTTCTTGTAACCCTTAAATTGCCCTATATTGGTCTTTGTTCTGTCTACAAAAGAGTTGCCTTCTCTCACCCATCCTTCCAGGTGACATCAGAAAGCAAGTATTTTGACATGATGTTCTCTCCTGTAATTCTAATCAGAACTTCACTGCCTTTAAACACATTCAGGTTAGAAAATCACCAATTCCTCATTCATGTTGCCCTTCGACTTTAATGTCTTAATTGCTGCCTGAGTTCTTAGATGCAGAAAATAGAATCCATTCTTGCTAGTTTAAGAACACAAGTGCTCATTAAAAGATACATACCGAGAACAAGATTTGGATTATACACAGCAAAAAATAGCCCCAAGAAACACTAGTGGCATTGTTATAATACCCGTGCTGCAGCCACCTGACAGTAGTTGCCTATGACATTTACGATCTGAATTCCAACATGTCCATCATAACTATTTCAGGAGAGGAAAAGCCAAAATGCACAACTCCCTACCTCCGTTGATTTGATCACATTTCTCTCTTATGCCTGCAAGTGTCATGCGAGTGTATATATGTGAGGATCCTTAGGTTCAAAGGAATTTGGGAAATATCATTTTGTTTGTGCTTCTAATTCTTTAGCCTATAAAGTACATGAAATTAAAGGGAAAAGAGGATATAATGAAGCCCAAGAGAATTTACACGTTAAATATATATGGCTTTCTTACTTCAAATATGGCTGTAACTTATAAGCCTTCCCATATGATCTGAATGCAAATAATTGGTCTTGGGGAAGAATAAAAGGCATGATGAGTAGGAATATGATTAATGACCTAACATTTCAGTTTACCAGATAAAGCACTTTTCCCCTCAGTTTGCCTTCAGAGAGAATTTGGTATTCATTTTCTAACACAGTTGGAACTAAATTATACCAAATACAAAAATGTACAAATCTAAAATAGTATGAAATATGTATGATCAACTGCAGCCCAAGAAAGCTCTTGAAAAATAAGCTAATTCTGCAATGAATGATATTTTTCATACACAATTAATTATACAGTATATTTTATTTCAAAATAAATACTTAACACAGTCCTCCATGTCTGGAAAGGAGGGAATAAAACCTTCCATTCATTCAGCTGTCAGTATAAAAGCATTGATAATGACTTATATCAAATTTATATACATTGTTTAGAGCAGTTGTTTCCTGGCAGGAACATAATAATGAGCTAATTTAAGAAATAACTATAAAAGATTTAAAGAAGTTTGTCTGCATTGTCTGTGGTACTCTGCCACTTTGCCTATAATCTTACATATGTTGTACTAGGACACCAAATAGAATTATCAACCAGCTTGATTCTGGAAGTCCTAAGAAATAGGACCTTGAAGTTATGTCTCCCCTCATCCCTCCAGCCTCACATTTTCTGTGAGCTTTTGAAACACTTAAGAAAAGATGAATGAGCAAAATGTTACTTAAAAATCAGTTTTTCAGCCTTTTTGATTTCCTTTTTTTTTTTTTTTTTGACTGTACAAAAGTGGGAAATGTTGAAGAGACAGATAGGCAGTGAAGTTCTTTGGAAGAAATTTTTCATATGGTGTGAGTCTCACTCCTTCTAAAGCAACTGTAATAGAGGATGATACTTACACCTTGTTTCCTACCCAATAACAAACATGGTTTCAAAAATCAATTCAGAGAGTTTGGCCGGTTTCCTTGATAGTTTGGGAATGGAGGTGTGAAATACCCGGTTCCATAAACCCACCTGGAAAACCCCAAAAGCCCGAGAAGACGCTGGCTGGCCGTCTAATTGAGGTGAGGGGCTGTGCACAAAGGAGAGTCTTCACATTCAGAGTTTATCTGGACAAATGATTTTAAAGTATTTTCCCTTTAGAAATAGGCAACAAAAAGAACTGGTCTGGAGGTGTCTTAAAGGTTTGTTTGTTTTGGAACTTGGGGAAGATCCAAAGGAGAGCATCTATGTGGAGTCTGCTATCATGAACCGGAAGTTAAGAACAAAGTGCTAAGCAGCCAGATGGAGGAAGGAAATATAAAAGAATTCACAGAGGAACAGTCTATATTGATGGAAGGTCTCTGAAAATACCATACTATCAACTCAAAGGAAATATAGCTCTAAATATCTTCACTGGCTATAAGAAATCAACACATGCTCATATCATTTTTAATTAAATAAATTATTTCCTGAGTCTTAGATTTCTTCCCAATTGCTCCTTACTCCAACCCTGGAGACATCAGAAGTTGAGACCGAAGAACTGATAAAGAGCTAGAAAAAGAGCACCGCTGAGGAACAGAAGAAAAGTGATCACACTTCTATATATGCAGCAGCCTAAGTTGGGAGAGAAGAGATGTTTTATTCTTAAAAGTCCAGAGATGTGACTATACACTTGACTCATCAGATTTGCTTTTGAGCTATGGGTTTTTGGAGTTTTAGTTGTTAATAACAGTCTTGGAGATATCTCAGATTTTACTTAGAAGTGCAAGACAAAATAGATGCACAGAATAAGTTAATACAATACAATACAATATGAAGTAAAAAAGTTATATTATTATAACATTCTTTTGCATTTTACAAGCTCAAAATAAGGCCAGATCTGACAATTATTTGAAGCTATTTATTACTGAGTATTTTCCTCTCTCTCACTCACAAACATGCAACCATAAATATATTTTTAAACTACTTTTTTAATAAATATGGTAAATAAATGCTAACCTGAATATATGGTAAAAATGGAAGCTTATCAGAATGAAAACTAATATCAGCAACATGTCAGAATAAGACATCTCTCACTCCCATCCTCCTGCTCAATAACAATACTTTGGCAGGCATTCACAAATGAAAGTGCCTACATGGGATCTTTGGTATCCAGTTAGGAGAGTGGAACCCTAGTGTGGTCCAAGACTGAAGAGAGCCCTTTGGGAGGTAAGGCTTGCGCCCAGACAACAGACCTATCAGCTGTGGTCACGCTGCATGCAGGAACAGATAACAGCTCTGTACCCTCCTGAGGACCCAGCTACTGCCCCATTTGGCCAAAGGACCTGAGAAGACTCATGTTTGCTTGTACATCAGGTAATAGAGGTATTGGCCTCGGTTCTGAGGGTGGACCTGAAGCAGCTTGTGAACTTGCTCCAGCCCTCTAGGCAATGGTCTGGAAGCTGCTGGACATAAGTCTGCCAAACTCAGTGAGACTGTAGATTCTGAACGGGCTGGAATCACATTCCAGTTGGGCTGCAATCCTAGCCAGCCACAGTTTACAAACCACCTTGCTGACACAGGAACCAGGCAGGAGAAACTCACCTGTGCCCCAGGAGATCCTGAGGGTATGTAGTTCCAGGGATATACTCCCAGCTGTAAATACAGAGATTCTGAAAAAGACCCTATGCTTGGCCCCAGCACATCTTAAATAGTCTGTGAACAGTCCTGTTGGTAGAAGAACACAGCAGGAGACACTCCCTACTGTACCCCAGAGATTCTGAAGGACTTTTCATTCAATTCCAAGCCTATCAGAGCTGCAGTGTGCCCACAGGCTTGCCAACCAAGGGACCCAGTAAGAGATACTCCTTGTCTACCCAGAGGTCCCAAAAGGACCATATACTTGAGTGTGGCCCCTCCCAGCCATTGGCCCTGCATGGAATGGCTGGTCCATGGAACAATTGGGTGACACTCTTATCTGTACCCTCAGAAGCTGAAAAAGGCCCTATACTTGGTTCTAGCCACTCACAGCCTCGATCTGTGAGCAGTCCTGCTAGCACAGGGACCACACAGCATGTCTATGCTCAGAAAATCCTGAAAAGGACTATAATCAATTGAGCTCAGCCAGCCCTGGTCAAGGACCAGTCCAGCCCACCCAGAGACTTGGCAGAGATATGCCCAACCATGCCTCCAAAGCCAGGTCTACAGGCCTCAATCTTGTTTGTGAAACATGAAACAACAGTGGGCTCAGTTCTAGCCCCTTTCACCTTTGGTCTCTGGGAAGTCCTGCCACCCAGGGACCCATTCAGTGACCAGGCAGCAGCCCTGGTAGGGATCTGGTAGGAGCCACACCACCATACAACTGATACAACTGATAATAGGACCCATACAACGTTCTGAGGACCCACCTGATCACAAAATATATGCTTGTTCCAGCTTCACCCTGCTGAACAAGGTACTGAGGTCAATTCCATCCACCCAGGGCCCATATAGGATCCATACTGTCACAAGCCTCTTTTCACAAGCCCTCCAACCACCAACCACGGGCCCTGCTGCCGTCCCAATGGCAGCCTTTTAACTGGCTCCAAGGTAGCATATCTGAGATTCCAGAGGTAATCCCATCAGCCCAGGAAACAGACAGCAGGTCTTTATCTCTGAAGTCAATCTGTAAAGACTAGAAGAGGTGTTTGCCCTTTCAAATGCAGACACCAGTGCAAAGGTTTATGGATTGTAAAAATATGACCATTCCAGTGGTAACCAAAGGAGAACAGGAGTGGCTATACTTAGTTAAAATAGACTTTCAGTCAAAATCAGTTTCAAAAGAGAATGAAGGTCACTATATAGTATCAGCAGGATCAACTCAATATGAGGATATAACAATTGTAGACATACACAAACCTAACATTGGACCATGTAAATATTTAATACAAAATATTAATAGAACTAAAGGGGGAAATAGAAAGGAATACAATAATAGTAGGGGACTTCAACATCCCATTTTCAATATTGGATAAATTATCTAGACAGAAAATTAATAAAGTTATAATGGACCTGAATAACACTATAAATCAAATGGACCTAACAGACATATCGGGAACATTCAAACAAACAGCAGCATAATATATATTCTCAAGTACACATGACACATTCTCCAGATAGAGTACATGTTGGGCCGCAAAATAAGCCTTAACAAATTTAAGAAGATTTAAATCATATCTAATATCTTTTCCGATCACAGTGGTATAAAAAGAGAAATTAACATGGAAAGAAAACCAAACAATTCACAAAATCATGAGAACTAAACAACATGCGCTTTTTTAAGTGAGTTTTACGATCAGTGTAGGGCTTGGGATCACAATCCCCAGATCAACGGTCAACGGTCACACGCTCTACCTACTGAGCCGGCCAGGTGCCTCATAAACAACGTACTTCTGAAAAGTGAATCAAGAAAGAAATTGAAAGGGAAATCAGAAAGTATCTTGAGATAAATAAAAACACCATACAACATACTAAAGTTATGAGATTCAGCAAAAGGAGTTCTAGGAGGAAAGTTTATGACAGATGCCTACATTAAGATGAAAAAAAGATCTGAAATAAACAGCCTAACTTTGCACCTCAAGGAATTGGAGAATGAAAAAAAAAAAAAAAAAAAAAAAAAAAAAAAAAAAAAAAAAAAAAAAAAAGACAAAAGCAAAAAAAAAAAACAAAACATACAACAACTAAGCCAAAAGTTATCAGAAGGAAGGAACTAATGAAGATCGGAGCAGAAATAAAGGAAATAGAGACTACAAATACAATAGAAGAAAATCAATAAAATTAAGAGTTTTTTCTCTTCGTTCTTTTACATGTTTATCTTTTGAGAGAGAGAGGGAGAGAGGGGAAGAGAGAGAGGAAGAATCCGAAGCAGGTTCCAGGCTCTGAGCTGTCAGCACAGAGCCCCACATGGCTCTGGAACTCAAGAACAATGAGATCATGAACTGAGCCAAAGTCAGATGCTTAACCGACTGAGCCACCCAGGTACCACTAAGAGTTGTTTTTTGGTTTTTTGTGGGTTTTTGATTTTTGTAAAGAGGAACAAAATCAGCAAACCTTAAGCTAAAGTAAAACCAGGAACAAAGTAAGGGTCCCACTTTTCCACTTCTATTTGACATAATCCTGGAAGACCTAGGGGCACCTGGGTGGCTCATTCAGTTAAACCTCTGACTCTTGGGTTTGACTCAGGTCATGGTCTCATGGTTTTTGAGTTCATGCCCTGCTTTGGGTTCAGTGCTGACTGCTCAGGGCCTGCTTGGGATTCTCGCTCCCTTTCTCTCTGCCCCTACCCTGCTCATGCTGTATCTCTCTCTTACATAAATAAATAAATAATTTTTAAAATCTCTTTTTTTAAAAGCCAAACTTATAGAAACCGAGAATAGAATAGTAGTTTCCAGGGGTTGGCGGAAATAGGAAAATGATAATCAAAGAGTACAAACTGCCTGTATTCTATAGTTATGAGTCTTATCTTGGTTTGCCTCTCCCTTTTTCTTCCCTGTGCTCATTGGTTTCTTAAATTCCACCTGTGAGTGAAATGATATGGTGTTTGTCTTTCTCTGACTTAATTCACTTAGCATAATACTCCCTGTCTGCATCCAGAGGGGAGGTGGGTGGAGGGATGGTTACATGAGGCATGGGGATTAAAGAGGGCCCTGGTGGCTATCAGCACTGTTACGTGGCAGTGTTGAATCCCTATATTGCACACTCGAAACTAGTTTACATTGTATGCTGACTAACTGGAATTTAAACAAAAACTTTAAAGAAAAGTGACTTTCTTTTAAACACATAAAAAACCTGCCAGTTACAAGTTAAGTTTTGGAAATCTAATATTCAGCACGATAGCTATTGTTAACAGTACTGTATTATATACTAGAAAGTTGCTCAGAGATTAGATCTCAGATAATCCCATCATATACAACAAAATTGTGATTATATGAGGAGACGGGTGTGGGAATTCCCTTACTGTGGGAATCATTTCACAATATACATGTCTATCAAATCATAGTTTATTTAATCTTAAACTCACACCGTATTATTTGCCAGTTCTCTCTCAATAAAGCTGGAGATAAGAAAGAATAAAACGCTTGCATACTGCTTTATTGAAAGCATTGTTGCATGGATTATCTCATAGAATTCTTATTATAAACCTGATGGAGCTTTTATTAAAAGTATGTAAAGAAAACTAATAAAGCATTTACCACATTGTTTGGTATTGCATATGGTAATCACTGAAACACACATCTATAATTTTCTTCTATATGTTACTCAAATTCATCCTTTTCCATGCAATCTCACTGCTATCCTTCTGGTTCATTAATTCATTCCTGGTTTCCGGAAATTGCTTTTGGAATAAGATAATTGATGTCTCTATATTTATTTTGTAATTTTTTTTGGCTTAACAACAAATTTATTTTCTCATGGTTTTGGAGCTAGAGCAAAGGGTTGGCAAGATTGTTTTCTTCTGAGACTGTTCTTCACTTACAGGTGTCTGTGCCTCTATTTTAATTTTTATTTAAATTCCACTTAATTAACATACAGTATAATATTAGTTTCAGGTGTGCAATAGGGCTTGCAACATGTCCACATGTCACCTGGGGCTCATCACAAGTGCACTCATTAATTCCCATTACCTATGACATCCATCCACCTCCCCACCTCCCCTCTGGTAATTGTCAGTTTGTTCTCTATGATTAAGAGTCTGTTCCTTTCCTGCTCTCTCTCTCTCTCTCTCTCTCTCTCTCTCTGTCTCTCTCTCTTCTCTCCCTTTGCTCCTTTGTTTTGTTTCTTAAATTCCACAATAGGTGAAATCATATGGTATTTGTCTTTCTCTGAATTATTTCTCTTGCCATTGTACTCCCTAGCTCAGTCCATGTCATTGCAAATGGCAAGACTTCATTCTTTCTTAGGCTAATACTCCAATATACATATATTGCACATCTTCATTATACATTCATCTATTGGCTATTATAATTATAAAGAATGCTGCTATAAGCAGAGGGGTGCATGCATCTTTTCAAGTTAATATTTTTGTATTCCTTGGGTAAAGACCCAGTAGTGCAATTGCTGGATTGTGGGGTAGTTCTATTCTTAAATTTTGAGGAATCTCTATACTGTTTTCTACAATGTCTGTACCAGTTAGCATTCCCACCAACAGTGCATGAAGGTACCCTTTTCTCTACATTCTGGACAACACTTGTTGTTTCTTGTGTTGTTGAGTTTAGCCATTCTGACAGATGTGAGGTGGTATCTCATTGCAGTTTTGGATTTTCATTTCCCTGTTGATAAATGATGATGAATATCTTTTCATGTGTCCTTTTATACCTCTATTTTTAAACCTATTTGAATAGAGGATTTATTTTCAAACTTTTAGGTTTTCTTTTTAAGAGTTACTTTTGATAGGTATGAGAAAGAGAGGAAGTTTACAATATGTTAATATATTTTGATGCTTTGTTAAGCAAAATATCCTTGTACTGTTCAACAACTGTTTAACATACAAATAAACCTGTTTCTTCAATTATTGCATTGTAATGGGTATTTCCTTTTGTGTCCTACACCATACTACTGACATATAGTTAACTATACCAAATTGTTCCATAAAGTACCTATAAAAATGTTTTAAGTGGAGTAAGTGTCCTTCGTGTTGATCTTATAGAAGGATTAGTGTCACAGGTACAAACACAAAGCAAGCCATGTTTTCCCCAAGTAAACATGCCCACTTTCAGTCTAATCTTGTTTCTGCTATAAAATGGATTCTTTTTTATCTTATTTTATTTCAGATTTAATTAAGTTATTCTCTACAATTTCTGCAAGTAAACAGAAATATTGAAAATAAGTTGTTATGCTAATTAGATACCTAAGGAAAAGAAAAGGGCCATTGCCAGGTTACCTCTTGGGATGTTTGTAAGAGAGATTTTATCTTTAAAGTGCACTTTGTCTCCACAGTCTTCTACTTTATAACGGACTGAATGTATAACTTTATATGTTGAAGTCCAAACTCCCAGTGTGGCTGTATTTGGAAATCTAATATTCAGCATGATAACTATAGTTAACAGTTTGTCTTATATACTAGAAAGTTGCTTGGAGGGCAGATCTTAAATATTCCTATCACACACAACAAAATTGTGACTACATAAAGAGACAGATGTGTTAACTAACCTTAACGTTCATATGTTGAAGTCCTGACATTTTGATGTTGAATTTCTAACCCTCCATGTGGCTGTATTTGCAGATGGGGTCTCCAAAGAAGTAATTAATATTAAATTCGATCATAAGGATGGGACACTGATCTAATAGGGTTAGTATCCTTGTCATAATAGACAAAAGAGAGCTCACTTGCTTTCCCGTCTCTCGCCAGGTATGCACAAAAAGGTCCTTTTAGCACTCAGGGAGGGTAGCCATTGGCAATCCACGGGGGGATCCTGTTAAGGGAAAAATATTTCATGACACTTGTTCAAGAAGGCAAGGCAGACTATTGAAGAAGGGGGGGGTGGCTATCACCATAAATGTAATGGAGGTCTGTAGTGGGAGAAATTAAACTCAATTCTACATATAACATGCACAAGTGGAGGGGGTCAGTGTATGGAAAGTTATGAAGAGGAAACATCAAGGATAGGATTTTGGCTAAACTGACCTGATAGGATTCTTGCTGAAAACAGGCCAGGGTGATCAGACATCATCTGATCAAGAATAAGGAACTAAACCGGATATTGAGGATAATCACATGAGTATGTGTTTGTGTGTGGGGTGGGGCGGGGGTGGGGGGGTCTTCTTAAACTGACTTATCAGGATTCTCGCTAAAATTAGACAATGCAGAGAGGAACATGGAAATCCAAGGTCAGACCTAGCTGAAAGAGTTCAGAGAAGCCTGAGTGGAATTTGGTCAATGAGACCATCCTTGACACCTACCTACTGAGCACCTTGATCTTAGATTCCTAGTCTTTGGAATTGTGAGAATATTTTTTTTTCTAAGCCATCCAGTCTGTGGTAGTTTGTTATGTCAGGTCTAGAAGAATAACACATGGCACTTGACCTTTGTTTTATTAGATTTTCCAACCAGTCTAACCTTCACATTTTAAGACTTATTAACAAAATGTCTGTTTTTGTTCCTTTACTGAAAAATTTACTATAATGTATATAAGATTCAAATGTGTAAATATTTTCAAAAGGTAATCAGTTCAGTTCAGAAGATTCTGTACTAAGACTGAAGCAAATTACCAAATGAAAAACAAAACCTTGCTCTTATATAGTCACTCATGGAAAATCAGGTTTCCACTTCAGACAAGAGAAGTTGGAAGTGAATAGAATGTGGTTGAGCCCCTGTCATAATCTTGTCCTTGCAATTCATACATTCTGCTAATTGGGATAGTGCTTTAAGATTCAGCTTGACTTTTTGATTTTCCCTGGAAACATGGATGCAGTAGCCAAATAATTATCTAAAAATACTTATAATTGCATTCTTTGTATAATTTATCCATCCAAGACCATGAATCTATGTTATTTTATGAATCTAGGTGTTGGGTAGAGAGGAATTTGTGGTTGGTTCCATTAATTTGGATTTCTGCACTCTACCTCTTAGAGTAAATCCCTGAGTTAAGGTAATGATCAATAACACGTTCTTTAATAACTTAATTTTTTAATGTGTATTTTTTAAAGAGAGAGAGTGAGACACGGTGTGAGTAGTGAAGGGGCAAAGAGACAGGGAGAAAGAATCTGAAGCAGGTTGCAGGCTCTGGGCTGTCAGTACAGAGCCCTACACAGGTCTCAAACCCACAAACCATGATATCATGACCTTAGCCAAAGTCGGGCGGTTAACCAACTAAGCCACCCAGGTGCCCCAATGATCAATAATACTTAATCAGATTGACCCATGTGAATGACTTGGAGGAGAGAGCCACATGGAAACCTAACTGATCTTTACTTTGAATAAAAGAAAGAAAAGGAGTCCAAGAGATCCTTCAGGTGCCAGTATTTGTACCTGAGAACAAATACATGGCTTAGAATAAGATCAGACAGCTAGTAAGGCATATTTAATAGATTCAGATGTTTCTGAGTGTTTTCTTTAAGAATGCTTTATTGTCCCTCTCTGTCTTGAAAGCTATGCCATCTATGCCAAAAAGCATACTTCTTGCCAAACAGTTCAGAGCTACCTAGAACACCACCTTGATTAAAAAGCAATCTCTCAGCTCCAAATATTCAAAGCTTCAAGCATTGTAAAGATAGGTCCAGGGCTCTGTAAACCACCAATAGGGAGGAATAGAGGGTTCCCAAAGGTAGAAGTCAGGGAAGAAGGGCCAGTGCTCCTGATGGCCCACTGTTCCTCTCAGTGCAGCCACTGTGATGGACATCTAGCCTGGCAGTGCAGTTATTTCTAGTCTTCACTTCTTTTGCCATTCTCAGAACCAACCTGAAAGCAAAACCCCGGGAGATTTTTGCAAAGGCAGGACACATAGTTCCTGAGAACTTATTACAAGACTTCTTTCCATTGTTCCCCTAAGAATGGGGATCAACAACCATTATTAAAAGACTAGATGGCAAATATTTTAAGTTTTGAAGGCCAAGAGGTAAACTTCATGATAGTATATAGGTACTTATATAAAAATGTTTAGATGTAAAAAATCCGTCTTTTTGCTTTAGAAATTAGGTGGCAGAATGGATTGGTCCATTTGCCATGTTTTTCTGACCCCTGTTGTAGTCCTAGGGGGTTAGCTACTTCCTGCGTGTGCTATCTTCCTAAAAAAAGTTTTTTTAATGTTTGTTTACTTTTAAGAGAGACACAGAATGTGAGTGGGGGAGGGGCAGAGAGAGGGGAGACACAGAAATTGAAGCAGACTCCAGCCTGTGAGCTGTCAGCACAGAGCCTGATGTGGGGCTCAAAGTTTGAATCATGGATTCGAGTTTATGACCTGAGCTGAAGTTGGATGTTTAACTGACTGAGCTACCCAAGTGCCCCATTGTATGTACTATCTTTATGGTGTTTTTCCTTCCCCCTTTTTTTTTTTTTTTTTTTTTTTTTTTTTTGCCAATGCCTACTGAACCAATTCTTTATATTAAATTCTCTTAGTTAAAATACTAAGTGCAGTCTGGTTTTTTGATCAAACTCTGACTGAAGTACAATATTGATAAACATGACTTTGGTATTACCACTTACCTGTTCAAAAACACCAGGGAGCCTGAGAAAAGGAAAACATAAGAGGGAGGAAATAGAAAATTTCACTGTTAGGAAGTAAAGTGTAGAGAAAAATCATATACTTTAAATTTAATGAATAGGGATAATATGTAGACTTAATAGATAGACATATGTATTTTCCTTATAGAAGAAGAAAATTAAAAGTTAAGAATCCAGTAAACTGGAAAGCAAGGAAAATATTTCCTTTAATATCCTTTATTTTATATGTGCTGGGAAATGAGGAAACCTAAAATGAAATTTTCATGCCGGAGTCATAGATTATTAAGGAGAGTTTTCTGAGAGAAAATTATGGAACAAAAACATGTAAGTAATTAAAAGAGGCATTGTATAATTTTGAAACTGATTTAAGATTAATAGGAGGCTTGAAATAACTTTCATATGGAGTTAAGAATTATAAATAAGTATATAATTTATGTATATTTCAATAATGACTCTAAATTTTAGACTATAAGGGTTTTTGATATAACTGTTTTAACTCATTCATCTTCCATTGGTAGAAATATTAAAAACTCATAACTTAAATATCTGCTTTGAATTTCAGCAATAAGGTCTGTTTCAAAATGTGACATTGGCATATTTTCTACCTCTTTTGCCATGTTAACAAAGTGAAGTTTCAGTAATTAGGGTAAACATCTGCATTATAGAGTTCAAGTTCAAGTAAAATTCCCCAAAATTGTTTTCATAACTTAAGTTTTTTGTCAGCTTAAGAAACCATTGAAGTGACAGTATAATCTTTACTTAACATTCTCCCTAATGCAATGGAACATCATTACTTCCATTTAACTACACTGGCCACTCATGCTAAGAAGAAAAATATCCATTATCTTTCAAGATGTTTGTACAACAACAAGCAAAATAAGCAAAATGAAAAGAAGACTTTTCTGAGATGACCCATCAAGGTGACTGTCCTGTCTTTTTTTAGCAGGTAATGCCTCTGAATACCATAGAAAGTGTTTCCTGGACACATTACACATACTTTCTCTCAGCCTGGGAAAATGTCAGACAATTTAGCTTCAGACCCTTTAAAGTACAATTAGACTCAGTGATGTGGAGATATCTATGGCCATGGTCTATAATAAAATAAAAATAGATAAGTCATACTAGCAAGTGTCAATCCAAATGGGAGTCACTGTGTTGCAAACAAGTATATTATATTCTCCATTAGGCTGAAGAGAAAATAACGTATCCTTTACCTGTATTCTTCTCTAGAAATCATTATAGCATATTGACCTATTTTTTTTCAGCATGCCTTGTAAAGATACAGTGATGCTGTGTGTTAGTTTGTTAGGTCTGCTGTAAAAGTATTACAAACCAGGTGGTTTAAACAAGAGAAATGTGTTTTCTCAGAGTTCTGGAGGCTAGAAATCTAAAACCAAGGGGTCATCAGGCTCGGTTCATTCTGAGAGCTGAGGGAAGTCCCTGTTTCAGGTCTGCTTGGCTTGTAGGTAACTAAGTTCATATTCACATGGCATTCTCCCTGCGCATGTTGCTGTGTCCAGATTTTCCCCTTTCATAAAGACATGAGTCATATTGGAGTAACTATTAAAGGATTATTAATTAATGACATATTAACTAATATCTGATTCCACCCTATTTCCAAATAAGTTCACATCCTGAGGTACTGTGAGTTAAAAATTCAACATATAAAATTTGGGGGTGCTGGGGTGGAATCAGTTCAACCTATAACATACTATCTTGAATCTTGAATTCAAGATATCTTGAATATACTGGATCATAAGACGGATGATTATTAACCAGATCACACACCACCAGGATAAGCTCAGATCTCCTATAGCAGGGGCTGTTACTTATAATTCTTCACATTTTTCCTATGGTGATGGTAATGCTTTTAATAACATTAAATTAGTTGATAACCTGGTATGGGAGGGGCAAGGTATTTTATGGGTGAAAGACTTCCGGGTTTGGTCTTGGGAGGGCAGACTACCAAATAAGGGCATTTTAGGGATGTGGTGGGATGGGATAGGTTGCCTCATCTGTCGGGGTGATAGGAAGCTGGAGCTTCATGATTGGCTATTTTCAAACGGCATGGGACATTCCAGGTCTGGGGGTGGGGGGTAGCAGTTGTCGTGCAGAGAGTTCTTCCCTGACCCACAGCAAAATGGCCGCTCCATCGCCATCTTAAGGCAACTCTTACAATAAAGTAGAGGTGGCAGGGAGAGAGAAAAAGGATCAAAGATGACTGAGAATGAAATAAAATGACAACCCCACACCATGATGTGGTGGTAATGCAGCATCAGCAGGAAACATGCTTTACTTAGCTTTCTCTACCTGAGGCTAGAAAGAATATGTTTGATGGTGGCGTTACTATGTCCACATTACTTTTAGTGTCCTGTGTGATGCAGTGATACGCCTTTGCCAACCGTCATCAAAACACACTAGAACCAATTTAATAGAGGCTAGTTAAATAAAAGGCATATTTTCAATTATATTCCAAATGGTCCTAGAGATTGTACACTGATGTGCTTGAAGCTAATCTTTTAAAAATAGATTCTCTTAGCTAAACCACCATTTTAAAAGCCTGTAGCTACTTAGTGTTTCATAATGAGAAAAATTATAGACCCAAGATACCTTTCTCTTTAACAAATCAATAATGTTTTAAAAAATCAACACCCATGACTTATGGAAGTGACTGATTCAATACAAGTCAGTGCCTTAAAAACCACATTAAGTATTTATATTTTACAATTGCATATAAATCGTTGTGATTTGGCAGGGTATCCTTATTAAAAGTTCATTTGTGAAAATTGTATGCTGTCATCTTTACTGCTCCTACAACCCTCTGGGAAAAATCTTTCATGTTTCCTGGAAGAAATCATATGTATCTAAATTAGTTCTTAAAAAATAAATTGTTTAGAAAACATATCTTGGAAACTTAAGTGTATGTTGATGTACTCCAACTGCAAAGTTACAAAATTAATGCTAATTCAGTTCATACAATTAGGAATTATTCTTCATGTTTCTAAAGATGAGGATGAAAAACTTGCAGAATGAATCTTTGAAGGAAGAAAAAGGAAACTTACACACAGGATGTGGGTCTTTTTAAAATCAGTACCTTTTTAATCATTGCTTCCAGCCAAGGATTTATGCACATAATGAATGGAGTCTTTCCTAAGGATAGCAAAGAAAATGCATTCAGAAGTTACAAAGACATAAAATGAGAACTTGCTATTGCGAATATCACCAATATATTAAAGATAGATGTTCAAAAATAAATTCTTAACATTGTATAAGTCACTATGATCTAAACAAAAGGCATTATCATTCTTCAGGGCATTATAAACATTTCAGATGATCAAATTCTCTGGAAAATTTGGGACACTGTGATAATATGTGCGTTAAGTATAACACTAATTATTATAATTGAATGTAAACCCTTAAGTAAATAAAACTCTCTGAATGTTTTTTTGTGAGAAAAAGAAAGATAAGTAATTCACTACCATTGGTGATCACTATTCTACCAAATTCTTAGAATGAAATTTGGTAATACAAAAGGGAAAATATGCATGTGATTATTTGGCCAGCTTGCTGAGAAGAAACTATTATTTGTTTGTATTCCCACTTGATGAAAGAGAGTCCCCCTTTCCCCTTTGCCTTCTTTTCCCCCTACCTCTTAGATTGTTTCTCCTTCTCCTTTTAGATCGGAGAATGCCAGGCTGTAACTGTAAAAGAAAATTAACTCTTGTAACTTCTCCAAAATAGTTGATTCACACAAGACTCATCCTTGGATGCTAAAGACTAGGATTTGAAAGGGTAAAGAAGACTGGTTAATTGCAGGGCGCCAGAACATCATCGTTTGTCTCCTTACTAAGTGTAACAGGGAAACGCCATCTTTATGGTCGAGAAATCGAGAGGTTAGAACCATAACTGGGTGACTAAAGATCACATCATAAAAAGGAGAATATTCAACATTCTCTACAGCATGAGATGAGGCAAGATGAAAATCCTCAGCCTCCTCTATGGAATATCCTTGTAAAAATTTCCATTTAAATCCATCCCAAGCCTTTAGAACTAACTTTTTAATTTGTAAGAAATATTATAGTATAAACAAGTTAGATAACATCATGTGGCAATAATTAGACAAATTCATACCGTGGAATAGTTTATTAATACACCTACCCTAGTCCCCTCAAAAAGCCAAGATCACCAGAAAATTTTGTGGAATGTGGGAGACAAAGCTGTTGTAAGTACATGCCTCTCCCCTGCGTCCTTGCCTTGACTACTGAGTCTGAGTGCCAAGTGCGAGCCCCTGATTAGCTTCCTGAGATTGTTCTTGCTGCCACCAGGCATGTGCTCTGCAGCCTTTCAAGCCAGGAGGGCAGGTTGTACCAGGTAATTAATGTTTCTAGGAGTCCTCAAACAATGATTGACTGGAGTTTGATACACATACTCTTGCTCTCTCACTTTTTTGATGGGGAGGGGAGCTGTCAGAAGTTGGGTTGTACTCTGACTAGACTTCCCCTCCAGGAATCAGGAGCCAGTCACTCCCAGTGGTAGCCAGCTCGATGGTGTGCCTTTTATTGGCTCCCGCCCCTCCCTTCTCCACTCCCTTTCTGTGCTTGTTTCGCCATCCTAATAAATTACTTAAGCTTGAAACAGCCTCTGATCTATTTCTGGGAGAGTCCAAACTAGGACAGGGGCTTTTTCTTGATCAAAATTAATCCATATAGGTAAAAAACAAGCGTGTGAGCAGTTGGATTTAGTTTTAAAAAGGGTGAGAAGTATCTTCAGGACTGTTCGGGAATTAATTATATTAGATATGGTCATGGTATTTTGGTTGTGAAAGAGACTATTTTTACTTTTAGAAGACACCTCCTGAAATTTTTAAGGGTGATGTATCATGATATCTGCTATTCAGTTTCCTGTGGTTCTCTGCAAAAATAAAAAAAATCATAGATACATACATACACACAGAGATAAATTGAGCAAATATGGCAAAAGGCTAAGAATATTTGACTTATACATAAACCAAATTATGTAACAAAAGTTGCATTATAAAGAGAGCCTACAGTAATAATTTTGATACAGATAAAACTTTACTCACGCTAAGAAAAATTGTTATGCATGTATTCTATCTAGAGCTCTGCTTAATGAACTAAGTGAAATGAGGAGAACAAAACAGCCTCTGACATCACAAAGTTTGCAATATATTGGAGGACTCATTCTTAAACTACTTAGTACATATTTAATTATTTAATTAGAGGCATGGTATGTGCAGTGGAAGGTTCACACAGGATGCTATGTAATACAGATGGGGGTGTGGCTTTATCAGTGGGGTATTAAGCATGTCTTTTATTCTGGTATTTTGATATCTTTGGGGACTTGCTGACACTGGAGCCACTGCCCCTCCCAGGGTTAGCTAATTCTTAAAGATTTACCCACGAGCTCGCCTCTCCAATCAATTGGAAGCACATACCTCAGCCCCGCCTTCATTAGCCTCTCACTCTCTGACCACTATTCTCCTATCCTGATCACCCCCCCGAGCAAGGCACTAAACCACCAGAGAAGGTCCTACATCCCAGAGTCCACTGAAATCATGCAAGCTATCCAAGCCCTGACCTCTTTAGCCTGCTCACCCTTCCTCTCCCGTTCCTTCCTTTGAAAACCAAAGTCAGGATGCTTGTCCACTTTTGCCTTGCTCCCATTGTTTCTAGACCAACCGTGATGCCCTCCATAAAATCTGCATAGTGTGGTGTGACTGTTCCTCTTGGGACCTATGAATAACAAACTATACTCTCAGTGACAACTCTTTCCTGATATTTTGGTCTCACCATACCAGAATAATAATAAAACCTACATTTTAAAACAGTATTAGATGCTGGAACAGCAACAATAAAAAAGGATATTAGTGAGAAACAGTGAAAACTGAATGAATGAAGTCTTTGTTTAGTTAATAGTATGATATTAATGTTATTTAAAAAAATTTTTTATGTCTTTATTTTGAGAGACAGGGACAGAGAGTGAGCGGAGGAGGGGCAGAGAGAGAGGGATACACAGAATCAGAAGCAGGCTCCAGGCTCTGAGCTGTCAGCACAGAGCCTGACACGGGGCTTGAACCCAGGGACTGTGAGATCATGAGCTGAGCCCAAGTTGGCCACTTAACCGACTGAGCCATCCAGGTGTCTCTAATGTTATTTTTAAAAATTTCAATAAATGTACCTTTCGGTAGGCTCTTAAAATCAAGGAAATCTGGCTGAAGGGTTTTTGGGAATTCTCTCAATTTTTCTCTAAATCTAAAATTATCCCCAAATTGTTTATTAAGAAACAACTTTATACATTAAAAAGCCAAGAGTGGGTGGGGAAGTATCAGTTAGGGACTATAACAAAAATACAGAAAGGAATGGATTAGACTGATGTCCTTGAGGATAGGTTTGATGTATTCTTTCCAATTACCTGTTTCTTAAAACTCTCCATAGAGGAAGTTTACCAAATCATTCCATTGGTGAGGAAAGGCTTAGAGATTTTGTTTTCTTTGTTTCCTTCCCCTTAGGCAATTTTGAGTGAAGTCTCCTAATGTATTTATCCTGGAGACAACAACAACAAAACATTTCTCTGGAAGCCTGTCCAAAGGCTCCTCTTGGCTAATAGCCTAAAACCGTACTGCCCATCTTAAGGTTTAGCAATTTAAAAGGTGACACCTTTCCCTGCCTGATTCCTACAACTATCTCTTCCTGGATTCCAAACTCATTGGAGAAATAAAGGCATCATATGCTAGCTTCTTTCAATCCAAGTTAAAGCAGAAAAAAAACAACAACACCAAGATATATTGTCTTAAGAATTCAGTTTTGATTTCTCATGCCCACTTCTACCCCAAATTCCAGAATTAGAGTCCATTATTTTAGTAAAGTTTGCGGAGCTCCTTAAAATGTAAGTCCTGTTAGGTTAATACTTCTTGTGCTTTCTATGTTCTAAGAAAGCATTTCATCCTTTACTTCCACCAACACTCCAGAAGTGGTTTTCAGAAAAGGAAAGACAGGAGCTCATGTTTCTATCTAGCTCAAAATTTTTGTGTTTTTACCAGCTAAATACCAACTGAGGGGCAACAGAGATAGTGCCACAGAACTGGTGATAAATTTTAAGCTAGAGGGAAAGGATGGTTTGTAGTAACATTATACCTTTCATCATTTTGATCAAAGATTCTGTCTCAAGTGAAAGGTACAGTGTATCTGTCAGCCTTCCTGGTAGTGAAATTATAAAAACTACTCATTTTAGGTAGCCTGAACATTGAGGAGTAAGAATTATACCTATGTTCTTTAAATATATCTTTTAATATATGTTTGGTGCATATATTCATGAAGAATGTAAGCATTTATCAGGGCTAATTTCTTTGATATAAATGCAGTAGTGGTATTCAAAACTGTTAAGAAACATTATCAATTCTTAAAGTCTGCCTATGAAGGAAACAGAAAGTAAATAATTCGTCATATTCCTTTAGGTCTTGAATTCAAAATCCTAGCTCTCTGTAGAGGAGAATAGTTTGCTTTCAGAGGTAGAAAATGTGCTTGCTTATCTTCACTGGCCAGAAATACTTAACACAACACATCCCTGCATATTAACAGAATGTAGTAGGCAACTCAGCATGCTGTGTGATTTTGTGATTTATCTCATTATAGTCCAGTCTAGAGACACAAGTTTATGTATTGGGAGGGCAAATAATTACACAGGTAATATTTCTCACATAAGTTATTTTTGAAAGTACCTTACTTCCCGTAAATGCAATTACATTCAAAAGTGTTCTTTTCAAAAAAATCTGGATAAGACATCATCATTGAAGTTTATTTCACAGAGAACTCAAGTACTACTTCAATTTACAAATATATGTTGTGCAATAAGTGAACATATTGAAAGATTTTCACCAAAAAACCTGTTAAGAGAAAGAAAATTGAATTGGAATTTTGTCATCCAAAAGTCTAATCCAAGTATGTTCCCTACAACATTGTTTATCTGTGTATGATTTATACTTAAAAATTATAATTTTTTTGCTTTCAAAATTACTGAAATATTATAAGATGTTATTAGAGAATTTTTCTCACCTCCTTTATATTATAGCTTTGCCATATGTTGAGCATCAACTATTGCAATCTTAAGTGTCTAAAATAGTATTTTAACTATAATCTTCCAGAAGCCTTCCTAACCTTCCTGATTTTGTCTAATCCTTCATCTTTCACAGTATCTGTAATATACTTTACTTTCAGTTCATTTGTCACGCCAGCAAATTTACATCATTTTTGTAATTATTTCAATCTCTCTGGTATCCCATATTATAAACTCCATTAAAATAAGAACTGTATTTTACAATTATTTTATCCTTAATACTTCACAGTATCTATAGTATATGAAAGAGATTTTTAAAAATCCTTGTTGAATAAATGAGCACATGACTTTTATACTTGAAGTATATTCTTTTAAATTGGCTTTATTAGTTTAATGAAATTTTAAAACATTCAGTGCATGTCTACAAAGTACAAAACATTCACCCAAATAAGCCTTTAGTGTCTTTATCACTCCATGCTTGCTTGATTTGACCCTAGTTAGAAAACAAAACAAAACAAAATAAAACCCAGTAATAATGGTGGTAAACATTTCTGCAGTGTTTAGTATTTAAGTGTCTTGAACTTTGATATGTATTGCACAAAGTTTTTATTGTCTACTGCTCAAAATTACTTCATGAGATTGGAATTGTAATATTAATTTAATTGATGAATATATTGAGATGCAGGTCAAATTTCCTATTGTTATACAACATGTGGGTTTGAATTTACACTTAACAAAGGTTGGACTCCAAAACTAAACCTTCCTTAATCAACTATGATTTATTGGCACTTTAAACTAAACAAAGATTTGATTTAGTTTTCTAACATTCTTTTTACCTTTTCTGTTAGAAAACTTGAAAAAATACAAATAGCACTTATAAAAATTTAGTTTTGAAATTGTATTATGCATAGATAATTTATTATATAAAGATAAAAAGTTTATTATATATACTTAATAAATATTTTGGTATATATAGACAATACTTGGTTTATCATCATGAGCATGTAAATTAGACAAATTATTTTTCAAAGAAATGAAGAGCGCTGAAGTTTATGATAATTTGGTTGTAGTTGAATATCAGTGATCAAATAACCACATGCCAACGTTTATAAAATGGCATATTTCACTTAAATAGTTTCATTGGCCATCTTCTCTGTAACTAAAGGAAACTTTCCTTTGGCCTGTATGAATCATCTTCTTCGCATAATGATCTAAAAGCTAATTAGCTCCTAACTCCTCCATGCCTGTCAGTTGTCCAACTTGTTGGTTTTTACTTAAAATTTCTTCCCACATAATCAGAAATGAAATAAACGTATTGTGAATCATTCTAGAATCATGTATTACTTACATTCCTAATTATAGGCATTGTAATAATGGTACTTTCTCTAATAACCTCTTTTGCTTGGAGGAAAAATAAAACAATGCCTTTCACTTTACACAGCCACAAATTAGATTCCAGGAATAAGCTCTCACATAGTGCAGGCACTGCCTTCTAATTTGGAAGTGGAGGTTACGAATCATCTAATCAGACAGGCTTCATCTGAAATGACACACACTATCCAGCATTCACAAAGCACATCCTGTGGGAACAGGTTCATAGGTCAATTGATTTTTCTCTGTTGCTATTGTTCATGTCAAGTCAGTGGATTTTCTGATTTAAAAAAGAAAATGGGGATTATTCTAACCTTATGATGTTGGGAATCACATTATAGTAAAAAGTAAAAAGAAGGGATGTTTATTGCTTACATTCTTTTGAACATTCTCAGAACTTAACCAACCTGTTGGGTTTTTTTTTCTTTTTGTTATTATTATTATTATTTTTTTTTTTGAGAAAGGGAGACCACAAACTGGGCAGAGGAAGAGAGAGAGAGAGAGAGAGAGAGAGAGAGAGAGAGAGAGAACCTTAAGCAGTCACCATGCTTAGCATAGAAACTCACAAGGGGCTCAATCCCACAGCCCATGATCAGGAATCATGACCTGAGCTGAACTGGAGTCAGACACTCAAACCGACTGAGCCACCCAGTCGCCTAGTTTTTATTTCTGTTTGTTGTTTGTTTTTGTTTTTAATTAAGCATTTGTATTGTTTGCACTGCCATTCTGTTCTCTCTGGTAGTTTTACTTTATGGACTGTTAGTCACCTGTCAACATCATATTAATATAGCTCTTGCTGAGTCTTCATGTGGTCTTTGCCTTATACTACAGATAACACTATCCTAAATAAATCTATCAATTCTCCATTTGTGCTTTTCTTTGCTTTTCTTTTCAGAATCTTAGGCTATTTTTCAACTTTTAGTGGTTACTGTGCTATTAGACTTATTTTGTCATGGTGAATTATAAGGAGAGTTGTCAGAAGGCATGTGTGGTGTGTGTGTTATATTGTAGCACAAACTTTTTAAGGATGTTTACATTGGTCTCTTTCCATTTCAATTTTTTCAGAGTCTCCAAGACAGAAAAAAAAGTATAATAAAGACAAAATAAACAGAATCATATTCTACTCTGTAGGAATTGGGATTCCCAAGATTGCAAACAGAGAGAGAAAGTGAGTAAGAGAAAGACTGAATGAGAGAGTAGTTTCTTCTCAGTTTCTCCATGTGCATTTCCATAAGGGGGTATGAGAGTGACAAAATGTTCAAAGGACAAGTAGGGCATAAAACAAATGACAGTGCTGTCACAGCATTCTCCATCCTACCTCAGCTACCTTCTCCATGAACCTGAAAACCCCTCACTAGGCCAAATACAAGTGGGGAGCAGACAGAGCAAGGAAGCACAAAGCAGATCACAGCCATTCCCAGCCACCGCATCATCTCACACCTTGTAAAGTGCTAAGCCCTAGGTGGGTGGAAAAAATATACTATTATATTTTATATTTACCTATGTGATTATTTTATCAATCAGTTAATTTCTTCATGTAGAGTCAAGTTGCCATCTAAAATCATTCCATTCAATCTTCAAGAACTCTTTTCAGTATTTCTTATAGAGTAAATTGGCTAGAGAAATACTTTCTTGTTGTTATTGCTTTTAATCTGGGAATGCCTTAAAGTCTCCATTTTTTGAAGGATATTTTTAATGGATATAGACTTCTTGGTTGACATTTTATTTCTTTCCATTCTTCATTCAAATTATTCTATTGCCTTCGGTCTTTCATCCCTACTGCAAATTGATCTGTTAATCTTACTGAGGAAACTTTGTACATGATAGCTAATTCTTTTCTTGCCACTTAAAAAAATTTAGTCTTTGCAAATTGGCCTGAAAAAAGTGAGCTCAGAGTAAGGTCAAATGACAACAACGCTTTGTTTATGAAGATTTTCATGGCAGTTGTAACACATGGCAAGTAGTAAGAATGCTCTGTGGATGGTACCTTTTGAAGAACTCCCAGCCATATCTGCTTCCCTCTAGAGAGCGCTGCCATTTTATACATGTACCATGGTTGCGAGTCCACGGGTGTAAGGAAGTGCAACAGAGCTGAGGAGAGAGGGATTGGGGGGTTGTCAAGTTATAATGGGACAAACACTCTAGATCTCTTGGTTTAGCATAGGTTTAGGTTTTTATTGAATAAATATTGCTTCAATTATATTATTGCAATCTTAGGTTAATTCCCGAAGTTCTGTAAAAGTTGACTTTGACAAAATACTCCAGTGTGTTGTTGCTTCTGAAGAAGAACACATTTACAGAGATCACTCTATCAATCCTGAAGTCCTCGCTCATATTTCTTTTTATTCATGAGTCCTATATTTTCTTTCATATGTCTAATTTCTATTTTGGTTTGATGGTGAAATCCTTACAAAAGAAGGAAAACATTTCACATAGAATCAATGTAGAACATCAATGTACCAAAACGTTTTTATTTTAAATTGGTAGTTTACTTCATTAAAATGAAAAGCTGAGATGAAAGTCACAAGTATTATCTTCCTTGCTTGTAAATATGCACAGCTGTGTGATATAGTTATAGATTATTCATTTTATGATTATTTTCTTAGTTCTATCTGCTCAAAGCTTCAAAAGTATAATTAAGTTCTATGCCTTATATTCTTCATTTCTTTTTTTGGTTTTTACATCATCTTAAATGTTGGAGAATATGGTACTTTTTGGTTCTAAGCTGAACCTACATTATTGACAATAGATGAAATAGAATTCATAGAACTATACTGATAACATTTGAAACTTGAAAATAGAAATATTCATCTCTTCTGGGGGAGAAAAGAGAAACTATTACGGAAACAAGAGCACACTGATTATTAATGAATGAGAAAGTTTCAGTAAGGAGGAAGTGGAGGGAAAAGACATAAACATAATTACACCTTAGGGAGTAATGATCAGAAGACAGTTGTTGAACATTATGTAGGCAAGATATTTGTAGTTTAATTTGAAAAGTATTATTTAAGGCAGAATAGACACTAGATGAACTAATTTTGATCTTTGCACAGTATCCAATGTACTAAACTGTAAACTGCTCAGACTGGTTTCAGGAAAAAGTCATGCATTTACAACTTATCAAAAACTGAGAGCTACCTGTGAAAAAAGATAAACACCACTTCTTTTGTCTTTAATATCCTAACAGACAATATAATAGAAATGAATGTTCTTATTTTAAATTAGAAAAAAAAACTTTGCACCAATCCTGACAGGCAGATATTTTACATGATTTTGTAGTGGTACAGCTCAAGCTAATGTCTGGAAAATACTTCACAGTGACCTGTCAAATTAGCAGTTCCTAAAAATATGCTGAAATCAAGAAAGCAACTAAATTGCTAAAGTCTCTTTAGAACCATTTGAATATATTTTATATTTTGTGTCAGCCTGTTGGTATTTACAGATACTAAATGTGAATTCATTAGTTCTTAAAAGTATCAAATTAATAATAAGGACAGAAGCCAGAATAAAGAATTTTTTTAACATTAATAAGCAATGCATTTAATAGGTCCAAATAAGCACAATGCTACCAATAAAAAGTAGACCAGGGTAGAGGGGTTTGGGAGTTCTGGGGAGGTGAATGGTATGATTCCAAATTTGGTCATTGGGTTTGGAAGAAGGTGATGCTGATTAGTGAGTTAGAGGACATGAGACAGTGTATAGAAATTTGGGGAGGAGGGAGATCACCTGGGAAGGTCAAATGTTCCAAGGCAGAAATGTGCCTATGGTTTTAAGACCCAGCAAGGAGGTCAGTACAGGTGGAGCTTAGTGAGTGAGGTTGGTGAATAACTGGGTGCCAGGTCATCTATAGCTAAGTGGGCCGATATATGGCCATGGGCTCTTCTCTGAGGACATGGAAAGGCATGACAGTGATGTGAGCAGATGAGTATCACATTTTGAAAGCATAATAGTAGGAAGGGTAAAAGCAAGGACATCCATTGGGAAGCTTTAGTAGGAAATTCCCTTGTCTTAGAAAGTAACTTTAAACATAGAAACTAGGTGAAGTAAACTAATTTGTAACTTTACTGTCTATCTCTCTTTTTTCCCTTCATATATTTACACACATGCATATACAGATATATATACATATAAAGGGAGACAGAGAGAGAACACTTTATGATCTGTATATGATTTGTATATTTATAGATACATATACAAACACTAGGGGAGAGAGAGTGAGAGTGAGGGAGAACAATTTATAGTCTTTCCTGTACAACTGATTAGGTTAACTTAAAAGTATTATTAAATAGTAAATATGAATAGACAGAAAAAACTTTTTTTTTATTCTGGAAGTGGTGTTACATTAGATGAGTGATAAGAGAGACTGTGAATTACTAAAACAACAAACTAGAAAGTATTTAATGTATTCTTTTTTTTTATCAATCCTTTCAAATCTATTTCATTTTCCTTTAAAGTTCTTCTAAATTGAAATAGAAAATGTAATATTTGCCTTTTCTTTGAAGGAGACATATTCTTAGTATTTTTATTGGCATTGAAATTTATATCTGAAGCTAAATCTAATGTACTGAAGTTTTAAATGAATAACACTTGCGATAAAGATGTGCTTGATCATCTAAAAGGAAATGGAAGGAGATGCTATTGTCAAACCATTAATTGAAAACTAGGTATTGAAGTTTCCTTTTAGAAAGCAAGAATACCAAAATTTTATTTTTGTAATTGTTCCTATTCATATTATTTAAACTTGCTATAAGTAATGTGTAATATAATACAACTAAAAATAACTGAATTATGCTTTGCTGGAAAATTATATGTTTCTGAGAACATTTACCTGAAGGAAGAAATATAACAAAACTTTCAAACAATTTTAATTTCAAACTATTTTAATTAACTCTTTTTGACAGTCATCAGGGCAAAGTAAACTACCCCCAAAATTCTTTTTATAATCAACACATAATACATCAATGGAGAAAAACCTATAGTTATCTAAAGATGTAGGATAGCCAGCCAGAAATCCTTGCTACCTGACTGATGTTCAAATCTATCAAGAGAAAGAATCTATCACTCAAAAGGAATCTTCAGCAGTTACTGAAGTTCTTGCATAAGAACATAAACATTTAGACATCGAAGACAGTTATATCACAAATGTGAGATGGATTCGTCAAGATTTCCCAGGTTAAGATAATATGTTTTCATTACACGTTGTGGTTAGTACATAAACAAGGACTTTACAGACTAAAGAAGATAGAGATCTTTCTTAGCGATGGGAAAAAACAGTGCTAGGGAATGATTTCGATTAGTTGGCTTGAGTTATGACTGACACCATCTTTAAACCTGTCACTATCATCCAGAAGTATCCAACTTTAATCATATTCCACTTCTCTGGTGCTGGGAGAGTATAGAATAGTCCCCCAAGTCCCTACCTCCTGATGATCACACTTTTGTGTAGTCTCCTCTCCTTGAGTATGGACATGACTATGACTTGCTTCCAAAGAGTAGATGATGGCAAAAATTACAGGACCTATGTGATTACACACTTAAAACCATAATGCATCGTGTTTTGGAGTCTCTCTTTCCTTTGCTGGCCTTGCAAAATGAAACAACCTTGTTGGGAAACTCCATAGTGCACAGAACTGTGGGTGGCGTCTAGAAGATGAGGACAGCTTCTAGTTCACAGCAGAAAAACCTGAAGTTCCATCCAAGGAACTGAATTCTGCAGCAACTGAATGAGTTCAGAAGTAGACCCTTCCCCAACAGAGCCTCAGAGGACTGTGCAGCCATGACTGACAGCTTGGGTGCAAACTGGTGATCACTAAACACAGGAGCTACCTAAGCCATGCCAGAGTATCGAAACATAGAAACAATAAATGAGAAAATAATTGTGAGTTCTTCAAGTGTGTTAAGCTTGTGAGAATACTGTTATGCAATAGTTATACAAAAACTATAGTTTCATAGAAACAATGATTAATAATATATGCCATGATAGCCACTAACTGGTTGTCCTTAAAACAAAATTTTCCAGTCACAGATGGTAATTTTCATGAACCTGCTTTCTATACCTATTTGGTATATATTTAAATTTTATGTATAAAAGAAATCTTCTACATGTGAATTGCAACTCTCAAAGGATTAAACAGCAATAGAAATATCTTAGAAAATATGCCCTTTGCCTCCTTAATGAAGTATTTATTTTCCAGATACTGTGTCACTACATGAAACTGTCAAGTTGTGAACATATTAATGACTATAACCTGCTGTGCTTCAATTACTTCAATTTTTACCAGTTTTCCACTATCAATGCAAAATGGAATAAAGAAATCTATGATCGGGGCAATTACTGCTTCATTATGAAGTTTCAGGAGTTGTTAATAATGATGTTCAGCATACTCTATTTCCTAGCCTTTTACATTTTTCTTTTCCAAAGACCGAAAGAAAAGAATTCTTCCCAGCTGTTCTAAAAATACAGAACCAAGTGTTGAATTAAATAAGCTAAATGCCTTCTTCTGATAAATGAATGCTCACTCACATAGAAATTATTAATGTTGCCTAATTGCTTAAGATAAAGATTCCTTTCTGGTATCTGATATCTTACTTTAGGCTAACACTTTAATCTCAACTATAGTTCTGCCATTTGTCATTCACAGTCTCTTAAAAATAGAAGGACAAACATTTAATATTCTATAAAATAAACTACTAATGTACCCATAATATGAATTATGCTTTATAGTAAGTACTAAAGCTTAAAAGCCTTTATTATAAGACTTCATTTATGAAAAAATTAAATGCATTTTTTATTATACAAGACGAAGTAATGTTCACATATAGGGTTCTGGCTCTGTTTGACACACAAGTTCTGTAGGATTGGAAAGGACTCAACCTCAGCATCTTCGATCCATTCTTCTTAAATCTAAACAAATAGAAGTGTGCGTGTGCGTGTGTGTGCGTGTGCGTGTGTGTGTGTGCTCGTGCGCATGTGCTTTCATTGTCTGATGAGGATAGAAAACATAATATATTCATATGGCAGAAATAAGTATACTCTTTCTGTAAAGGGCAAGATAGGAAATACTTTCAACTTTATGATCCATACTGTTTCTGCTGCAACCACTCATCTCTGTCATTAAAGCGTGAGAGCAGCCATGAACAATATTTAAACCATGACTGAACTCCACAAACACATTAATTGCAAAAACAGAAGAGCCAGAAATTGCCCTGAGAGTCAAACTCTGCTGACACTTATCCTAAGGGAATTCAAAAGAGAGGATTTTAATAACCAAAAGGCCTATTGTCTATCTCACCGTTTAGATAAGCTAAGACATGATAAAACTTTGAAGGTTGGAGCTGATATAGAGCCCACAGTTAAACTATATGTTGAAGTTGTGAGGAATTTTTTGGCGATCTGGTAGATCGTGAAGAATCTAGAAGACTCACCTCCCCCCCAAAATTTCCTTACAACTTTAATATGCATATCAGAAAGAAAAATGGCAAGTACAACATGGACTAAAAAGGAAATTTAGAGTTTAAAATATCAAAGGTGCATTAAAGTCACATGATTTAGTGGGCTTAATGTAAACTTTCCCCTCATACTCCCATACAAATCTATAGTAAAGCTTACAGTGTTCACTTAAGTTATTCTATGAATAGATTAATTTTGAGGATTCTAAAAATGTTGGGTTCTAAATATCCAGGTAGTCATAGAGAAGAAAACAGGAAAGGAGATGAAAAAATTTACTTTTTATTTGAATTCCTATTATCCTTTGCTAGGAGAGGACTGGACAGACAGTTTCCATGAGAGGCAGGGGCTAATATTCCTCAGTGAGAACCAATCTGCTTTTTAAAACACACACAAAAACCACATCGGGTTTATTCTTGTTACCATTATTCCTCCCAAGAATGGCTAATAAAATGCACCCAAATAAAACCAAAGCATCTTTTCTTAATTTCTGCAAAAATTCTATGGGGTCCCATAACACTTTAATTTTTGGGTTTATCCTTTCTTACTGGCCTCCTCCATAAATTGAGATGAGGGTTAGTTAAATCCAAGTACACTTTACTCTCCTTGTTTTACAGCAAAACCATGCTGCCAAAATATTTATCACATAATTTAGACTAAGTATTAGCAAGAGAGACTATAGGAAGTTACAGTCTCTGAAATAAACATTCAATGAATAAGGTTATATATATTCAAATAAAAATATACATGCATTTTCTTTACTCTGTACTATAAACAAAGATACTCTAGAAGGTCAAAAACCTTCATAATACTGAAATAATAAATTTAATAGTAATACTAATAGCAGTAGTAATAATAATAAAAGTACTTTTAATATTTGACATTCTGCTTTTTATAGATTAGCCACATGGACCGAAATTTTATGTATTTGAACCTGTTTCCTTGACTGTAATTCAAAATGAGAAAAAAAAGTGCAAGTTAAATTCTGATACTTGTAGATAGAAGACCAAACACTGAAATATAGAAAGTTAAGGTATAGCCGTTATGGAAGAGATCTTATAACCAGTTGACTTTCCTGTATCCCTCCACTTGTCTCTTTTAAACACCAAGATAGGGGCGCCTGGGTGGCTCAGTCGGTTGAGCCTCTGGCTTTGGCTCAGGTCAGATCTCACTTTCGTGGGTTCGAGCCCCGCGTCAGGCTCTGTGCTGACAGCTAGCTCAGAGCCTGGAGCCTGCTTCCAGTTCTGTGTCTCCTCCTCTCTCTGCCCCTCCCCCTCTCATGCTCTGTCTCTCTCTGTATCAAAAATAAATAAAACAAACAAACAAACAAAAAATTAAACACCAAGATAACATTTCAGTTTCTAATCTCCAGCTGATCATTTTTATATGAAACAGTATTATCAGAGTTAAATTTCAAAGCCTCTTCTCTTCTTATCTTTGCTCATATACATAACTTCAAGAATCTTCTATAATCCTAACCTACCAAGACTATCACCTTAAAGTCTGCTAATCTACCCTCTCTTTTAGTCTATGAGAACCTGTTATTCTCTTCCGGGCATCACTGGAGCCACTTGTATAGCTTTCTATTGAGATTCCATAGATGTTTAATAGTTATCTACAGAAGGAACATTTATTGTAGTACAGGGAACAATGACATGGACCTAAATTCTCAACTCCTCCTATATCCGGGTCTTTTGTAATGTGACTTATCAAAAAGAGAGAGTAGACTTATCCATTCATTGACTTTATCAGGTCTTGTGTTTTGCTTTGACTAATGGGAAAAAAGAGCAAACCTGATGCGACTAGAAACTTGATAAAGTGTCTTTATATTTTGGCTTCTCATCCTGGGGAATGTGCCACCATCAAGAGAACATTCCCAAACAACCGGGCTAGAGAGATATGAGAGAGAAGTGGAAAGACACAGTTGTCTATGGTAACACTCTCTGAGACCAGGAAATTTAAGCCAAACCACTAACATCAGCAGAAAAAATGAAGTAAGAAAAGATCAGTGGAGTCCATCCCAGATCAGCAGAATTACCCATAAACTCAAGAAAATAATAAATTGGAGGTTATATGTTACCTATAAATAACAGAATAAAACATTGATAATCCAATGGTTATAGGATATGCCTCATATTTTATAAAGGCTAATTTTTTGAGCTAGAAAAGAGGGGGTGAACATCTTTACAATCTGTTCTTCTGTCTTTGTCATGTGCGAATTTTAATTCATAATAACTGCCCTTTTATTTAAAATTGACAATTTAAGGTTATGGATAAGTGATAAACACAGGGCACTTATTAGTCTTAAATTTGGTTTATTTTGTTTTAATGACTTAGCCTTTATATGTAAAGGCATACACCTAAACCATGGTTTATTCTACTGTCACAAGTGTAAGGATTGATACTTGATTTAAGAAAAACTAATAATAAAAAGTATTTTAAAAGAGTACAAAAATAGCTCTCCATCAAAATCTTCCAACTTTTCTTCGTTGTCAAGTAGTAACAGTCTCCTGACTTCTACTTTTCTTCTTCATCCTGGATACCTCTTAGCATAGCGCTAACAGTTCAAATCATCCAGCTCTGATGACTGGCCCTGTGATTTATGTGAACATGTCAAAATAAATAGGGTATGGATTTGCAGTGTCTTATGCTGTAATATGTACTAAACATTCTCAAAAAAGACTCATTGTTGAGCGCCTGCGTGGCTCAGTCGGTTAAGCTTTCCACTTTGGCTCAGGTCATGATCTCATGGTTTGTGAGTTCAAACCCTGCGTTGGGCTCTGTGCCTCCTTCTCTCTCTCTCTCTGCCCCTCCCACACTCGCGCTCTATCTCTCAAAAATGAATAAACATTAACAAAATTAAAAAAAAAAAACAGACAAACTCAGTGTGTTCTCCTGATAAACAAGAAACTAAACATTTTACATCTGGAGAAAAAGAACTAAATCATGTTTCCAATTCTTGATTTCCCTAATCTGTCAACAGATATAGCTTATTAATTGATACTAGTCATGTCACTCACTCTGAAGTGAGAAAAAGTGAAAGATACTTTTAAAGTGCTTTTAAATTTGATTATTTCAATTAACTAGTTAGGGAGAGTGAGTGAATTGGGGAGGAGTATAGAAAGGAGAGAGATAGAATCTTAGGCAGACTCCATGCTCAGGGTGGGGTGGGGTTAGGGGTGGGGACCTGACATGGAGCTCCATCTCACAAGGGTGAGAGCATGACCTGAACTGAAATTAAGAGTCAGCTGCTTAACCAACTGAGCCACACAGGTGCCCCAAAATGGTTTTCTTTTCCCCAAAAGTGCTTTTAAATTCTAAAATCCTATGCAGATGTTGAAAAAACAACTATAACAAAAACAAAATTTACCTGAAATTTTTGTAATACCATCAGTCTAATTTAATTAATGATTGTGTTTATAATATTTTGAAATGTGAAATGAGGAGGTTAGGGAGTTTTTATAGATATTGTGAATACATTTATGAAAATGAGTGAGTAAAGATTCAGCCTGGTAAATTCAATTAATTTGTTTTAACTTGAATTTCAATTTTCTTATCCATCACTGTAAGATTAGAAAGATCCTCTAAAAAATAGAAAAAGGCTAAAAGGCTGGAAAGCACTTGAAAAATGTCAAGTAAATGCAACAAAATAACCTTCACCAACATAGACAATATTAGTAGTGCGCTCTAGTATAGAACCACAAGTCCAAGTTTCAGGAGGTTACGTTGAATTCTATTCCTCATTTACCAAGCAACCTAAAGAAAAATAACTTTCCATCTCCTTTATACTTTATTATATCCCCTTGGAAAGGTAATACATCACCCACCACACAGAAATCTTAGTATTCCTTAAAGTCCATAATGAATGACAGTGTGTGGCATAAATGATTATGATCACCTAAAATATTTTAAAACCTTAGTAAAAGAAAGGGATAAAAGCAAATCAAAACTTTTGAATCCTTGGCAAGTTCTAAAAATATGTTTCCAAAATGGACCAGGATGCATTTAATAAATGGGATTTGACCCCATTTTTGTTTAGTATTTACTGTTGTCCATACGGTTTAAAGCTATATGCATGAAATAGTCATTATATAGTAGTTTCATTACTATATCCAAACAGCACTGCAAGTATTTCAATGAGATATTTGCTTATGTGTAAACATAAAATTTTATTTACTGTGTTTCTCTAAGTAAAAGAAAATAAAGTGATCTTTCTTTTTCTTGGTAATTCAAGTATATCTCTAAAAAATATACAGAATGTAAAGAAAAACAAATTTCATGGGTCTAAGACAAAAGAATCATTTGAGACAGGCTAAAGATGGGGAAACTCATTTTTCTATTTTCTATGAAGGTTCCTTTTTTTCCTTAATTTTCAGACTTTTCTATATACTTCAGAAATTATTTCAAGGCAATCAAATAACATGAAAGTGTATCACTAGATGAGTGAAATAAGAAATACTTTTTTCCAATTGAACCCATGTCATTCCTGTCCTTTTCTATTAAAACCTCAATATTGAATCTTTGAGTTCTGTAGGACTGCTTTCTAATTTCTTTGGCATACTCATTAACCTCTAGGATACAATGAGTGTTGTGTATTTCCAGCTTTTTCATTTACATTCTTCAGTTTCAAATGAAAGTTGACACGCCCAACATTGGTATTAATTCATTTTTGTAGTGGGCATTCAGTGAATTTTACTTTATTTTATTTTATTTTGGTAAACGCAGAAAATGATTACCTGACATGTTCTAATTCTTTCACTTTTTACTATTTTCCAGTTTAAACAGATTCCTTGGATTGTCGTATTTTATTTCTACTCACTACCTGCTGAAAAAACACTGCCTTCTTATGATAATCATAATATAAAACTGCTACAAAAATGTGAAATGATATTGTTTCCTTGCCATTCTGATCTCCTATCAACAGTTATAATTTTGAAGCAGCATTAGCACAATATAGTAAGAAACAGCTGCTTAATTTACCTTAATTGTTAGGCAATATCTCATTTTATCTCGATAGTGAATTCAGGCTATCATTGAGAGCATATGTTTATTGTATTTCTAGTGCTCACCAAAAACCACATTCTGCTTTACTCTCAGACAACAAAAGGTCCAAAGAATCATGCTTTGCAAGTAAAAGCCATAACCACAGACTTTCCCCAACATCGGATGTAGTCATTCCCTGTATTACCTTGTGACAGATGCCCCAGATACAAACAATTGGGAACAAGAAACAATTCAGTTGGCCCTGCAACACTACTGCTTCTCATGTAGGATCAAGCTTTAAGCAGTAATAGAGAAAGCTAACCTGATCGCATGCATTCGTTTCCGTGAGCGTTTGTGTTTGTGGCTCTGACACTCTACCCTTAGTGAAATAGTGAATTCATTGAGCTTTAAAACCCACTGAAGTGACTAACAGACGTTATTGAAAAATGTAACAAAGAAAAACTCCTCATTTCAAAAGCATTGTTTTTCTTCCCTTCTTCCAGGCAAATGGTTATATTTGATATACTAATATTTTATTTACCTGTGTTCATAAGTAACATTATTCTATAATTTTCTTTTTACACACTGTTTTTGTCAGGTTTGGTACCAGCATTAGAAAATGAGTTATTATGTAGTAACTATCCTTCTTTCTTTACTCTGGAAGAGTTGTGTGAGATTGGAATTATCTGTTCCATGAATGACTCTTAAAACAGCTGCATGTATGTATGTGTTGGTGTGTAGATTTTTAAATATCTTTTAAAGTACTTTAATGGCCTTGGAACTGATACTTTTCGATTTGTGCATAAGTCATTTTTGGAAAATAATTGGTAAATAATTTGGAAAAAGTTTGCTCATACTATGGCAGCTTCTATAATTATCCTTTTCTCTTGCATTATTAATTTGTGCTTACTTGGTTTTCTAACACGATCAAATGTGCTATAAATTTTTACATTATATTAATCTTCTCAATTAGCCAATTGACTGTTGATCTCTCCTATTTTATATATACAATTATTTCATTAATATCTCTTTTAATTTTACTACTTAATTTCTTGTAATATCTCACTTTTATTGTTTAATTTTAAAATTCTACATTTAGCTTTTTAATTTTCAGTTTTTAACTTTTGGCAGTATGTACATTCAAGGCTATATAATTCCTCTGAAATGCCATTTTTCCTGAATTAAACCATTTGCATGAACCATTTTGACATGTGATATTTTTATTGTCATTTAGTTCTAGGCCTTTTTAAAAATGTGTAAGTTATTAAAAATGAAATTTACCAAACAATAGAGGTTTGGATTTTAAGTTAACTTTTAATTTAATAATTCCAGTGTGCTTGGTGCATATAGTTTGTATGATGTATATTATTTTACATTTTTGTAAATATTTTACAATCTCAAATATGATAAGATTTCACATGTTCACATGCCTGGGTGGCTCAATCGTTTAAGTGTCTGACTTTGGCTCAGGGCATGATTTGGTAGTTTGTGAGTTCAAGCCCCATAAACAGCTCCATGCTGACAGCTCAGAGCCTAGAGCCTGCTTCAGATACTGTGTCTCCCACTCTGCCCCTCTCCCACTTACGCTCTTATCTCTCTCTCTCTCTCTCTTTCAAAAGTAAATAAACATTAAAAAAAGGTTTAAATGTTCATACATACTTAAATGAGTGTGTCATATCTTGGTTTAAGCCCTACTGTTTGATAAATGACTACTAGGTGAAACTAAGTCATTTGGCATCTATATTATATACTAATTACATAATAGATTAATGAAATATTTAACATATACTATGTAATTGTATAATTAAAGTAATTTTAATAAGAAATGTCTTTTTCCTTTTCTTTTTTTCTCTTAATTGTGTATTTACAGTTATTTTTCATTGTACCTGGGATATATATTCCATTCAATTAACACAATTATTTTAAATAAGCTAAGAAAATAATACTATGAACAGGAAAACTACGTTAAGTATGTGTATACTTATTTTTCTTTGATATATTTTGTAATATTTTCCAACATTTATTTATCTAAACATTTTTTAAAAATAAAGTGCCCTTTGTTTTCACACACACACATAGGTGCACATTCACTATGTCACTCTGTCTGTCTCTCTCTCCATATTGTAAGTCATAATATCAGTTTAATTAGTTAACAAGCAATTTTGTCAAATGTTGGGCCCAAACTTATTCACAGCCCATTTAAATAAGAATGTCTTATGCCTACTGTTATTATCTTTATTAAATAGAAACAAATCCGGTCTTAGTTAAGTAGATACTATATTTGAAAGTATTACTGATGGAGGTTCTGCAATAGTACTATGAACTTCCAACTAGGAAGATCTGCAGGTGTTTCCCTGCTCAGGCAGGAAAATCTTTTCTTTCCTAGAGAGGAGAACACAAAGTGAGAAAGAATCCAGTGTGAGGGAGGGGTAGTGTAATCCTAAAACGGGGAAGTGTCCTGCTTGTTTTGTAGTCTGCCACTTCTTGGGAGAGGCTTTACTCTTCAGAGGGGTCATTTTACATCCTGATGCTGGCGCAGGCTTTCAGGGGTAAGTGGATCCCAAAGTTCAAGAACCTGGGGAAAGGAGAGAAGCTTAACTCAAGTTTGCTCCAGTCAAATTAGCAGGTGTTTTGTCCAGATTGGTTAGTGGTTACAAAACAGGTCAGCTAACCATTTATCAGACAAAGAATGGGAATTTGTAGTTTGTTTCTGATTTTGTCCTAAGTAAATTAGGGGACGTCAGTGAATGTTAACTAAGCCATCAAAGATGAATGATTCTTTGTAATTAGCCATTTCCTGAAAGACAAAAAGAATGGGGAGATGGCTCAGGTTAATTTTAAAATTGTCACTTTAGACTACATTTCCAAGAATTTGTTTGAACGAAAAACACCCAAGTAATTATATTAAATTTATTTAAATTAATATTTTATACCTAAATTTATTTTAAATTTGAAATAGTAAACATTATATAAGTTTTATAAAATGAGAAAGTCATGGAGGATATACAGTACAGAATGGTGACTATAGTTAATAATACTGTATTGCACATTTAAAAGTAGCCAGGAGCATGGATCCTGAAAGTTCTCAGTATGAAAAAATAATTTTGTTGTAACACTGTAGAGTTATGGATATTAAGTAGGCTAATGGTGATCATCTTGCAATATGCACAAATGTTGCTTCATTATGTATATAACTAAAACTAATATGACCTTGGATGTTATACCTCAATATTGTAGAAACAAAAGTATGTTTCAGTATTCCTATCCTTAGTAGCACAAAGCTTGGCAAATGCATCAGTAAGGTTAAAATAAGACTGTGGACAGTATAAATATATGCTGATGCGCAGGCCTATTTTAGATATGAGAAGAGTAGGAAGTTCTTACTGAACAACGATTTTTTGTTTGTTTGTTTTCCAGTAGGTGATTTCTAAAAGGTTTTTAGGTCTGAAATTCAAACTTTAATGGAAAAATTGGCTTAACTTTCAAAACATAAATGTACCCCTCATGTTACCTGCTGTCACTCCCAGTAGTCAGACCAATATCGATTTTTTTCAGAGCAGGGTTATTTTGTAAACTGTATAGAAATTTAAAGTGAATAATCATTGGAATTAAATGTTAAAATGTGATATGACTGACTCATTCACACTATATGATTTATTTTAGAAAAAAAAGTGAGAGTGATGGGAAACATTGGCTGAAAGCCAGCTGATGGAAATGAACATCAGTTTTTTTTTCTTAATATATTGAAATATCCAGGTTAGGTTGGACAATTTCCCTAAGAAATCCTAAATAAGATGATATTTCAGCAAATTCAGGCATCCAAAAAGACATGTTGCCAAGTAAATGGATCACCTTTAAACTAGTTGAACATGTTTTGAACTCCCAATCACTTAGCTTTAAAATAAATTGTCAAGTTATAAAAAGGAAGTGTACTTCTAGCTTCAAAACTTCTCTGAAGGCACTAAATTTCAAAATAGATGACCAAATGCCAGCAACATTTTTCATTACTTGTATTTCATATGCTGAAAATGTAATAGTGGAAGGCAATTTAGGAGATAATGATCATGAATTGGAAGGGAATGAAAGAACCAGGAAAATGGGCTTTAAAAATGTATGCATCAGCAAGCTCAGACAACTGGGTGGAAAGAACGCATTGACAGAAAGTCTATAGCAAAATTGGATGCTGGCAGTTTCTAAGATGTAATAATAAGGGCAAAGAAATAAACTATACCCATGAAAATAAAATATGAAAGAGTCACCTGGTCGATGATTTGAATAAGGTGTGAACTTTTATAAGAGGCTTAGATTGGGAAAAATCACAAAGATAAGTATGTCCATGTAGTACAAGAATTTGTGGATGGTGTTGGGAGAATGTAAGTCAAAATAAATTGCTGCCAGCATAGGATCTTAAAAGTAAAGAGGAATGAAAAGTTAAATTAGGCATGGAAAGATGGGCGTTTACATAAGGCACCAGCAAAGAAAACCTGCAGTTATAAAATAAATAGCTACAACTTTTATTTTATTAATGGTTTTATCCTTTCTCCTTATTAAAATTTTATGATATATAGGATCAGACACATGAAAATTACTTCTTACAAAGGAAGCATGTAACAATTTATTTGTCATCACTTAAACTCTCTAAAACATTGAGTGTTTACATCACATCTTGTGCAATTAAGTGCTAATTTTAAGAACATTAAATGCTTGATGAGGAGTTAAGGTGGAGGCTGGGAAAGGCAGAGAATAAAATTAAAACCTAATTAAAGATTACTTAGAAAAAAACTGTTGTATATAGTAATGAAAGATAATGAAGATTTTAGTTCTAATTAAAACAAAATAATTAATAAATGCCATTTGTCATTACATCTCTAGATTGTACCAAGTTATATGGAGAGCAAGTGAGTTAAGCTTGTAAATGAGCAATTCATATATTTTTCCTTAGCTATCTTGCTAACTTTAGAAATTGTAAGGGGTTTGGGGCATACAAACAGCTTAGAGCCTGGTAGTCAATTGGCAAAGCCATTGTACCCTGGATAATTGATAAATGAGAGCTGACCTTAAAAGAAAAACTAAAGGATTGAGTAACTCCTTCAAAGTAAAGGCGAAAAAAAACATAAAAACATGTAATAAATAACATCAAAGATTTTTTTTTAGTATTAAATTGCTTTCTATAAAAAGAAGAACAAAACAGGTCAATTATCATCAGAATTTTTTTTCAAAGGCATAAAATTTAAATATTTTTTAAGAATGTAATAATTAAAGGCCAAATACACTCCATCTCCATTACCATCAGTGAAATCCAGGCTTTGGTAACCTCTTTCCTGCGCTGTTGCAACAAACCCTCAGAACAGACAGGTATCTCTGAATTAGTGTTGAGTTCATGTGGGGAACGGCAAAGGTTCACTGCGTGGCCATTTGCTGGCCGGATATGTCACTCCCGGAGGGGGGTTGCAAAATAGGCAGGGGAGCGCCACTCCCTGTCAGGAGAAGCCAGAGGATCAAAGATCAATGCCTGCAGGCAGGGCAGCATCAGCCCCTCAGCCGCTGTGCTAAAACACTTTAGTCTGGTCCCTCTTTTACTCCAGTCTTAATCCCTTGACTCTGTTTCCTAGCAACCGACCTAGGTCAGCTGCCTTGTTTTCCCGCCTTGAAACCTTTATGAGACAGTTTTCTGAATAAAGCTCTTTCTTTTGCCTGATGGGAAACCGTGAGTTCTGCCTTTACTCTCTGCGTCTCCCTCTCCTGCCCCCTGTTTCTCTCCCTCCCTCAGGAGAAGGACCCGCGACGATTCTCCGCCCTGCCGGTCGGGTCGGAGGAAACAGGTACCACCTAACGGGACGAGCGCCGCGGACCCGGCCTCCGGGTTACGACAAGTTCACAAAGCCATTTTTTACCCAAAAGAATCTTTCTAGTTAGCAAATCTGAATTATGTCCTTCTCCTTTATTCTCTAAATATGTTGTTATATACCACACCTCAAAATAATGTACATATTCATTTAAATCTAACATTCCTGTTTTCTATTCCAGACCTGAGGAATCAGGATTCTCTGAAATGCAATTCAGAAATCTGTATTTTTAGAAAGCTTCACAAGTGATTCTTAAGAACACAAACATTTAAGAATAACGATCTTTGAGACAAGTTAAACACTTAGGTGCAATTTGCTTGATCTTGTATTTTCTTTTCCTACATTCCATGACAGATTCAACTCTATTGCATTCCACTTTACTGATATCTTTCAATTTTCAACTCCATAAGCTCTGAACTGTTTTTCCTCCTTCCTGGAAAACATCTGGATCGCTTTCCCCACTCACCTTCACCTTTTCCCTCTATTTAACTACTATTCATCTGTAAATAATCACACAGAAAGTGCTGTCTTCAAGAATGCCATCCTTAACCCGTAGATTTCAGGGTTTGCTGCATTTGGAATCACATGGGGATTTTTAAATATTAATGCCTGGATCTTGAAAGGAAAGACTTTGTATCAGTTGGTTTGGTGTGGAATCTGGGATTTGAGGTTTCTGAAAACTCCCTGTGTTGTTTGCATCGCCAGGATTGAGAACCACAGATGGTTTCTGAGTTTGAATTTCCTGCCATTGTTCCCACCTATCATTATAGCTCTACTTTCCCTTAGCAAAACTCTTATTTCACGTCATTGAAATTATGTTTCTTTTTTTATTAAAAATATGTTTATTTATTTATTTTGAGGGGTGAGGGGCAGAGAGAGAGAAAGAGAGAGAATCGCAAGCAGGCTCCTCCTTCTCAGTGCAGAGCCCTTTCTGGGACAAGAACCAGACCACTACCTAAGCCAAAACCAAGAGTCAGAGACATCACTGACTGAGGCACTCAGGCACCCTGAAATTACCATGTTTCTATTAATCGCTGGGGATAGGAGCCTGGTAACTGTCCCAGAATCTGCTCTCTATCGATGATCCTGTTTATGGAGAGAGAACTTAGAAGTAACTCAAGAAATGTCTGTTGAATAATTTATTAAAACGATTTGATTCATCACAAAGCTTTTTAAATATTATTTTGATTGTCTTTGCCTTCTACACACTTCTAGTATATAAAACTCTGGAGGTGATTTTGTTTTTCTCTTTTTTATATCTTCAGAATCCAGAACAATACATTTTCAATGAACCCTTGAAGAAAAAAAAAGTGAAATTAAGTAAATTGGAACAATATTTAGAAAAGTTAAGATAAGGAAATTCTTCAAGTAATTCAAACTGTACAGGAGCACTTCTTTAGATGTTCATTTATAGGCTGATTAACTTTTAATGAACATACATATTCATTCTTTAATTAAAAGTATCTGAGAAAACTTGTTTCTAAATATGGCTGACAATTAGAATCATTTAGGGAAATATTTTAAAATGCTGATTTGAAACCAGGTCACTGGGTTTAAATTTCAAGATATATGGCCAAGAAACAAAATTTTGAAATAAAATAAAATAAGAGCAAAAACGATTTTTTCAATATTTTTATTGGTTCTCAATACCAATAGAACCTGCTACTTGGAAAAAAATGACCCAGGACCCTTATATAGAAAAACATTATTAGTATGTTGAGGTGTTTATTTTACTCAAAAAGAAAGCTACTTTATTTAAACTGTTCTGTAAGTTTCATTTTTAAACAGCTTTTAATTCCATTGATTCTGTTTTAGTTTCTACAAATGAATTTTAGACTCAAGAGATTTACAACATCAAGTTTCTAATATAATGGTGTTGTTTTGATCTCAAGCTTCCACATCTAAAAAAATAGACCTGGGTTTTGAGGGATGGTTAGAAGTTTGCTAAAGACAAAAAAATCACACTAGAGAGCAAAGGTTCAAGTGCATGAAAGAGCATTACATTACATTTTCAGGGAATGTTGAGATGTTCACAGAACACACAGCCACTGGGAAATGGTAGCAAATGAGTCTCCAATGAATCTGTAAAACCTCTAAGTAGGCATCATCAGAGAATATAATCAAGATTCTATTTAAGGGAATATTGTGTTTCTAGGTATAGTTATACATGGGTGACATAGGTATAGCTAAAGATAGAGATCTCCAAAGAAACACTAGATTGGGCAAAATAAAAATTTCATATGTCTTTGTTCAGAAGACTAATTAATTTTATTAGGGCATAAGTAAATTCAGCAGTGAATGAGAAACTAATGACTTTTGATTCAGAATGAATTCAGCAATAAAAGCTAATTAGAGGGGAAATGAATGCCTAAAATATCCCTTGTGTACATAAAAGAAGAGTGTAAAGATTATTAATTGAAATTAAAATTTAACAGTAGACTCATGTAACATGGCATAAAATTCCATCTGTTATACAGCACCACAAAAACAAAAATACATAGGGAATAGTTCATCTTTCTTAGGTTTTGACTGGTTAATTGCTGGTTAATAAGAATGTATGGGTATAAAAATGGTCTTGATAGTAAGAATTCCAATAGACATTTTATTTTAATTTAATTTTAGTATAGTTAACGTACAGTGTTATATTAGTTTCAGGTGTGCAGTTTAGTGATTCATCACTTGCATACAGCACCCTGTGCTCAACACAGCAAGCACCCTTCCTAATCCCCATCACCCGCTTCACCCATCCCTCCACCCATCTCCCCTCTGGTAACCATCCGTTCGGCCTCTGCTGTTAAGAACCTGAAGCATTCCAATAGACATTGTTGTAGAATTTTTCTTTCTCCTTCTCAAGCCTATCTCTTCTAAGAAAAGACATTCAGTTTGCAAAGTGTAAGGATAAAAAATAATTTTAATATCAGAAATTGCGTGCTCCCCCATAATCTATACATTTATGACTGAATATTATGTACATTTATATGCATACATACGAATTTAATATAAATTGTGGACATTAACATTGAAGATACACACAAAATTAAAATTTTTTTGTTGTAGACTCTAAGTCTAAAGTTCTCTCTCGGCCAGCAAGAGAGCGGACGTAGGATTAAAATAGAAGAGAGATGGCTAATGTCAGGGAAAAGACAAGAGCCCCAAATAAGAGCCCTTGCCCTTTTTTAAAATTATGATCAGAAGCCTTATAAACATGGTGATGGACGTACCCAAAGAGACTATGAAACTGTGAACATTAACTTGAGGATGTGACGGAGAGCGGGTCTTGAAGATATTCAGGGTTAGGGGGTTGGGTTAATACAAAACAAAATCCTGGGGCTGGGCAAGTTGTGCAGAAGGTTGTTTACAGCAGACAAGAGGCACTACCTCTGTCTTAGCTAGCCTAGGGGTGAGCCAGGCAGGATGAACAACTTCAGGGTTAACTAAGCACCTTTTCTTTTGTTGATCATCTCAGCTCTGGGCAGATTCACCCACAGTGCAGTGCATCCGCCTATAACTCTTTTTACCTGTTTACCTAACTTGGTTCTTCCTATCATTGTGAAAGCAGCTTTTTACTACAGTACTAAATTGGGGGGGCACTTTGCTCTGAATACCTAATTTTCCTTACCTCATATACCTTTGTATTGGGGGCCTTTGCACCCCTCTCTATTCTAGGCCCTTTGCCCTACTGTCTCTATTCTGGGGGCCCTACACCCCATCTCTATTTTGGGGTGCCTTTGCACCACCCTATTCTGGGGTGTCTTTGCACCTTCCTATTGGGGGGTGCTAATCTTTTTTACTCAAACTTGGCTGAGAGCATCCCATGGCTTTGTACTTCTTTATGCCTTGTTAACCAATTGGTGCAAGCCTGAGGGATTCCTAAGCTTATTCCCCACATTTTTTAAATGTTTATTTTTGAGAGACAGAGAGAGAGAGACATAGGGCATGAGCAGGAGAGGGGCAGAGAGAGAGGAAAACACAGAATCTGAAGCAGGCTCCAAGTTCTGATCTGTCAGCACACAGTCTGACACAGGGCTCGAACCCACAAACCATGAGATCATGACCTGAGCTGAAATTAGATGCTTAACTGACTGACTCACCCAAGTGCCCCAGATGTAAAATATGATCAATAAGGAAAATATGACACCATTTTTTTCTGTTTATAAATCATATATTAATTATTGGAATTTATAGGCTTTCTACATTTTTCAGTTCTACACAGTGTCACATGAAATATACCTCAAATTTTCTGCATTTGCAATGTGATTTTGTTTTTTCTGGATATATATAATAACAAACTGTAGAGCAACAATTATGTCTCAGTATGAACCATTATGGAAAAAGAATCAATCATATTTAGAATCAATAAGAAATTGCCACATGATTTGGTGCTTCCATGAAGCACTCACATTACATTTATTTAAGGAGGAAAAATAATCTTTGAAACTCCATTATGTTGGACATACACAAAGTATATGTTCTAAAATATTAGGCCATTTTTACTGGCACCCATAAAAACATGGCATCAGTTCAGAAACAAAAGATTTAAAGGAAGAAAATAGCTATATGAATAAATATATTAGTTTTAAGATCATCTATAGGAGCTATAAAGAAACAAATAAATAAAAAGAACCAAAACCTAAAAATAGAAGCCCACCTAACTTTCTAGTCACAGGAAGGTAATTACCTATGTTACGATGCAGCCATTTAAAATACTAAATGTTTAACTATGATAAGATTCTAAATACTAAAACCTGGAAGTAGAACAAAAATTGAACTACCCCGTCCTGAATTTTTTGAAATGCAGGAAAGAAACAGAAATTATACTATGATTGGAATTGGTATAAGTAATTTAAGTAATATGTTGCAAAAACATGATCTATGGAATACAATGACAGAAAATGTATTTTGGACTCTACCTGCCCCACTTATCACTCTGATCTTATTTCCTTCCCAGTCTATATTTTTGAGCAGTGTTTCAAATGAGCCCCAACTTCCATTTTCACATAGTTCATATTTCTTGCTTTTCCCAATGATGAGTGTATACTTTTTACATATAGAATGTTACTTTTTTCTTTTCTTTTCTTCTATTTTTTTTTTTTTTTTACCTACCAGTAGCTGCTTTAACTTTCTCAGGAATAAATCAAACACAGGTCCTGACTGTCCTCCAAAAGTAGAGAACACACATTATGCTCTCCAGGTGGTCCCATTGCCGCCTGTCTTTACCTCCAGTGGACTTAATGCAAGGGTCAGACACTTCCATACTCTCTGCCTTGGACGTGAGAAGCACAGCTTCCTCCAAGGAACCCTTCCATAAAGAATCCTCCCACCTCTACACATTGATCCATCTTGTACATATCGGTATATTCTTGACCTATCTGGGGGTCCCAGAGTCAGGTAGCTGCCTCTAAAGCCTTATGTTATGAATCCTGCCCCTCACTAGTATTCAACAAGAATGATTTTCAGAGATGCTTCAAGGTACTCATGAGGGCATAGTGAAAGAGTAATACCTGCAAGAACTGTGTGATTTCCAGAAGCACCAACCCTTTGAACTACATCTTGAGAATCACTGGGCATTTCCTAAATTCTACAGAGTTTTAAGGGAAGTTAGATCTCCTATAATTTTTCAACTGGAACTTATATGCTCCAATAATTCAAATGTATGCCTGTGAAAACGTAGGGTACCTATTACAATGACATGAATTCTCCTGAATTCTCATAATAGCATATGGTCAATCCTGTATGAATAAGAATCCCATTTGCTTTAGAAGATAAACTAGACTATCATAAGGGCAGAACATGAGATGACTTATCAGATGTCACGGATTTATGTCAAAGTTCCAATAATCAGTAACTGAGGAACAAGGACAAATCAGATAATTGCTCTAAATCAAGTGTATCTACAAAATATACCAAATAATTTCTGTTTTGCCTGTCTTAGAGGTTTGTTTCACAGATCACAAAAGAAAATGTATGAAAGTGATTTGTAAATTGAGTTACTATTTAATGAATACTCCCAGGTATATAATTAATATTGGTTGACAAACAGTATGGAAAAAAGTATATAACTTAATGGAGTTCCAAGTTTAACTAATTTGTCAACTCTGCTAGAAATTTAAAAATCTGTGCGGCATTCATGTGATGCTCTTTTCCTTAATGGTATGATGAGTGTGAGTGTCCTGCTCTCCTGTTCTAAATTTAAAGCTCATTCCAACAGTGGATTGATGGGCACCATAATGTACTAGTTCTTTCTCTTTAATTTTGTAAATTAAAGTGTTTTGTGGATTTTGAATGATGTGAATGGATTCACAGGACTACAAGTTCTGTGAGGACAGTGTATTAGCCTGACACAGAGAATTAACAACCACAGGTAAGAACCACCTTGACTTTGTCAGTCAACAGTTTTCCCCAATATCTAGCATAATGTGCATATGGTCAGTGTTTGATAAATATTCATTAAGTAGCTTTAATATTGATAATAAAACTCAACATGAAAAAGGTTTCCCTTTATCTTTAAGACTAAGAAATTTAATATACACTATAGCAGTTTTAGTCTAAATTAAGCTTTCTTAACTAATAAGTTCATAATATTTCATTAGGACAAAATTGTTTTTTACTGAACTATTTTCTTGGAAAGTATTATGTATATACATATAATGAATTGCAGTAAATCTACAGACATTGCCATATAACCTGCCCTGCTCTCGCTGAAGAGATGGAGTCCTTTTTTTTCCCCCTTGGATCTGTGCTATCACTGTAACCTGCAATGGCTGTTACGATGTATCAGAAGTGATCAGTGTCCAGTCCTGAACCTAGCTTTCCGAGGTTTGGTATGTGTTCACTTGCTTGTCCATGTTCCTCCACAGCAACACAGGAACATAGTTAGGTTGGCCTGTTGAAAGAGCACTCATCACCCTAGACAGTCCAGACAGTAATCAGATAATCGGCAGCTAACAGCACCCGAACATTAAATGTGTGAAGTCGCCTATCTGAGATCAGACCACTGCCCTAAGTTCAGGCTGATTGACCTGCTGTCCTTTGTGTTACATAAATAGTTATTTTTAATCCACTGAATTTAATATTCTTCTAAAGTTTATTTATTTACATAGAAAGAGAGAGAAAGAGAGACCCAGCATGAGCAGGGAAGGAGCAGAGACAGAAGAGGACAGAGGACCCCAAGCAGGCTCTGTGCTGACAGTGTGGAGTCCCGCTAGGGGCTTGAACTCAGAAACCTGAGATCACGACCTGAGCCAAAATCAAGAGTCAGACACTCAATCAACTGAGCCACCCCGGTCCCCCAAGCCATTGATTTTAGAGTAAATAATTACATAGTATTATTGTGATAATAGAGAACTGATACACAAACTCTACTGCTTACTTTTATTTCTCTTTAACAATCTCTTGATATTAATCAGTATCTAGATAGTCAAATATGCATAAGAATGAAATTTATTTAAATGAATGATAAAAAATATACATATAAAATAACTCAGTGTTCAGAGGAATTGGAAAAGCACCCTGCAATAAAAATCATCTGTTCCAAAACTGAGATAATGAGCTATAGGGTAGTAGACAGTGTGAAATGAATATTCACAAGAAAAAAAAGATATATATGCTGCTGAGTTACTGCTCATTTTCTTGCTCAAGTTGCAGACATTAATTCAACCTTTACTTTTCACTGCTGTGTTTGGTTTCATTGTGCACAGTTAAGTTCAAATAAATTTTCCTTTAGCAAATGACTTTCAAGCATTCAACTAAAATGCTTTCTAAATTTGGACCTGCAAGGCTTGCAGCTCTGGTCTTTGTAAATACTATTGAAAATTATTTGCAAGAGACGAGCTTGCACTAACATCTCTATTTCTATAGAGTATCATTTTTCCTTTCTAAATCTCCTTATTAAGACAATCATGTAGAACACCCTTGATGGTAGAAAAAAGCTAGTAGTTTTTTACCCTTTTCAGTGCTTTGAATTCTCCCCACCCTTTGCTGATAGAATCAAACACCTCAAGATTAAGTCTGATTTTATGACTACCAAACTCAAAAACCTCATCTTTTGTACCTCTCTCAACCTTTCTGGACTTCCTTATTTTACTTTTACCTCTTTGCTTACTCTCTGGATTTTTCTGTCACGCGGACATCCACATAGATTTCATGCTAAGAGGATTTGCTGTCTGTGGAAAGGAGAGCATTGCGGTTACATGGCAGAGAAGACTTGGCTGAGGAGGAAAATAATGTTAGCCACCCTGTCATCATACTAATTTATGTTTAATTTCATATCAGAGGAGCAAGGGAAAAGCTGGGGCATGGGAACTAAATCTGCAAGTGCGGGGCTCGTACAATTAATGGCATGGAGGCTACTGGCTGGTGTTTGATCCGGGTCTCAAGCCTCCTGCTGACCAGCCACTTGACCTCTCTGAGCCTCAGTTTCTTCTTCATATCGTGAGGTGTTTAGCTTTAGAGATCACTAAAGTCCCCTCAATTATTATGTAGAGAAAAAGAACAGAAGATATACACCCTGAGAACAGAAATATGGATATGGCTGGCATTTAACCAGCTGTGTGACCTTGCATAGGTCCCCTTTCCACATTGAGCCTCAGTTTTTTCATCGATGAAATAGATCAAAAGTTAATAAAACAATCATATAATTAGAAAGGTGTACTGAAGCAATGTAACCAGTAAGGCTCTGAATAAATTTTAATTGCTGTTATAATTTCTATGTTTGAAATGAGCTAAAATTAGCAAAAAGAAATGGTAGCAATTTAATGACTGAGTATATTTCAGATTGCATGAGATGAAAAAGGCAAGGTTAAATAAGGAAATAGATTGACAATGAACAAATTATCACAATGAAAATAGTGGAACTAGTAACTTTATGTAGCATTTTTAAAAAAAGAAACTTTAACTTTGAAGTAATTAAAGACTCACAGGAAGTTGCAAAAGTAGTTAAACTAGTATGTCTATTATTGTTTTCTTTTTTCTTTTAAGGAATTTTTAAAGTTTTTATTTATTTATTTTGAGACAGAGAGAGAGAGAGAGAGAGAGAGAGAGAGAGAGAGAGAGAATCCCAAGCAAGTTCCGTGCTGTCAGCATAGAGCCCAATGCAGGGCTCAGTCCTACTAACTGTGAGATCATGACATGAGCTGAAGTCAGGAGTAGGATGTTTAACCAAATGAGCCACTCAGGGCCCTGTTATATTGTTTTCTTTTAAAATTGCACCTCATTTATTTTATATCCTTCTATAAGCTGTAGTTTTTCTAACATGTAATGGAATTCTCCTTACATGTTTTTAGATGCTACAATATGCTGATGACTGTCACTCTGACGCCTTTACCCAGTCCGTGCTCTCTCATAAGAAAGTCTTGCCTTTTATAACAGACCCCTTTAATCACAGGCACAAGGCTTTGGAGAAGAAGTCCAATCTTAAGAGAGTCTTCTTTAGCAGTAGACGTCTTCTATGTTGGTTATGATGAGTAAGTAGATTATTATATGTTAAGCTAGACCAAATGAAGTCTCTGCTCTTGGAAATTGACCTGTCACTAAACATCAGCAAATTGAGAAAAAAGAAACATGTATGTACACACACATGCATACATGGACACAAATAACATAGAGAAACTGGTAAAAATACACATTTCACTTGCCATTTGAAATGTTTGACCTTCTTGTGGTGGAGAGCGAGATGGTTATCTCCAAGTTTCTTTAGGAGTGGGCAAGATCCCATAGAGAGTCGCTCGCTTCAGCTCTTCGGTAGGATTTCTTGGGGGAAGCCAACATCAAGTAAAAACAAAGATATTCTGAATCCAATAAGGTAATTTTATGGTTTTCTTGCCCATGGGTGACAGGAGGCCATGCTAATAGGGTAGCATCACTTAGAGTTACCTTAAAGCCCGTGCTGGTTTTGAAAGTTTTTCTCTCTGTTTTAGTGATGTGAGGATCCAGACACAGACATATGCATGCTTGTGTGTGCACACGTGCGCGTGCACGCACACACACACACACACACAGGGTCCTTTTAGCCAAAATTAAAACTAGGCTTTTAGTCAACCTCTCTGTCTTCATGGCATTCACTGAGGTAATGTGTTTTTAAAACGAGATGGTTATGGCAGTGGTAGTGGAGGTTTAATTGGGTTAACCATAGCATAACAGAAATGACTTTAGTGGTAAAGTCACTTAATGAAGCCAAGTGGGGTGATAAGGAGATTTGGTCCAAGGGGACCCCGTTGCTGTTGGGGTACCAAATTCAGCCTGTGACTTATAATGAGAATGACTCCTCCGTGATCAGTGAGAACGGAGTTTCCCCAGAGCCGGAGACAAAGGTGTGTGTCTGCAGCTCAAGGATAAGAGGCTGCAGGTATATACACCTGTGCTGTTCCCAATGCCTTTCTCCTTTTCGCAGATACAGCTGATGCGCTAACTATTAAGGAGTTAAAATTCACTGTGCAGATTGCTAAACTGTAATAGGCCAATCCTTTTCTGCTACACTTAATGTGTCTCAGCCACAGACAGCTTTGGTCCAAATGAAAAAAAAAGTTTCCTTTTTAAAAAATATTTCTTTATCATCATGTGACTTATTAAGCCTTCTATCTAGTCGTGGATAGATACCTTCTCTCTTAGGTCAACCTAAATACACTGCTATTATGAAACTTCTGGCTAATGTAATTTAGTTCTGCTATTCAAAAACCCAATACATGCACCAGAGTGAATTTCTTCTATAATGGAGCTTTGCCTTCATAGTGATGTAGTCTATGATTCTTTCCTTATCGGTCGTGACAGGGTTGCCGGATACTGACAATACTTATCAGTATGTTTGTACCTACTAGGTCATTCAAAAAATGATGTTAGCACACTTTCTAACCAACAAGCATGAGAAGAATGAAGGATAAACAAGTTGGAGGTTTTCAATGTAAAGTTATAGTAAGAATCTATAAGTGTGACAAACCTAGTCATATTCAAGAAATATATGAAAATGAGAAAAGAAAGGTATGAGAGACTAAGCAAACATATTTACAAACTAGAAAGACAAAATCTGTGAACTGAAGAAAAATGTGTATATATGTTAACTAACTTGGATTTAAATATAATTTAAAATAAAATAAATATACCTTTGAAAAACCTTATAAAAAGATTATTTGTAGATATAAAGATGTATATATGTATAAATAAAAATATTCATAATGTTTATGAGTTAATCACTGTGGTTTAGCTTAATTCTTGGTAGCAAAGGTCTTAAATGAACATGTTGACCATTTCTTTTTAAACCTCCTGGGATTTTTTAGCATCAGTGAACTAAAATATTTACTATAGGGCTGCCTGGGTGGCTCAGTCAGTTAAGGGTGTAACTCTTGGTCTCAGTTCAGGTTTTGATCTCAGGGTTGTGAATTCTAGCCCCATGTTGGGCTCTGCCCTGTGTGTGAACCCTACTTAAAAAATAATAAAATTAAATAAAATTATATTTAACTTAATTTAGAAAATAAAATAAACTAAATACTTACTACTGGTTTAGATCTTAGGAGCACCACAACATAGGTTGAAAGCATATTTCAAATTTAGCAGTGGAAAATATGGGTATAGAAAACTTAATTGACCTGTTCCATCTTTCCCTGGAATGATTTTTGAGCCACCTAAGGTGAGTTGCTCTGTGATGAGGAATGACTAAAATAATATATGAGTAGAAACTGTTACACTACATCAACAACTTAAAGCAGTATTTATCAGGATGAATCTTCAGGAAGTAATGTAATAGGCAATGGAAAGCAAAGACTTTGAAAAGGAAAGAAAAATGTAGTGCAAGACAACACTTTAAAATCAAGGGCTTGGAGAGGAAATGGACGGGTTCCCAAACCATCTCCCCTCAGTACCATCTGCAGCAGCTTCAGTAAAATTCCGTAAGCATTCCTAACTTTGTTTCCCTGTCTGAGATACCCTTAGCTCATAGAACTGTGTGAGAATTAATAAGATAATAGCTTTTGCTTAGCACAAGGTCTGACAGATTATAAATATATAGTAGATAACCACTTTCATTATCTAGCAATCAGTTGATATTATCTAGTCCTTTATTCTTTCATTCTTTTTCCAATGGAATTTGTTGAGTACCTTCCACAGTTTGCTAATCAGTGTTCCAGGTTCTGAAGATACCAAACAATAATTGAAGCTGCTTTGAAAACAAAACCTTAAAATTGCTAAATAGAAATTCACCCGATTTAATCTTGTGAAAAGATTTAATGTGAAAAAACATTTATTTTGATAAAGCTTCTCATATACTCTGTATTTATTTTAAAATCTTTTAAATTGATAGCATGCCATTGACTCAATTATGTTTCTTCTGAGAATTTTATTGCATTAGTAGCCAATTAATAAGAATAGTAATTGCTTTGATATTATGGGCTTTATTACATTAGAAACTTCAAATTGATGATGTATTAGAAAAGTCATTAATGTATTTGTAAATACTGTTGTTATATTAGAAATAATTAGCTTCTTTTATCATACTATTGATGACAAGCTTATATATGACCATTATCTGTGTTCCTCAATATATGTTCATGTAATTGCAATTCATTAATTAGTTTCATATGAGGTACTTATTTAGTATCAAGGTTAAGCATTAGGTGTAGAGAATATAGAAGCTATATGAAATATTATATTTTTATTATACATTTAATAACCAAACTTAATATAATTAGATTATATATTTGAACTTCAAAATGCTTTACAGCTGAATTTATTTTTACTTGTTTGTTTGCTTGGTTTTAATATTTTTCCTTCTTAGATTTCTTCTATAGACCCAAAGAATAATTTTGAAGGGTGACGGTTTATGGCAAAAAATTAATTAGAACATCAGCAATCAGAAATGATAGCTCTCCCATACCCTTCTTCCCACTCCTGTTTTTGTTTTGTTTTGCTTTTGCAAGACCAAAGTTTCAGAATATTACACCTGGACTTCATAGTTCCAGCTATGACAGAAGTCCTTTACAATAGATTTAAGTGAATTGCCAACGATGCTCTACTGAGGTTCTCCAAAACTCATCAGATTTCCCTAAGAGAATGAACTCTTCATCTCAATTTTCTATTGATAGTACAGTTCCCCCACTTACCCAGCCTCAAGCCATCTTTGATCATTTCTCTCCTGCCTTCTCTATGCAGACCTTTCAGTCAGACTTCAGATGATCTCGGTACCTGAAAAATTGCTGTGATAGCACCCAAGTTTAGCCTTCATTCTTGCCCAAATACTAACTGGTTGCCCAGACTATTTTTCCTATTTCAAATTAGCACTCTTACAGTCCTAATGAGATCACTTCCCAAATTAAAAGCATTATAGACTTCTTTGATTAGCAAACTGAAAAGAGCATTCTCATTATTTATGATCCTCTTGTATTAAGCCCATCCTATGTGCCCAAACATTTCTTTCATTTGTTCAAATAATCTACACTGTCCACAAATTTCACTGTTTGTATCTTTACTTTCCCCAAACAGGCTATGGACCTTGATCATGAGTATATAATCTCCACTATGAAAACCCCACTAAGCACCATTTTACTTGAGTTTCTCCTCTCTTCTACCCACTTTTTCATGTAATTGCTCTTGACTACAATCCATGTGAACACTATTCTATCACTGACCTTACTGTAATGTGAATAGTCACTTGCACACTTATTTAAGCACCCTCCTCCTCCTTTATTTATAAAGGTATTATATTACCTGGTACACAGTTCATTCAATTTCATGGCTTGTAAAAATTACATTTTGAGTTTTTAAACAAAGGTCTAGATTATTTAAAATTGTTGTCAGCTTATTGTCAGTAATTAATGCACATTGGTTTACCTATGTTTTGAAAAGTTTCATTTAAAATATTTTGAAGAAACTTAAATTCATATGAAAATGATATTTGCTTCCTTTCCCTGTGTTATGTTTTCTCTGAAATCATTTCAGTACTTACAGTTTGGTCACAGCATAATTTTATAGTTACCACTTGGCATTGCAGTCTAGACTTATCCAATATGAAGTGTCACTCACAGGTCCAATTTCAGTAACTATTATAATACCGATACAATGGCTAGGTTTATTTTGCTATCAGTGCAGATCCTGAAGAAAATAATTGCCAGTTTGATTAGGTACCTAAGTGGCAGACAAATTTCCATATCTGTAAGTATAATGAAATGCATTCTATAAAGTACAAGGATGACTTTATCATATGTTATCACTTTAGGCTTTTATATCATTTCTTTTTATTCTTTCTGATAAGAACTTTGTGAAGTCTGTTACAGAAAATATAAGTCCATTTTATATCTGCATATTTAAGTGATATGAGAAATTGAATTATTATCATTAAAATATTAGTTCAGCATTCTTTTACCTTTTAATAAAAAAGAAAAATTATCAAAGGATAACTTATAAAATAAATCAGTTATATAAAGTGGCATTATAAGGCAAAAGCAGAAAATAGTTTCAGAATTCTGGGTAGTTTGAAACAATCATTTATTCAGATATTTGTTGAAATGTAAAAACAAAACAAAAAAGAAAAGAAAAACCACAGGGTAGAAAGTGCTTAACTATGATTTTAAAAAATTTTTTTAACATTTATTTATTTTTGAGGGACAGAGAGAGGCAAAGCATGAGCAGGGGAGGGGCAGAGAGAAAGGAAGACACAGAATTCAAAGTAGGCTTTAGGCTCTGAGGTGTCAGCTCAAACTCATGAACTGCGAGATCATGACCTGAGCTGAAGTCACCTAGGCACCCCTAACTATGACTTCTATGATGAAGGTTTCCAAGTCTCTATCCCTAGGTCCAATGGAGCTTTTAGATTTTACTTTTTCCAAGGGTGGGAACCAAACAGCAATAATTTTGTAATCCCAGGTCCTAACGCAGTGCTTGCTACCTAGAGTCTTCAATCTTCTATTTGTCTATTTATTTGCTTGTTTGTTTATTTATTGGCCAAGATTGAAACTCACTGATAAGTTTTGGCTAAACTTTATCAAAATTTTAATCTGAAATTATTTAATACTCCGCTAGAATCTCACAATCATTATTTCTACAAAGAAATATATTTTACCCACACTCTGTACCAAAATCAGTTTTCTTTACTGCCAGTATTCCCATCCGATTTTTTTTTGAATTATGAAGTACTTCAAACATACTGTAAGTTAAGGAAACTAGAACAATCAACTACAAAATGCCCATCCCCTGAATTCAACAGGACTGTTTATTCATCTGTCTTCTCTCTCCTCTCTCCTTTCTTCTCTCTCTCTCTTCCTTTCCCTCCTGCTGAACTGTTCTATAGTAAATGCCAATCATGATGTCATGTCATTTTACTAATATATAGTTTAGCACACATCTCTAAAAGCATGGGCTTTGGGTTCTAAAGGCCCAATTAGATGTAGGTTCCACTAAGCAAATATAATTTATGCTGTATACTTCATATTGTGTATTTCTTCAGGGATATAAAACTTGTCTCACTCTTGGTTAAAGTTGATCACTGAATTTAGGTGGTGACATCCATTGTTGTCCATTGTACAGTTTCCCATCCCTCTCTCAACTAACACTGAGAGGAGTTACCCAAATCTAATATTGAGGGCTGTAAAATGTTGATTTTCTTATTTATATATGTCTTCTATATTTATTAGTTGGAATATAATTACAGTAGAGATTTTTACTCATCAACTAAGTGATGTTTATACTGTATGACATGGTTTATACTTATAGACAAGATTAACACATTAGTTTTTCCATTTAATTGAAAATATAAGTTTATATAGTTATTATTATACTTATTCATAATGATGTTCCCTGCATTTGCTTGGATACCTTTTTTTGTCTTGTGTGTGTATTATTATGAGCTCATGGAGTTTTTTTAGTTCAATGAATTTTGATCAATTCATTATCATTATTTTGATGCTCTATTTTTTAATTGTTGGTTCATGAGAACCCCTTCACATGGACTCACTTTAAAATTTTTGCCCTGTTAGTCTTTTCTTCCTTTGTTTTCTGGTACAGCAGTCCCTTTGCCCTGCTTCTTTTCATCTGATAAATAACCATTTCCTAATTAGTTTTTATTTCCTATTCCATGTGTTTATTTTTATTAATTTATTTTTATAAGTAAAAGAAATACATATATACATATATATGATCACCTTTGTTTTAAAAATGGTAAAATAATACACATATTGTTTTGTAATTTGCTTTTTAACACATATAAATATATATTGAGATTGTTCCATATTATCATAGGAACATCTCCCTCTTTTCCTATTACAGATAGGTAATGTTCTGTCGAGTTGGTATACAGTCTCTCTTATGGTGCAAGCTACTTCTAAACAAAAAGTTGAAATAAAATCATCTGCTATAACAAAGGGGGATAAAACATTCTTATATGCCTAACAAACAACTTAGAAACTAGTAACACAAACATTTAAAATTACTGTGGGGGGGCGCCTGGGTGGCTCAGTCGGTTAAGCGTCCGGCTTTGGTTTAGGTCATGATCTCGGGGTTCATGGGTTCGAGCCCCACATCAACCTCTGTGCTGACAGCTCAGAGCCTGGAGCCTGCTTCAGATTCTGTGTCTCCCTCTCTCTCTGACTCTCCTGTGCTCATACTGTCTCTCTCTGTCTCTCAAAAATAAATTTAAAAAATTTAAAAATTTAAAAATAAAATAAAATTCCTGTGGGCTAGGGGCACCAGGGTGGCTCAGTCGGTTAAGCTTCCAACTACTGATTTTGACTCGGATTTACCTCACCTCATGTAATGATCACACAGTTCTTGAGATCCAGCCTGTTTTGGGCTCTGCACTGATAATGCTGAGTCTGCTTGAGAGTCTCTCTCTCTCCCACTCTCCCTACCTCTCCCCCACTGGTGCATGCTCTGCTCTCTCTCTCGCTCTCAAAATAAATAAATCAACTTTAAAAATTCCTATGGGTTAAAGATTTCTGAGATTAAAAATACTATGAATTAATGATTATGATCACATCATTTTATTGTTAGTGATTAAATGCCTATGTCTTTTGTTTCATTTAGCATGAATTTAGTGAACAATTTACTATTTGCTAGGTAGTGTATTAACCCTTGGGATTCAAAAATGAAACATTTGACCTCGGTTAATCTAACATTTGTCTTTGTATATATGGAAAGCCACAATTACTAAGATATTTAACTAGGAATGCAAAGTTTTTTAACCTATAAAGCTCAAAAATTTCTGTAGAATTCAGAAACACAGACATAAGACTAAAATATATATTGTCAGTTGATGGATACTATGATTATGATATCTAAAAAAGGCTATGTGATCAAAGAAAGGTGTTACTGATTTTCACTAACAGAGTTGAGATTTGACAAGTGAGTGCTCTCTGCAAAAGATTTCTAGAGTAAGACTTGTTAAAATCTTGCATATTTTGGGGGCGCCTGAGTGGCTCAGTCAGTTGAGTGTCCAACTTAGGCTCAGGTCAAGATCTCACAGTTCCTGGGTTCCAGCCTCGCGTCAGGCTCTGTGCTGACAGCTCAGAGCCTGGAGCCTACTTCTGATTCTGTGTGTCCATGTCTCTCTGCCCCTTCCCTGCTCATTATCTGTCTCTCTCTGTCTCTCAAAAATTAATATGTGTTAAAATTTTTTTTAAATTAAAAAAAATTTGCATACTTTCAAATAGATAAGGTCTATTTAAAGACACATGTAACAGACAAATATCATATGACTTCACTCATATCAGGACTTTAAGATACAAAACTGATGAACCTAAGGGAAGGGAAGCAAAAAGAACATAAAAACAGGGAAGGGGACACAAACATAAGAGACTTTTAAATATGGAGAACAAACAGAGGGTTACTGGAAGGGTGGTGGGAGGGGGGATGGGCTAAATGGGTAAGGGGCATTAAGGAATCAACTCCTGAAATCATTGTTACACTATATACTAACTTGGATATAAATATGTTTGCACTCATAGGTCTAGCAGGAAAACAGGAGAGACCTAATGGAGAACCAGGGGGAGCAGAGGTGGGAGAGAGAGTTGGGGAGAGAGAGGGATGCAAAACTTGAGAGACTATTGAATGCGGAAAATGAACTGAGAGTTGAAGGGGAAGGGGGAGGGGGGAAAAGAGGTGGTGGTGATGGTGGAGGGCACTTAAGGGGAAGAGCACTGCTGGGTGTTATATGGAAAACAATTTGACAATAAAATATTATGTAAAAAAATAAGTTAACTTGAATTAAAAAAATTTAAAATAATAAATAAACAAATACACATATAACCAAGTCTCAATCACCCTTCCTGACTTTGCAACCTCCACATTTAAGAATGCTCCATAATTCATTGGGTGATTTGTCTTAGATCTGTTCCCCAGTAGCAGTTAATTATGATGTTCATACTTTTTTTATGCTTCTCCCAACCCTGACCCTGGCCACTTCTCATTTTCTTGCTGGTAATTACCTCTCCTCATGCACCATTGCTACTCTTCCTCTCCATGCACCACAGCTATTTCCATACAGATGATTTCTGTATGTAACTAAAAAAATATTAAACCAAAAGAAATTGGAGGAGGAAAGGAATTAAACCTATATAATAGATACAACTAACCCAGTGCTTAGATCACCATCACATATACAATGTTAACCCTTAGAAAAATCTTTGCAAGTTTTTGTAGATATGGTCTTATGAAAGGTGATGAGTGGCCTTTAAACAATTTTAGTAGAAGCAGGGAATAAAACCTGTCTGAATGGGTTAAAAAATTGAATTTGTAGAAAAAATAAAGAAAGAAATATATTTAACTTTTTATTAACTGTTAAGGAAAATGGGATTGGAAGGCAGTAAGCGCTCACTAAACACTGATAATATTTCTAAAAATGTATTGATTTGGTTAGTTTCTGTCTCCAGCAAAGCCTCAAAGGATAAGGAGGTAGTGTGTCTTCTCATTGTAGTAGTTCTAATGCCCCATGTAGCAAATCATGATGCCATGTAAGTGATTAAAAATATTTGTTAAATGAATGTATAAATTATTTACAACATTTCTGATGCAATTATAATATATTTTGATCAATAAAACATTAGCTGGACACAAAATACCTTAGGATTCTTATACTTTAAAAGTATAGATCTTTGTATATCTGTGCCTATTTTCTGCTAAAACTATTGAATTGCATGCTTTTTGTTGTCATTGAACAAAAATTAGTATTTCTTTATGAAAAGGCTTCTGTGCAGCAATTCCAACACAGTAATTATGTTATATATTGCACAAGAATTGAAAATGCTTACACTCAAAAGTCTGAGTAAAATATTTACTTTGGATTTCATTATTTTTTTTCCTCTCTGTAATTTAAACTTTACCAATAAAAAGAAAAGGTCATCATGACCAAAATAATCTTTTCTGTTCATAGTTTTCCACATTTAGGGCTCAACCTTAATCTCATTTTACTACTCTAAAAATCTTATTGAGTTTGCTTTTGGCAAGGCAGAATGTGCCTTTGACATTAGAAATTATATACTAATGGAAAAAGTAACTTTCGTTAGAAAAACAAAGTGAAGCATGGAATTACATTGGAAATTAGAAGCCAAGGAATTCAAACAATATATTCCTGCTTCTATGTTAGACAATCTTTATGCAAGTTTTTAAAAACATTAAAAGGTAAATAAATAAATAAAAATAACCAAGCTTTATTTCTATTCAGCCAGCTCACTCTTGTGAGCTGAAAGCCACTACCTCTAATAAATTCTATTTACCAATATTTCTCATAACCCACCCTTGCCGCCAAATATAAATCACCATGCATGTAATTTACCTGAAGCAAGGATAATAATAAAGTCTCTTAAAATACTGTTTGTTGTGGCTGCTATTATTGGTGAACAACTGTAACGCATGAAATTGGAGAGAACTGAGATTTGAGGACTTTCAGGTTTCATCAGAGGTCTCAGTTTCCTATGTGAACAACGTCTGGCAGTGACTTTGACTTTCTTCCCCTTTGTTCTTTATTACTTGGACTGTCTAGATGTGTGTACATTATCTTTAACATATCTTTAGTATGTAGCATACACCAGATGCAGAGGAAAGGAAGCCACACCTACATGGTAGTTGGAGGAGTGCTGATCCATGGAAGGTGTCTTCTCCTCCCCAATAGAATCTAATTCCCCTACTGTCCTTTCTTCCCCCCACCCCCTTTTAATGTTTATTTATTTTGAGAGAGTGAGAGAAAGAGAGACAGACAGACTACCAGCAGGGGAAGGGAAGAGAGAGGGAAAGACAGAATCCCAAGCAACCTCCACACTACTAGCGCAGAGCCGGAGGTGGGCTTGATCTCATGAACAGTGAGATCATGACCTGAGCCAAAACCAAGAGTTCAGCCACCCAGGCGACCCCCCCTTACTTACCTTTTGTCAAGATTTATGTCTAAAGGGACAGTTTATATTTTTATTTTTTTAATGTTTTTTTTATTCATTTTTGAGAGATAGAGAGAGACAGCATGAGCAGGGGAGGGTCCGAAAGAGAGGGAGACACAGAATCCGAGCCTGACGCGGGGCTCGAACCCATGAACTGTGAGACCAGGACCTGAGTTGAAGCCAGACACTTAACCAACTGAGCCACCCAGGTACCCCTAAGGGGACAATTTAGAATGCAGTGTCATTGTTTGGCCATGTTCTCCAATAACAGTCATTTTTTAAATTAATTTTTTACATTTATTTATTATTGAGAAATAGAGACAGAGCAGGAGCAGGGGAAGGGCAGAGAGAAGGGGAGACAGAATCTGAAGCAGGTTCCAGACTCTGAGCTGTCAGCACAGAGCCTGATGCCGGGCTCAAACCCACAAACTGCGAGATCATGACCTGAGCTGGTCGGATGCTCAACTGACTGAGCCACCCAGGCGCCCCAACAGTCATTTCTGTCAATAGTGTGGATGCAGGTGAACTCGCAGAAAGGAATGAGGGGAGGGGCAGGACAATACCTCCTTCCACGAAGTCCCACGGGTAGCAGTTGAGCCACAGGTTTTTGGTGTGTTGGTGATTATGTGAGGGCAGCAAATACTTCAACATCTCCTTCCCTGTACTTCTCAGCTCTCTGTATTCTTATGTCTAGATGTTATTCTTGTTAACAAACAGGGCCCAATTTTTCTTTCTTCTTTTTCTTTTCTTTTTAATTCAGTCTGGTACTTTCTGTCTTTTAGCTGAAGAGTTTTGTCCATTTACAATACTGTCGTTAGAGAATTGTTTGAGTTCAGTTACAAAATTGTATTTAGTGTTCTGTCTGGATCTTCTAATTTGCAGTTTGACCCACTTTTTACATTTGTCATTTCAAATACACACACACACACACACACACACACATTCTTTTTCATGTTTAAAAATTGCATTTGATTCCCACTCCAAGTGGGGTCCTCAAGAAATGGATACCAAGATGGAGTTTAGGTGATTTCGATGTTAACTAGGTCTAATCATCTTGAAACAAAGGGGCTGGGAGCAGAACTGGGCAGGGGACGGAATGGGCCTGTAGTACAGGCCTGTTGAAGATTCAGTCAACCTCACAGGCAACTGTGAGACAAGCTTTGCCTGACAGAACACCCCCCAGGGAGCGAGAATGGGAACCTTTAGTCTCACCTTGTCCCGTCAGCAGCCTCAGGTTAGCCCAGGCAGGCTGTACCTTCAAGGGAAGCTGCTCTCTGCAGGTGAGCAGACCTCAGCTGAGGGCCATCCGCTGATCTCCTTCCCACAGGTGGCCGCTGAGTCTTCGGAGAATCTCAGCAAGCCGTCTCTGTGCCCACTAAGGAAAACTAACCTCAGAGTTGGTGAGTAAACACTATTTGTGGTCCTCCTGAGGACTACAGCCCGGGAGACAGTCTTTCAGACATCTCTGTGTCCACTAACAAAAACTAACCTCTGAGTCGGTAAGTGAACACTTTATTTGTTGTCTTCCTGGGGACTACAGCCATGAACATCTTTCAGACTGCTTGGAAAAACTTTTCCAAAGCTTGTTAGCCACACGGAAGTATATATAAAAAAGTGGGGAGTGGATATTGGTGCTTGCAAGCAGTTCTTCAAATACTTGTGTGTCACAAAGCATAATTTGTTATAGTTCTAAAAATTAAGGTTTACTGATTTCCACATAGTCATGTGAAAGACCCTTAGGTCATCTTAGTACATGCCTCTGCTCACTGGTTTTCTGGCTCTTCCCATTTCTGATTTCTTTTGAGGTTCCCTGAGACATCACTGACTCTTCCTGACACAAGACATCAGTCACTAACTTCATGCACTGCAGCTTTAGTGCACAATTGTGTGCTCAGCTATGCGCACAGTCCCTGTTTAACATTTAGATAGTCTCTTGTTCCTTTTTTAGGCATTTCTTTTATTTTATTAAAAATTTTAATGTTTATTTTTGAGAGAGAGAGAGAGAGGGAGAGAGAGAGAAGCAAAGCATGAGCGGGGAAGGGCAGAGAGAGCGGGAAACACAGAACCCAAAGCAGGCTCCAGGCTCTGAGCTGTCAGCACAGAGCCCAACACGGGGCTCAAATCCAAAAATCGTGAGATCATGACCTGAACTGAAGTCGGGTACTTAATAGACTGAGCCATCCAGGTGCCCTGGCATTTCTTTTATTTTAAAAATCCTATTCTTATCATATTCTTATCTCAGTATTTCAATATTTTAGTTTTTATGGTTATGATACTGTAATTTATATTTTCCCTTATAAATTGAAGGGTGTATTCTTATTACTAATTTGTATTTTTGGAAGCTTCATCTCAGATAACTTTTTGCAGGCTGGGTTTCAAGTACAATTATTCATAAAGAATGCTTGCTTTTTCCAGAGGCCTGAAGTTAAACACAAATTTAGGATGACTTTGTTTTGTTTTGGGGGTCCTTTAGGATGGGAGAGGTGGATAAGCAGGTAATGTAGATCAAGACCATCACCCATATGAGTGTGGTTTGGAAATTCTCAGAGATTTTGAATTATGTTTTAGCTTTACCAAGAAATAAGACCCAGTCTACTCCATACTATCTTCTTGTGGGGAAGCTTTTCATCCATTCACATCTATAGAGCGACTGCATTACAGAAGCCCTGGTCTCCAACTCTGCTGGTCTTACTCCTTGGTCCTGTTTTATCTGTCACAAAAATTCCTCTTTTCCTGTATTACTTTCATCAGATACAACAAAATCAGACTTTGAAGAGTATACCTGTATTTCTCAACTGCATATCTGAGATGAAGCCGTGTTGGGCTCTGTGCTGACAGCTCAGAGCCTCCTCTAGTATAATATTACAGGTGGCCCTTGATCAGTGTGGGGTTAGGGATGCTGGAGCCCTTGCTTTAAAACCATGTATAACTCTTAACTCCCACAGAACTTAACTGAGAATAGCTTACTGTTGATTGGAAGCCTAGCCCATGATATAAATTGTTGATTAACATATATTGGCATGTTATATGTATTATACATCATATTCTTACACTAATAGAGATGAAATAAAATGTTAAGATAATTATAAAGTACATTTACACTACTGTACTGTATTTTCAAACAAAAATGCTTATAAGTGGACCCACATGGTTCAAACCCATGTTGTTCAAGGGTCAACTGTATAATCTTGTAAAGTATTCACTGAGTAATTTAAAATATTTGTATGCCCGAACAAAGAGCATGTTAACACAAAATATGGGCTCATGAAGAAAAATGTCAGTATGCGTTATCTCCTTCAGTCTGTGCCCTATTTGCCAAGACTATGTTGGAAATCATCAATAGCATGGATACCAAAGCTTCCAAACTTTTTAGAATTCCCACGTTTCCTGTATTTACCCCTTCAGTGCCTGGTCTGAGTTCCAGAAAAAAAAATCACTTTAAAAAGTAAGTATCTAGGTGCTGGAGTCTAGCTCCAGCAGGTCCAGGGTTCCCTAAAGGATGGACAGTGTCAGCGAGAGACAGTAAGAGAGCCTGGAGTTTCTTCCTGATCACCAGGCAGACATCTCTGCACTGATCTGAGAGTCAGCTTTATTTATGAAAAAATGTATGGGACCAGCACAGAAATGGCAATTGCCTTAAACAATGATTTCTGATGACAAATTTCTTTGGTGTGCAAAAATTTCCCCGAGAACATAGATTGGTGGAAGACTCATGCATAATCTTTATCAATAGTGATTGATGTAGGTGACTTAGATGCTTATCATATGGGGAAGGAAGGTATCTTCAACATTCAAATACAAGGCAATTTTTTTTTAGCATAGTAAAGGGAAAAGTTCTTTGTGAGCAGGGATCAATAGCCTGTTTTCTTGAGGGGAAGTAAAACAGATTTCTCAGGATATGTAATATTTGCTCCTATAATCACAAAAGAAGAAATTCCTACAATAAGTTCCTTCACAAGGTGCATTTAGCATATGTTAGGATAAGGGGACAAATCACTCCTGATGCCAATCAGCAAGCTGCCTTGTGGGTCGGTGCTTAAGCAAAAATAATTGAGTGGGGGGTAGACATCAGTCGCCATCTGACGGTAGGAGGCCTTGCTAACCTGCCTTACTTCTCAACAAATTGTCTCAACTTTAGTGACTTCAGAAATGGCTTCCAACATCTAGGGATGCCTGGCTGGCTCAGTTGGTAGAGCTTGTAACTCTTGATCTTAGGATCATGAATTCAAGCCCCACATTGGATGTGGGGCGTACTTAAAATTTTTAAAAAGTAAATATCTTGATTCCAAATTCTCATAGAATATTTGCAATATTTATTATGATTTATTATTCACCTCATAACAGTGAGAGTATTACAGCTTAAGTATAAAATCCTGCTTTAGTCAATTGTGGGCTTTGTGGCCTATTCATATTGCATGATCCCTTTAAGACTGCATCACCTTACCTAAAAGTGTAATAATAATAAAAACAGTTCTATCACCTATTGTTATTTAGCTTCAAAACTGGCAGGATATTCAGGTGTAAAATATACTCTCTGGTGGAAAGCATATGCAGTTTCACTGAGAGATTGAATTTGGAAGATATAACAGGGCCATAGCAATAATTTAGTGCATCACATCAAGTTTGCCCTCATATGAATATGTCTTTGGGGGCAAAGCTTTCATGATAAAATACAGATTTCAACCCTCCTGTACATTTCCTCCTTTAGCAAAGTTTACCTTCCCTAGCACACCATCAGAATTTTACATGTTAGCAAACACTGACACAGCAGGTGCACACTTAAGTCATTTATCTTCTTTGCTCCTAACTGTGTGATGATGACTAAACTGTGGTGATGATCTTAAGGTACAAGTTAGTTTATCATTAATCTATCATAGACATAAATGAAAGATGTCTAAAAGTACCAAATATAGTCAACTAATGTCTAGAAAATGATGTAACCTCTAACTTCTCTTGGAATAACTATAACTTTTTATGCCTAATGAATTAAGAGTCATACCTGCAGATGGTCTGAGATGAAAATTATTTATTCAGTGGCATATTATTTCACTGTCATTGTATTAGGAACAATAATAAGCATTGTTAGATATGAAAGCTTTGCTTTTTCCTTCTTTTGAAATTCACACCACACACACACACACACACACACACACACACACACACACACGAAAACCTCCTATTTTAGTAGCTTGTATAAATACAGGTTATTAAAATAAATTATGCCTCTGTTTAGAGAGAGATCATTTTCACGTATAAGCAAGAAAACAATCATTTCATGCTTTACCATAATCTACATTATTGTTATCATGCAAATGAATAAGCCTATACTTTTAGTAAGTGTAAACGCACTAGATATTTTATATTTGAAATCGAATTGGAATACAAACCTACACTCTTTTAGAATCATAGTTCAATAAAGCCTTATTTCTCTGGAAGACACCTATTTATAAAAAAGGGGTAAAATAAAAATTATCAAAATAAATGCTCCCATGTAAATGTCAAATGTGGAGATGTCCAGGACAGAGATGAGCATTGTTAAAATAGCATTTTATAAAGAATTTTGCTTCCTATGGTTTTGCTTACTCTGAATAACCGATTATATTTCATAAGAATTATGTGGACTTTGTTTAGCCCATGTACCTCTCCGAAAGTAAGTTGGAATTTTATGGATGGGAGAGAGAAATATTCATTACCTAATAGATTTTTGAAAAAGAAACTCTCTTCCTCTTATGTTATTCATAGTATACTTGGTGCATGTACAGTTTGTAGAAGAATTTATGAGATCAATGTAGCAATTATAATTGACAATACTATGATATAACAGTATAATACACTAATAATATAGAATGAGAAGCATAAATACTATTATCTTGAGTACTTTAATACAAACTTAAAAGGATTTGTTTTGATGCTAGAGCACATGTATTCTAGAATCAGGTTCTAGTATTTTTTTCCTTAAGTTGTTTTTGCATATCCTCTGTGAGTGTCGCTAAGAGGATAACTTCCTTTCGTGCCAGGATTAATTCTTACCAGTTTTTTTTTTTTTATTATCTATGTTTTACTTACTGAACCTCTTCTAATGTTTTTCCCTACTTATAGATATCAGACACTATCATTTTTCTCCTGGCTTTCTCTACATTTTCAAGATCTTAGTACTTTCTATAAACTCAAAGTTATATCAGAATATACTCTTTAACCCTGCTTCAACTATAGAAGATTGATTATTCCCTCAATATCCCTTTCAAAATTTGAAGATGTAATTTCTCATCAGTCCAGAGATGGCTTCCCCTTGTAGTGAGGTGCTGGACCTCAGACTGGCCCAAATCTGATTCTGCTATATTTTGTGTTCAGGATTTCTGCTCTCTTGGAGCCAAGGAATATTAAATTCACTTTTATAAGAAGAATTTTTTTCATATTGAAGATAAAACCTTGTCTCCTATTATAAAGAACAAGTGTGCAAATGTTTCCTATGTTACAGAAAAAAATGTGCTCAGAGGCTACTATTTTTATCAGGTACAAATAACTAATGTGTTTTGAATAAATACTATGTTTTAGGCAAGAAAGTATAAACTTTGTAGATGTTTTTTACAAATATCCTTAAAGGTAAATAAAACACATATTCTTTCTATAATACAAGGTAGGAGGACTTCACTCCCAGGATACTGTGTGCTAAATTTGCATCGATTCTTACATGTTTTATTAATAGGAGGACCACCGAGTCCTCTACCCAGTACTTAATTATAAATTTTGTTTTGATTTTTAAAAATTAATCCTATTTCCTGAAAATGAAAAACATGAAATCAGAAGAAAGCTTGAGGAAGCTGATAAAGTTATGAGATTATGTTAGCTGAGGGACCAATAAGTTTAAGAAAGGATATCAGGAAAAAGCGTATTTAAAATGAATTCATTTCTAGCAAAAAAACAAACAAATAAGTAAATAAAATGAATTCATTTATCTACATCCTCACCAACATCTATAGTTTCCTGATTTGTTCATTTTAGTCACTCTGACAAGTGTTTTATATAAGCCAATTTGACAACAAATTACATTAAAAACAAATAAATAAAATGAATTCATGAAAATAGAAAACATATCACAATCCCCAATTCTTTAGTGAAGGTAAATGCTGGAGTCCAGCTCCAGCTGGTCCAGGGCTCCCTGAAGGATGGACAGTGTCAGTGAAATGGGGAGGGACTAAGAGAGCCTTGAGTTTCTTTCTGATCACCAGGCAGGCATCTCTGCTCTGTCTGATTCTCTAGCTTTATTTATAGTAGAAGGTAAAAGGACCAGAAAGAGCAACATGTGTTTATTAAATGATTCCTCATAGATAATTTTTATAATTTTCCTGAACATGGATTCTGCTGAAGTTTCAATTCTAGTAGTAATGATTGTTGTAAAAAACTAGCTACAGGCACTGATGATATTATATGGGAAGGGCAGGTATTCTTTAAATGTACATTTTTTTCCATAGGATGCATAAGACCAAGATATACAATTCCTCAGGTATAGCTCTAAGAAAGTAACCTTTAACCATGAGGCAAACAGCATTGCTTAGTAAAGGTCAGATTTTTATGAGTAAGAGTCATTAGGCTGTTTATAGCTCTAAGAGAAAGTTTCCCAGAAAAACAGGATCCCCAGGAGACATAATGTCTGCTCTCATAGTCCCAAAAACGAATGATACATTTTTGACATTTACCACAGTAGTGACTTTTGCAATGATGTCCAGACCTACAAAGTAGGGAGTTATCAGTTAATTGCTCAGCTAGAAGGAAAATTATATGTTGCTTGCCTTAGTCTCATTAGGGTATATCTAGTTTACTTATATTTTCCCTGACCAGGTGCAATCATGCCTTAGGGACAGGGCAGGGTCAGGCTACTCCTGACACTAATCAGCAAAGCAATCCGAGATTTGGTGCCCAACAGAAATGAAAGTTACAAGAGGGTAGATTTTGGTCACTGCCTGGTGGCAAGAGACCATGCAAACGTGCCATACCCTCACCAGGAATTTCCACTCAGCCAGTGAGTTCAGATGGCTCCCAACAGGCAAAGAGATATTCAGGGGCGCCTGGGTGGGTCAGCCAGTTAAGCGTCTGATTTTGGCTCAGGTCATTATCTTGCGGTTCGTGGGTTCGAGCCCCAAGTAGGGCTCTGTGCTGACAGCTAGCTGAGAGCCTGGAGCTTGCTTCGGATTCTGTGTCTCCCCCTCTCTCTAACCCTCCCCTGCTCATGCTGTCTCTTTCTCTATCAAAAACTAAATAAAACATTAGAAAAAGTTTTATTTTTTTTAAATAGTTTATTGTCAAATTGGTTTACATACAACACCCAGTGCTCTTCCCCATAAGTGCCCTCCACCATCACCACCACCTCTTTTCCCCCCTCCCCCTTTCCCTTCAATTATCAGTTCATTTTCAGCATTCAATAGTCTCTCTAGTTTTGCGTCCCTCTCTCTCCCCAACTCTCTTTCCCTCTTCCCCTCCCCCTGGTCCTCCATCATGTTTCTCCTGTTCTCCTGTTAGACCTATGAGTGCAAACATATGGTATCTGTCCTTCTCTGCCTGACTTATTTCGCTTAGTATGACACCCTCAAGATCCATCCACTTTCCTACAAATGGTCATATGTTATTCTTTCTCATTGCCATGTAGTACTCCATTGTGTATATATATATATACACCACATCTTCTTGATCCACTCATCAGGTGATGGACATTTAGGGTTTTTCCATGTCTTGGCTATTGTTGACATTGCTGCTATGAACATTGGGGTACATGTGCTCCTATGCATCAGCATTTCTGTATCTACCCTAGCATCTATACCTACCCTAGCAATGCTATTGCTGGGTCATAGGGGAGTTCTATGGATAATTTTTTGAGGAACCTCCACACTGTTTTCTAGAGCTGCTGCACCAGTTTACATTCCCACCAACAGTGTAGGAGGGTGCCTGTCTCTCCACACCCTCACCAGCATCTATAGTCCCTTGATTTGTTCATTTTAGCCACTCTGACTGGCGTGAGGTGGTATCTCAGTGTGGTTTTGATTTGTGTTTCCCTGATGATGAGTGATGTTGAGCATCGTTTCATGAGCC
>NC_043702.1:39715107-39750405 GCF_006229205.1 Suricata suricatta
GCTTGTTTCTTGGTGTAGCCCTAAGAAGGAAAACAGACAGACACACACAGAGGGAACAGTAACACACAAACGCACAGACAAATCAAACAAACAAACACATTAAAAGGGGGAAAGAAAATAAAGAGAATGGAGGGGAAAGAGATGAGAAGAAAAGAAGATGAAAAGAAAAAGTAAAAAATAAAAATAAATTTAAAAAAAATAAAGGGGGTCAGAGACAACAAAGGACAGTGGACAGTCTAAAAGTGTATGACCAGTTGAGGGGAGAGGTAGGGATGAGATATAGGAGAATATATCTGGATTGCAAGAAGGTAAAAAAAAAAAAAGGGAAAAAGGAGAAAGGAAAATAAGGAGTAAAAATTTTAAAAAATTTAAGAGAAAGAATAAGTAATAATAATAAAAATTATGTACAGAAAAAGAAAAAACAAAAAAAAGAAAAAAAAAGAAAAAAAATTATTAAAAAAACAAAAAACCCCCAGCAGCTCCCCCTAGTGTGTAGGCATGGTTTGGTGTGGTAGGTGTCGGAGGCTGCTCTCAGAGGCTCCACCTTGGTGTCTTTAGAGATTAGATAGGTGGCATGCCAAGCTCCGCTAAACTACAAACTGTAGGCCACTCTAATGAGTCCAATCTCCTTGTGCCATGGTTGAGCCGAGTTGTATTTTCCAGGCCCGCCTTGGTTCAAAGTTCCAGTCCATGAACTTTTATGCTACCACAGATGAGATGTATTTGCTTTGGTGGCTGACTTCTTAGGGGGAGGAATCGGTTTGTCTTGGCTCAGGCAGGGATTTCGGCTGCCCCTGCCTGAGTCGAGATGCGCAGCAGGAGGTGAAGTGCGCACTGTCACAGACCCAATCCCCAGCTGGGATCTGTTTGAGTTGGTGGAGGAATGAGTGTGTAGCTGTTGCCGGAGGTGCTGGGAGTTGCTAGAAATGAGCTGGAAGCTCCTGCAGCCTGAGCATGCACCCAGGTCTCCACTGCCGCCAACTCCCTGCTGGGATTGTGCAGAGGTGGGGGCTATTTTTTACCTGTTGGCACCCGGGATTCAGGGTTTGCGCGGCCAATGCTGGGGGTGAGATACACCATGGAAATGAGGTGCGTGCTCCCACTCCCAAAACCGAGGTCGAAGTGAGCACCCCTGACATCACTGCTGCAGTGTTCACAGACTCCTTGCCAAGATGGCGCTGGGCTGGAAGCTGTTCCTTCCCTTGCGCCACCTGGGCTTGGGATTTAGGCTACCCAGCAGTTATCTATGGAGTGAGCTTCTCTCTCCAAGCGCGGTTAAGTGTTCTTTACCTCTTCCCCAGAGCCAGTACTATGAGCGTGTTTTCTCTCTGTCTCTTCCCTTTGCCTCTCCTGCTCCACACGCTTGCCCCACGTTGGGCTGGGGCTCCCACCTCCCCTGCCCGTCTCAGGCTGACCCATTTTCCAATCTCCCCAGTTTGCACTCACTCACTCAGGTATCCTTGAGGTTCTCTTCCTTCTGGAGTCCGTATTTTCTCCTTCTGCTCTTGCAGATGAGAGTAATGTCCTTCTCAGTTCGATTGATGGGGCAGACGAAGTTTACAGAGCTCCCTTCCTCTCTGCCATCTTGGCTCCTCCCCCAGAAAAAGTTTAAAAAAAAGATAATCAGTAGTTATATATACCATTGCATCTAATATCTAACATCTATTTAATATTTATTATTCTTATTTTTTGGCCCCAGGCTTAGTGCTTTAACCGTGTTGTCACAATTTATACAAACAAATTGTGAAGCAGACAGTATTATTTTCTGCTTTTTACATATGAGACAAGTACAAGATAGAGAAATCAAATATATTTTACAAGGTCATTCACAAAATAACTGTAATTATTTCTCCTGACGTTATTAAATTAATGATTTTAAAGGAAATACAAAGAGTTACAGACGTTTAGAATTAGACTTTATTATGCTAAGGTGATGGAGGAGAGGGAGCTTTATGCAGGGGGTAGCTTTTGAGTCAGACCATGAAGTATGGGGAGACTGGAGATGTAACTAGAAGGGTAAAGAGTGAGAACATCTCAGCCAGAGGACGTGGGAACATGACATCCAATTTTATATCCAAGTGTGATCTCCAAAGTGAATCTTCACAAACATTAATTAAAAAAATAATTTTATAAAAAAGAAGACTCCAGGAAGGAAAAATAAAAACAATCAGAGGTTTCTTACCTGCATTATTAGAATTTCCTCTAAACTACTCTGCTTTAGAACAGGTGAACAAAATTATGTTTTATTTACTGTAGCATTACAATTATTCTTCTGACATTCAGGATTTCCCATCACCTTTTGTTGATAATGGATATCATGAACCTAACTGGAACCAGAGCTCTTTACACTTTCTTGGAGCTATATGCAGAAAATTAGACACCTATTGAGATGTCATAAAATATTTGATAGATTTCCTAAAAATAGGAAAGCTATCATGTACAAAGCTATCATGAATCATTTGACACAAAGATAACTTAAAGAATAAGTCTAAAAAACATTAAAAAATAAAAATAAATAAATACATAAATAAAAAGAATTAGTCTCATATCCAATCTATTCCTCTTGTCCCTCTACACACAGCTTTAGAACGTGAAAGCTCTGAAAAGAAATTGGGTGTGGTAGGGCTTTAGTCTGTCTCCTATACCTGGTCCTGCCCTGATGTCAAAGATCGACTGAGAACTGGTGAGGCCACTGGGAAATCTCCTTGCCCTTCTGGTCACTCTGTAATGGGAGTGGAGAGAAGAGTGAATGGGAGTGGAATGAAGAACTGATGTCTTTCATTTAATTTGTGCTATAATAGTTTCTCTATTGATTGTTGCTGTTAATCTGACCGTCATCTGTTCATCCATGCCTGTTGACAGGATACCATCAAAATGTCATCTGTCACATGGGTGTCTCATACAGATTCTTCGAAAGGCTATCATTCTACTATGTCTTAGTATGAGAAATATAACCCAGCTTCTGTCTCCTTCATTTTGTAGTGCTTCTTTAGTAATAGCCCCACTGGCCTCTTGCTACTGAAGTCTGCTTTTGGCAGATATTTCTCTAGGATGTTTCCTTTGGAAAACTAACTCATCCTTATTAATCTAAACTGTAGCAGTTGAGACCATTCCTTTACAACATCATCTTTTTCTTAGCCTCTTTCCTCAATTCTCTTCTCTTTGCTCAAGCTAAGCACCCAGAAACCAATAGATTTGCTTTCTAGGAACTGTCCAACTAGAGAATAAATGTGAAATACCCTAGATTATTATGGATGAAAGGAGCCTGGAACGAAGTATCATCTCCAGGACACCCAAAACTCACTACAAGGAGTTCAGTGATGTGAGATTCAGGATCTGATTCAATAAATGGAGCAGAAGAGTTGATTTTCAGTATTATTACAAGGCCTGCTAGCATAAATGTGGGTGGAGTCAAGGAGACTAATTATGAAGTGATAAAAGTGACAAGGCATGCAAATACCAGACTCTGGTTGGTTGTAGATGATCCTGAAATTTCAAATCTATGTTCTAATTAATGGCTTTCTCATCATTTCTTTAGGAATTGAGTATCTATTGATGAAGAGAGGCACCTCTATTTTCTTTTGGACTTACACCTTAAGTTCCATGGCAAAAGTAGTTTTCTATCTAAATCGAACACTATTTCCAGTAACCTGTGAATAAAATACACATTATTCCTAGTTTTAATACATATGTGGTTTAAATGCTTACATGACTGCAGGTGCCTTAATCCAATTAAGATTTTTTTTTAGAATGGTAGAAAAATGCTTCAAGTCCTAGTTTAAATGTTATTGTCTCAAAGAGACTTGATTCACCTCAGTTTCTTTATTATTATCTCACAGTTTTCCTACATCATACAAATCAACATCCATGTTGCATTCATTTATTTACTTATTCACTGCCTTTCTCCTCCAATTAAAATATAAACCCTTTGAGGACAGACAGATACCAAATCTAATGTATGCACTATAATTACACTCAGGATAGTGACTCATGTATAGCTAGCTGGTGTTCATTAAGTATCTGTTGAATTAATAATTATAAGCAGAAACAAATGGAAAAAAGCTGCATATTGAACCCTTAAGAGTGTTAGGAAAACCAAGAGTGTGATTCTGTCAAGTAGGAACTCAATAAAACTCAATAAATATTGATGTAGTCCCTTATTTCACCCTCTAATCCTACTAATATGTGCTCTGTGAATTTATGCTGGTTGAGTAATCGAAGTGTGAAAGATTGGGTGAATATATCCTCTGTTTTTGTCTGTTGATTTCTCTTTTTCCTTGCATTATCCCACATTTGTGTGTATATTTTGTTCAAAAATCAAAAAAAAAACCTTCAACTTCTCTCCCACTTCAATCATATGTGGTAATGGAGCTAATGATATATTCTTTACTTATTTGTTTGTTTGCAGATTCTCTTGAGATGAGTAACAGTCAATTTTCTATTTTTTTTTTTTTTTTTTGAGGAGTGAGAGTGCATTGGCTGGTGCTCGTATTTTCAGTGACTAATTTTACAACAAAAATGCAACTTATGTTTCCTGTGGGGGGGGAAATGTTTATGACAATAAATTAGAGTAAATGTATTTCACCCATATGTAGTTTCAATTTATTATCTACTTAGTATTTACAAAATGCAAGCTTTTTTCTTATTTGGAAAGTGGTTGGGTTTTCTCACTCTAAATTATATAAACAATATGACAAATGTAATAAAAATATGAAAACATATTGAGAAGTCATCTGTAATCCTCCTTCCCTAAAAGTTACTTATCTTTTTTTCTTTAATTTCTTTGAGTTTTTACTCATAAATATGCATATATTCTTTATAGTTATAATCACTAACTATACAGATATACCTAGTTTGCTTTAAAAAATTTACTACTTAACTGTTTCTATATTGTTGAAATCTCTTGGTTTAAATAAGTACATGATGAACATATGGCCTTCCCTGTACTTTGAATTATTCTCACAAGTTCCTATAAGGAGAACCACAAGAATCAAAGACTGAAGCAGCAATTTAGCTCAACTAACTTTGTAAATATTCTATTGTTGCTGATGTTTTACTTTTTACATTGGATACTTTATCTCTGACCCAATAATATAAGTTATATTTGCTAATCATTTCAAATAACATATATATTTAAATCATTCTGAATTCTAATAACCTGATAACTTTACCATGACAAAGGAGTTTTAGTATGCTCTTTATATTTAAGACATAGAAAATGGGCATTTTACTCTTACCAAAGACAAGGATTTGATATGAAATAGGATACACTCAGAAAAAAATTAAATTCTAATTACCTACTTAATGGGATTTTGAGGGGAACTAAAATAATCAATTATAGTTTTACATTAAAGTAAAATGAGGAAAACATCTAAAGAAGTAATTTTACATATTTTAGTGATTTCCGTATATATTCTTATAAATGAAATAATTTAACAGAGGATCTACTTTCTCCAAATTAAGAAGCTAGAATGTATTGATTTGAAAATGAAAAAATTTCTCCATCATAAATTTTATGTTTAAAAAAGATTTTTTTTTTGAGAGACAGAGAGAGACAGCGTGAGCCGGGGAGAGTCAGAGAGAAAGGGAGACATAGAATCTGAAGCAGGCTCCAGGCTCTGAGCTCACAGTCAGCACAGAGCCTGATACGGGTCTCAAACCCACCAACCATGATATCATTACCTAAGCTGAAGCCAGACGCTTAACCAACTGAGCCACCCAGGTGCCCCTGTCATAAATTTTAAAACATCCACTAATAGTAATATCAATCCAATAATCCAACTTCTTAATAGTTAGCCAAAACCAAAGCAACAAAAATGACCTTTTACTTGTAAAGTCTTCTCTGGCGTATATTTAACTTTACATTTTATCTGATCAATTAAAGATATTTTACATGAGAAAGTTATTAATGTTATAATTAATGTAGGTTTCTCACATAGGAACCAAGGAGAATAAAATTGAATCACCCTGAATTTTACTAAACCTATTATTGCTCAGAGCATTCATTCCAATCCTCCCTCATAGCTAGATTTTTTCTTTAATGTTTTGTTTTTATTGGTTTTTGTGTGTGTGTGTTTTTTTTGTTTGTTTGTTTTTGTTTTGAGAGAGAGAAAGAAAATGAGAGTACAGAAGCAGAGAAGAGGGACAGAAGAAGAGAGAGAATCCAAACAGGCTCCATGTTCACTGTGGATCCCAATGTCGAGCAAGATCTCAAAACTGTGCAATCATGACTTGAGCTGAAAGCAACATTTTTATTAGTACCTTAGTACCTCAAAGAATTGGCATATTTATATTTAAAATATTATGTAGATAAAGGTAAAAAGAACTCAGGGAAATCAAATAAATTTGGCCTAGCTCAACAAGCATGTTATTAACAGAACAAAAATTATAAAGTTACTATGTTTATGGCTTTATTCATTTTACTAATATATAGATGACATATTATGCGAAATTGAGAATTTATTCACTATAAAGTTTTAGTGAAGTTTAACTTCATATGTATCTGTAAATTCTGTTTTAATATTTGTAAGGAAAACATGATCCTATGTGAAATGACTGAGACAACAGTAAAAATAACCAAATATTTCATAAATCTAACTTTCAGATCTATTGGAAAAATATCTCATTTCAAATTGTGTATAACCTTTTGATATGGAATGATACTGCTTTCCTAAGTCTCATGTTTTCCTATATGTCTCTAGAAAAAAATAACATAATTCTCTAGATCTATAACAAGGAGGAAAGCCATAACAATAAGGGTAATTAAATGTTTCAAGTCTGGACAATAAACTTAATAAATCTTCCTATTTGGGACAAAGGACATTGACCCCATCATAGCTTCTGTTACGTCTCCTCTTGTATAAAGGAACATGTTTCATAAATAATTTCAGAACTTTTAAAAAATTTAGAAGAAAACATTTTTTTCTGGGGTTATGATGAGGAGATAAAGAATGATTATTGAAATTAAATGAAGTCCTATACTTATTATATGATACTGTTAAGTGACTAATCCAGTGTATCTCAAAATACAGGCCACAGTCACCTGTATTGGTATAATCTATGATATGTGTTAAAAATGCAGATTCCTGTGCCCCATGACAGCCTAGAGAGTCAGAATTCCTCGGGGATGAGTTCCCGATATAATGTGCATGTCTGCGAACATTTGGGTGATCTTATGCAGTATCCTTATTTTTACATTCAGGAATGAAGCCTACATCCATATTTGTTATAAGAACTAAATAGTGTTGATAAAGTGATTAGTAGAGAATAAATCCATACTAAGTAATATTTCTTTATTCTTTATTTTCTTGACAGAGATTTTATCGTGTGTGTGTGTGTGTGTGTGTGTGTGTGTGTGTATATGTTTTTTCTTGCTCCTTTTTAAATCATGCAGTAACTTTGGAGCATTTCTGTGGCCAATTATCCAGTTTCCTGGACACTTTTTCCACATGTAACTGTGTCAGTGAAAAGTCCAGAAGGAAAAATTGATTGTGAGATAATTGGGCTTATTCTTCCTAAATTATGAGAGGGTGGTTTGGTCACTGAATTAGATAAACATTTGAAGGACTCATGGGAAAATGGCATCAATGTTGCAAGTAGGGTAGTTTAGCTCTGTTGTCATTGATCTGCCCAAACTAGGAGCTATGAGTTCTCCACAGGGTCAGATCATAATTCAGAAAGATTAGTAGTCAGGGTAGTAGATGATACTGGAACATTAGGAGAAAGGTATGTGATACATATTCCTTCTAACTTGCTTTTCTGAGGGTACAAGTTCTACTTAGGAGAGGAGTTGTAATTTCATTCTCTGTCCATGAATTTTTCTCAGTCACAAACTGATTCCTCAACCACATCCCATGGCTCCCAGGGTCTCTAATATGCTTGCAAATAAACTTTTTATTTTTATTTTTTTGTTTTTGCCTAACATTTTTTTCCATCAAACACAAACTGCTTTGTGTGAGTCTATGAAAGCCTATTCATCTCTCAATATATATTAGAGATCACCTATTTTGAAAGCCTTTTCCATTATTTCCCCAATTTAGAATTTATGATCTCTTCCTTTTTGATCAAATCCTCTGTTGTGTCCACATTGTATTACCCAGGTCTTTATTTTCTGTATTCTAATGTTTTGACAACTGAGGCCTTGCTGACCGCAGAAGGACTCCCAAGGTAAACCAGTTCCGAAGTAACTTGTGTGCCGGAACTCTTTTCAGATGCATATCACTGAATCCAGAGCCCCAACACTTTCTCTAGGGGCTGGCTCTCACTCTCTGGGCCACTCTTCTCCTGCCCTAATCATCTCAGTCGTATTTCTCACAGACTTTCTAATGTTGCTATAATACTGTGTTGCAATTTTATATAAGTATATATGCATTTCAATTTGTACTTAAAATTTTAATGTGTAACCCTTATATAATTATAAACTAAACAAACATCATAAATTAAAGACAAAGGAAGCTAAAAGTGAAATAGAATTCAGCAATATAGATTTACTATAAAAGTGTTGACTTATGGAAACTAAATCACAGATGTTAGATTTAAAGTAGAAATGCATTTTTTGCTGCTATCAATTTAGCTTAGTACCACTAGACACAATATGATTATCAGTGACAAAATGTTATTATAAAGGGCAGTCTCCAAACAGCACACATTTAATGAGTCATTTATGGAATTTTTTTTGCTGAATTAGTGAACTCCTCTTACAAAATGATAGCTATGATGTATGTCTTTAAAATATGAATGCCTAATAAAATATGTAGGTATTTTGTTTTCACAATGCCTACATGTCTACAGTCTTTTATTATGCTTCAAATATATAATGTTTCCCTATTCATATATCAAACCAATTTTTAATTGGCCTAATGTAATGTGTTATATAAGTTTATATATGACACAAATATATTTTATATATAACATACACATAGAAATGTAGATATGACATTCATATATTTAAATTCAAATATATTAATTTTCAATGCTTTACCTACCCATTACAAATACCACTTAGTGCCTATTTGATTTTAAATACTAATGTAAAGTTAAGCATGGGAATTATATGGCAGCACATATAAAGTATATGTGTGGAGGTGGATTGTGTAATATTTTTTCAAATATGAAGACAAATAATTTTGATAATTCTTAAACTTCTAAGAATAGGGCCATGATCCAATAGAAGTCTTTAAAAACCCATCTGAAACACCAACCGATGGATTATGGGGAATCACTGAACTATTTAAGAAATGTAAGGATAAGAACAAATGTGCCCTAAATGAAGGATGAAAACTATAGGTGAAGTATGACCAGCTTTCACATTCCTCATTTTATAGCACAACACTCCCAATTTGCAAATTTAAGTACTGATGAACCTGAAATCATTAATCACATTGACTTGGAAATGACCTCAGATCCTTTTGGGTTAATGCTTCAAGTTTGTGCTTTTGCCATTACAAAAAAAAATCAATTAATGTAACCATAAGAACTGTGGTTAGAATATTTCACTCATTTTGAACTATTAAATTGATTTTTGCTTATTTTGTCTGGTGCATTTGCGACTTATTAGAAAGGCAGAAGGTTATAATAGTAAAGGCTTCCAGAACTATGCACTTCAATAATCATTTTGCACTCAATATCAATTAATCTCACTTTGCTGTTGATGTCAACTTTACTGTTACTTTAAGCATATTTTAAATTGTAGTGCAATCATTAATATAGAGATAAATAATAAGATTTTCCAGTAAATATTGTACTATATGAGAAATTAATTGATTTGTTTATCATCTTAATCTGAAAACACACTACAGTAAATAGAATATACCCTATAGCAGATTTTTGTTCTCTCTTTGATATTACTCAATAATAGATACATTTATTGCTTAAATTCAATCAGAGGTTTAAAAAAATAGCCCCCCAAATATCTAGTTTAGCAAAACTTTAAACTTTGGAAACAATTTTTAATATGTGATTCAAAAAAAAAAACATCTGCTTCAGTCAGTTATCAGACATGAATTACTTGTATACTAGAGCTTGAACATATTTAGTGATATATTTATTTTATGGCTCATTATTGAGAATTATAAAAATTATGTTGAAGTACTACCATTAAATCTGTCCAAATATTCTATTTTTTTCTCTCAGTTGATTTGATATTGGTAAACTGACCCAATAGTCTCAGGGAAGATTAATCTTTATTTTACTTTGAGATATTTACTTGACTAAAAGTTTGTCATTGAATATTTTGAATCCCTTCAGTTTAAAAACAGAAATATATTTGCTTTTCCTCATTTAGTGTTTAATGTCACAAGTGTTTTTTTTTTACAATGATTTCAAACCTCTAGTTGTGCTTGATAAATACAATTACTTACATTTGGTGCAATATAAAGAAAATGATTCACCTTCATAACTATTTAACTTTTATTCCTTTGCCCACAGAACTTTTTAAAAAATAAACCTTTTTGAAAATAGTTTTAGATTTGCAGAAAAATTACAAAGACAATGTATGTGTCTGTGGAGATCTTGTATAGCCCACATTTAATTCCCCCTACAATTAACATTTTACATTAGTATGGTATATTTGTGAGAACCAAAAATCTGACACTGACCTGCTGTTTTTAAGGGAAGCCATTAGTTTTCACCTAGTAAGTCTCTTTCCATCCCAAGATACCATCCAGGATGGTACATTCCTTTCCATTGGCATGTCCACCTGGGTTTCATTGTTTCCAGACTCTCCTTGCTTCTGAAGACTGGTGGCTTTGAGGAGTATTAGTCACCTATTTGTAGACTATCCTTCATTTGAATAGTCTGGTATTTTTCTCATGATTGGACTGTAGGAAGAGGTTTAAAGTAAGGGTGCCATTCTCATTACATCATAGCAAGGATACATACTATCGACATGACTTACCAGTATTGGTATTAGCCTTGATCAGCTGACTGAGATAGTGCTTGCCAGGTAACGCTATCTTTTCCTCTTTTTCATACTATAATGTCTGGTAGCAAGTCACTATGCACAGCCTATACAAAAGCATGGAGAATTGTGATCTACTTTCTTGAGATGGTAATATTTACATAAATAATTTAAAACTTTTCTGCACGAGGAATGTGCCTATTCTTCTCCCTTGCCACCTCACTTGTTCATTAAATTATTTATGTATATCAGTCTGGACTTCTAGGTGATTTATATTATGCTTTGGGCTATAATCTAATATTATCTTTTATTATTATTACCACTATTATTACTATTACTATTAATCTGTATTCATTGTTTCAGTTTTCAGCCATTAGGAGTTCTTTCAGTTGGCTTCTGTGTCCCTTTAATATATCTTCAGTCTCTCTCTTTTTTTTTTTTTTAGCACTTCCTTATTTTCCACCACTACAAGGCTCATATACTTTCTGCCCTCCCCATAGAAATCACTGTTTTGCCAATAAGACTGGATTCTTTTATTGAAAAGTGGCATTAGAAACCAAGGTCTGGGCACTCAGGAATGTCATTTCTTTTAGGCCTCCTCAGTGAACAGTTAGGATATTTGTGTGTATATATGAACTCATGTATTCATGTGTATCGGTGATTATTTCTCTCTCTGTTATGTGTGTATAGGTCTGTGTTAGACTAACCATAAATTCATACTGATGTTTTCAGTTCTCCTTTAGTACCCCATAGTTTATCCTAGCCTTCTTACTTGCTTATTTATAATTTCTCACTCCAACTGTAAGGTACCTGGGTCCCACATCTTCCATCCATTTACTTACTTGGTTATTCCCAGAATACATGGATAGTGGTTTCAGAATTGTTAATCCATATCCCCGTGGAAGAAAACTTTTCCAGAGTGTAGTGCTTATGTAGAGTTCTCTTAGTTTTCAACTCTACACTCATTTCTGCACCCCCCAGTCAGTGGAGTTACGTCATACAGTTATGATTTAGTTAAACTATTTTACTGCGGCCTATATTACATTCTGGGATTCCCTAATTAATTTTTTAAATTTGCACACTTTAAGGTTCACTATTTTTTTTCTGTAAGGTTCTATATATTGACAAATGACAGGGCTACGTAACCATCACTACATTATCACATTGAATCATTCCTCCTACCTAAAATATCCTCTATACTTTTTGTATTTAATTACCGCTCTCCTTCCTAAACCCTGGCAACCATTGATCTGCTTTCATTTCTGTAGTTTTCCCCTTTCCAGAATGTCACACCAATAAAAAATTCCAGTGTATAGCCTTTTCAGACTTTTTTTCATTTACCAGTATACATTTAATTATCATCCAAGTTGTTCTGTGAGTTAATTACTCCTTTTCATTGCCATATAGTATTCATTTGTATGGATGGACCACCATTTGTTTATCCATTCACATATCAGTGTGCATCCTGGTTGACTCTCATGTATGGCAATATGAATAAAACAGCTATAAATACATGTGTGCAGCTTTTTATGTTGAAATCATCTTTCACATCAGCTCATTTAATATCTAGAACTCCACCTACATTGATGAAACTATGGCTAGGATAATAAGAGACTGCTAGATTTTCCAGGCTCTCTCCTTCAATGATATGTTTCACTATAGTGTCTATCTATTGAAGAAATTATTTGAATTACAGAAACACCAGGGTTCACATATTAAAGTAATGATCCAATTTGTTAGCAAAATAACTATTGACAAGTAGCAATATAGACATAATTAATACCAATTGAAGTTAAACCCATTTTAATAGTACCTTAAAAAATCTTACTAAACTAAGAGAGGAACCAAAAATAATTTGGTCATTATATTAACCCAAAGCTATGATATTGAAAAAAAATTCCTTTATAGGTAATACTACCTATCACAAGAGTTCCTATGGTACAGAATGGGTTAAAATAGTCCCAAATACTTGAAAAATACTTCATTCTTTGGACACTTATCTAATGCTACAGAAATACTTCTGATGGAGAAAGTGTTTTGTAGGCTACATTTCTCTGAAAAGAGATTCGAGTATCTGTAATGCTCTATTATAGAATGAAGATATGTACTCGCCGATTTACTTATTCTGTTACTTTGTTTTATTAACTCAGATGAGAAAGAGCCAATCTACAGATGTTCAGGAAATATGAAATTGGAGAGGAAATTCTTACTATAGAGTTGTTGGGGGTTTTTCCCCATCCTACCATTTTGTTCTCTTTTTAACATCCTACCCTGTCAGAACACATGTATACCATTAAAATGAACTTATTTGATTGTATTCATTTTAATTGGTTAAAAAAAACCTATTAAATATCACCATTTTCTTTTTGAATTCACACCTAGAAAATGATTGACTAGTGTGTAATAGTCACACCCATATGCATTTCAAAATCAACCAGTGGAAATCCTCTTCCTCACAATTCTAAATTTTTCATTTTGTAATTATTAGGGTATATTTATTTTATAATGTGTGTCAGACAGTAAATATTTTGCGTTCATTATCTTATTCAACATTTTTAGCCATTGTATATGGCAAACATTACTCCCTTTACCAGAAGAGGAAGATGAGGCATAAATATAGAGGTTAAATACATTGCTCATTTTGCAAAGGTAGAAATTTATAGAGACAGCCTTGTCTGTTTCCAAAGCAAACTGAATTCTTATCTCAACCTTATAATTACACTAAGTATGTTCCAGAATACATAATAGTTTATCTTAATTTATAGATAATTACTTGGGGAATAAAATATACTCTCGTGGTTTTGCTCGGCTTTTGATTTTCTATTACTTTTCTGTGATTTCTAAATTCAATTTTCTGGAATCATACCTACTTATCTAGAAAAATACTAAAACAAGAAAAAAACAAAATTCCGTACTCTCTTATTTTCTTCCCTCAGTTTTACTTCCATTTTGTGTTTAAAACTCTCACTTGGATTATCAACAGATATTTAAAAATATTGATCCAGTATTTGTCTTCCTTGAGCTAATAACATAGTTGGGGAGAAAAAGCTTACAAATATTTTATAATTCAGAGTCTGTACAAATATAAGAAAGTATAATTAGGATAGTTTAGTATTGGGTATGAATATGTAAGCAGACACTTGGAACAAGAAAGACAAAGAGTACATAAACAAATATAAAACAAAATAAATTCTGAGAGATATCATCAATCATTGTGGAAAGATAGATTATTAAATTTATTTAGCTGTAATATTTCTCCTCTCTCCAAGGGAAAATTACAAGCATGTTTCTGTTCAAGCTAGATTACAAAGTATATGAATTGGATATGTGTAAGAGATAATTCTTTAAAAGTTTCGAAGGAAATATAAAGACTATGTTAATAACTTCAGAAGGTGAAAGGAATTTAAAATAGGAAGTATAAAATCATTAAGAACATTACTTGAAAATGTAATTATGATGAAATTAAACGTTTGTCTGTATAGTAAACAGAGCCCAAACCCTTGTCACAAATTTTGTGAGGATAATTACAGAAAAACCTTTGTTGTACTCAAGATTTCTTTATCGCCCCCAGAAACCAGAGACCGCCAGGGAGGCCGAAGCACGCATGCAAAAGCAAAGGGCTTTATTACGAATTTAGGCTCTCCGGGGCCTAAACTCGGGCTCACAGACTTTACCGGCGTGGTGGATCCATGCTGAGAGCGAGCGAGCCCCGAACAAAGGCGGGGCAGGACTTTTATGAGTTTGGGAAGGGGGAGTTACAGGAGATTGCGACATAGGTACAGAGACCCAATCATAATGGTACAACAGTATTGGCAGCAGCTCTAACCATCCACACTGTTCAGAGCATTTGTTACTTTTGGCGGGACCCAATTACAACATTTAGGGTATCTTTGAAATTAACCAATTACAGAGCGAGTTCAGGGTCTTGTTTGGTGACTATCGGGTTAACTTTAACACTAGGTAACAGGGTCTTATCTAAAGTTCCCATCTGCAGGCCTCACCCTTAGGAATGTGGGGAGAGGTAGCTGGGCTTTCCTGATTGGATACCCCCGGGCAATGTATGACTGCCAAATGGCCAAATGGCCAAATGGTTCCGAAGAGACTGACCTTAGACCTTTTAGCTTAGAGGGGGAAACAGCCAGTCATGGCATCTGTTAGGTTCAGACTCGTGTTCTTACACCTTACATATAAATGATATAAAAAATAAAATAAACCCGGGGCACCTGGGTGGCTCAGTCAGTTAATTGTCTGACTTCAGCTCAGGTCATGATCTCACTGTGAGTTCGAGCTTCCCACCAGGCTCTGTGCCAACAACTCAGGTCCTGGAGTCTGCTTCGGATTCTGTGTCTCCCTCTATCTCTCTGCCCTCTCCCCTGCTCGTGCTCTGTGTCTCTTTCTTAAAAATAAACATACATTAAATTTTCTTAAATAAAATAAATGTGAAAAATCACTAAGGAGTATAACAAATTACCTAATATGTGGGAAGCTGCAAAGGTTCAGCTGCTTGGCCATTTGCTGACAGGAAATGTCACTCCCTGAGGGGAGTTGCAAAAATAGGCAGGGGAGCGCCACTCCCTGTCAGGAGAAGCCAGAAGATCAAAGATCAACCGCCTGCAGGCAGGGCAGCATCAGCCCCTCAGGCGCTGTGCTAAAACACTTTAGTCCGGTTCCTCTTTTACTCCAGCCTTAATCCCTTGACTCTGTTTCCTAGCAACCGACCTAGGTCAGCTGCCTTGTTTTCCCGCTTTGAAACCTTTATAAGAGAGGGTGTTTTCTCAATAAAGGAGAGGCTTGATCAGAAACCGTGTGTTGCCGTCACTCTCTGCGTCTCCCTCCTGCCCTGTTTTCTCTCCCTCCCTCAGGAAAAGAACCCACGGGGATTCTCTGCCCTACCGGTCGGGGTGGAGGAGACAGGTACCGCGCAGAATGCCTGGACGAGCAGGCAGGGACCTGGCTTCGGCTAAGACACTAATAGAATATGGGTAAAAAAATCTGTGAACAAGAAAATTATAGGAAAGAAACTGGGGGTGTCTGGATGGCTCAGTTGGTTAAGTGTCAGTCTTGGTTTTGGTTCAGATCATGATCTCCTTGTTCATGGGATGGAGTCACACAGCCCTGTGCTCTCAACATGGAACCTGCTTGGGATTCTCTCTCTCTCTCTCTCTCTCTCTCTCTCTCTCCCTCTGTCTCTCCTGTTCACTCCCTCTTGAGATCTCTGTCAAATAAATAAACATAAAAAATTAAACTACAGTAAGTTTATTTAAATATTTTCAGTGTTATTATTAATCAGTTGAAAAATTAGAAAAAATACAACCATGAGACATCATAGTGCACCCATAAATTTTTAAAAAATCATATTCTGACAGTTATATGAGGGTTGGCAAAAATGTAAAGAAAGATGGATAATTATATCCTGATAATTCAAAATATTTTAAATTAACTAATTTGGAAAATAATTTGGAATTATTCAGTAAAATTGAAAATGCAGTTACTCATTCTGACTATATATCCTATAGGAAAATTACTACACACACGTGCACAAGAAGGTGATCATGAATCATGAACCAAAAGTTTATATCAAGAGGTTTTTTGGGTTTTTTGTTTTTTTTTTAAAGATGCAGGTAATTATATCCCGCTGCTCTGTCAAGACACATGAGTTTGCTGTTCAAGGCCACCCAAGGCCATTTCTTTGGCCTCTTGACCCAGTTTCCCCTCTTATTCTTGTGTTACTCAGCCAAATCTACGACTCTATCAGTGGGATTTTATAATTTTGTTTTCTTGTTCATTTGTTCTTGTAAAGGTATTGTTTCTTAACCTTCTATTAGCATTGCAAGTAATGGTTTGCCTGACTAATCAGAGGTCAAGCCTGGTTCAGGATAATCTGGTTCAGAATAGCAAATAATTTTGAATGGAAGGTAATAATTAAAAACTTAGCATTGGAACTTAAAATTAACTTTTTTTATTCCCTAGTCAAAAATAATTCTTAAACTATGATTTTTAAAATCTAAGACTTCTGGTAGTGTACTTTAGGAAGGAACTGCTTTAGGAAGGAGGGCTTGTGTTACCTCCAGGTATCCTTGCTTTCAAATGCCGAATGTATTTGAATCCCCTATTTTGAAAAGACTGTTGATCAGATTTCTGAGGGAACAGAAGGGCGGTAATCATATTATATAACAAATACTTAGTGGAAATGCAACTATTGAATCCATAGAAACAAACTTTGGGAGGGAAGAGGACATTGTTTTGTTATGTGGCTATCATGGACAAGAGGCTTTCGATTTATTTGTAATACCTAAGGGTAATTAATTACAGATGGATGGAATTTTTCCTTTCTAATTGTAAGACCTGTCAATAGCAGATGAGTAGTATTTTATGGTGATCATTGGCCTACCATTGGGTTTCAAGCATTGGCTCTACGTTCACTTAGTAGCCGTGTGGTATGGTAGAAATGTGATGGCAGTGCAACTTTGTTAAAATTTATGTTGATATTTTCTACTGATAAAATGATTTTTCTCATAGCAAAAATATGTTTTAATATTTTGTCATAGCCAAGGAGATAACTGCTCGTGTCCTTCTGAGCTTGAGGAAAGGGATTATATTAAGTGGATTTTGCATGCATTGAACATGTTTGAATAATCTTCCTGAATGATTTGAACTTTTAAATACATATACTGATTTTTAAAAGGTTCAATCCCCTAAATCATTCTATTGAATTTATTTTCTTAAACCACCATTCTAAGCATGCTATTTCCTTACTCAGAAATGCAGAAATGATTCAACTGTGCAGAGGAAAAAGCTCAAATTACTATGGCATTCAAGGTCTACCACTGGAAAATGACTTTTCTAAAAATATTTACCACTCATTAGCAGCATGAACACTTCACTCCTACACAATAATCCATCCATAGTCTCTCAGATAAATCCGTTCTTGCTCATTTCTCTCTCATTTTCCCTCTCATATTCTATATTTCTATCTCTATTCTACCCACAAATCTCTTGCTTTCTGTTTCTATGCTTCACACTAAGGTGCTTCACCTCAGATTTTTAAAATTTTTTGCCTTTATTTATTTGTTTGTTTGTTTATTTATTTATTTTTAAATTCTCTACCTGGAGTACTTCCAGGCTCATTTCCTAGTGTATATTTCTGCTGTTGATATTCTATCTCTTTAAGCATTTTTTTTCCTTTCCATACTTTAAATACCGCTAAATGCTTATATATCACGAATTTGTATTTCCATCAATGGCATCACAACTCTGAGCTCAAGCTTGTCTTCCTTTGCGTATCTCACAGGTGTCTCATCAAAGTCAAAAGATACATCACTGTGCTATTGAAGTTCTTTCCCCCAAATTGTTTCTTCCTGAATATTCTCCTCTCTCTGAAAAGGAATCACCACACAGCCATTTTCTCAACTCAGATACCTTCGTGTCACATGTGTTGCTACCTGATGTCTAGCTTTCAGAAAACTTCATTTATTTGATCTCCAAAATATATTTGAAATCTATACACTTCTGTACATCTTTCCTGCCAATGACCTTGTCTGGGCAGCTCTCCTTGTTTGTCTGGAGTACTGAATTAGATTTGTCTCTAGCAGTTTTATGAAGCTATGATTTAAATAGCCTAAAATTCACTCATTTTAAATGTATAGCTCTCTGATTTTTAGTAAATTTACAGAGTTCTAAAACCATGACCGCTATCCAGTTTTAAACATTTCCATTACTCCATAAATGTCCCTTGTGCCTATTTGAAGACAATTCCCATTTCTTCCCTGGCTCAGCCGACTGCTGATCTGCTTCCTGTTTCTATAAAATTAACTTATTTTGGTATTATACATAAATGGAATCATATGTTTGATGTACAACTTATTTCATGTTTCATAGTTTTTGAAGTTCTTGCATATTGCATTTTGTTCTTTTTTATTATGAATAATATTCCACTATGAATATATCACATTTTGGTTGGACTCTTGATTAATATCCACTTTTGGCTGCTATAAAAATTTATGTATAATTTGAATAATGCTGCTATGATTACTTATATACAATTTCTTTGTGTGGATATAGATTTCCACTTACCTTAGGTAGATTCCTAAAAATGATACTACTGTGTAGTTAGGTAAGAGTATATAAATTTTTAATAAATTGATATTTCCCCAGTGGCTGTACCATTGAACCCCAAAATACATGAATTATCCAGATTGTCAATATCTATACAAATATTTTATATTGTTGCTATTGTGGGTTGAATTGTTGCCCCCCAGAAAAGATATATTGGAGTTTTAGCCCCCAATATGTCAAAATGTGACTGTTTTGGAGACATGGGTTTTATAGAGATAATCAAGTTAAAATGAGGACTTTTACAGAAATAATCAAGTTAAAATGAGGTTCAAGAGTGAGCCCTAACCCAGTGTGACGGATACCTTTATAGAAAAGGACATTTGGCTACAGAGAAAGGCACACAGTGGGAGAAAACCATATGAAGATGAAGGCAGCGATCTAAAAGTCAAACAAAGAGGCTTCGAACAGAATCTTTACTTACAGCCGTCAAAAGAAACCAACCGTGTTGAAACATTGATTTCAGACTTCTAGCTTTCAGAACTGTTAGATAACAAATTTCATTTTCTTAAGGCACTCTGTGGTACTTTGTTATGGCCATCCTAACAAACTAATACAATCCGTCTTTTTGATTAGAGGCCTTCTAGTGGGTTTATAATGATAGCTCATTGCGGTTTTACTTTGAATTCTCCTAATGATTAATGGTGTTGAGAATCTTTCATGTACTTGTTAGCCACTCATATTATTTCTTTAGTGAAATGTATACTAAAACATTTGACCATTTTAAAATTGGGTTGTTTGTCTTATTACTGGGTTGGAGTTGTTTTTTTTATATTTGGGATACAGACTTTTATTAGATATATGATTTGTAATTATTTTCTTCCAGTCTGTTGCTTGGCTTTATAATTTCTTAATGATGCCATTTTTTCCTACTGTTTAATTATTTCACTATTTTTAAAAACAGCTTCATTGAGGTATAATTGGTTTATAATGAATTGGCCTTATTTAAAAAGTATAATTTGATAAGTCTAAATATATAGACACCCATGGAACCATCACCAGAATCAAGATAATTAATTTACTCATCACCCTCCAAATAATTCCTATAGCCTTTTCATTCACTAGTCCTGCAACTATGCAAGACAAATACTCATCTGCTTTCTATTATTATAGATAAATCTGGTCTTTTCTAAAATTTAATGTAAGTGGAATCATGCAGTCTATATCTCTTTTGTTTGTTTTGCAGGGGGAGAGTAGGTTTCTTTCATTTATTATATTTATTTTGAGATTTATCCATATGGTTTAATTTATTAATAGTCGTCTTTTTATTATGGACCAGTATTCCAGTGTACAACAATACCACAACATGCTTATCCTTCATATATTGGTGGTACCCAACCAGTGATGTTTTGTTATACTGGGTCTCCCATAATAATAATAATATAATAATAATAATAATAATAATAATAATAACTTTTCAAATCTCTGATTTATAGTGCATGTTGACTTCCATGTTGTAAACTGTTACCAACATGGCTGACATCAACTGGCTAGCAAAATCCCTGAGGACTTAGCTCTCAGGAGCTTGTACTACCTGCTTCCACCACACCTTTGAATACTTCCAGCTGCATCCCATGTGTTTAAGTTGGAAGTCATCCCCTTTCCAGCTCTAGTATGGCTCCAGTTTGACTTAAGCTAAAGAACTATAAAAAGAGAGGGGCACCTGGGTGGTTCAGCCAGTTAAGCATCTGACTTCAGATCAGGCCATGATCTCATGGTTCATGAGTTTGAGCCCCACTTTGAGCTCTGTGCTGACAGCTCAGAGCCTGGATCCTGCTTTGCAATCTGGGACTCCCTCTCTCTGCCCCTCCCCTGTTCATGCTCTGACTCTCTCTGTCTCTCAAAATATAAATAAATGTTAAAAAAAAAAAAGAGAGAGAGAGCAATTTTACTTTACACCTGGCTAATAAAAACAGAAAAAGCAGATAGCCTTTAAAAGCTGCAGACAACCGTACCCCAATAAGAAAGAGAGCTGACCTTGAGACGGGACACACATTCTGGATGAAGAGAGTGAGTGACTGGATAAATCCTTGTCTGAAACCCACATTTTCCAGACTTTTCAGTTATGTGCACCAATCAGTTGTCCACATTGTTGAAGGCAGTTAGTTTAGAGTGTATTTTGTGACACGTCCAGCTGAAAAATTCCTATAGTGAAAATATAATGAGAAATTCTAAGATGTTTTGCAAGGGTTATGCTGATAGTAGTGACTATCTTTTGAGGTTTAAAAAATGCTGGATATTGAATCATCATGCATCTCTTTTTGTGATATAAAATTTGTGATGAGAGATTTTGAGACTCTGAAACAGTAGAATTTGAAACCTCATTTCTCTTTCAATAAGATCTGGCTCTTGCATTTAAAGAAGTGGTTTTCTGGGGGTGGGGGGAACCTCTGTCTTTAAAATGAGTTTCATTTATTTAAAAATTGGAAGCCAAGAACTTAACTTTTTCCTTAATAAACCTTAAATTCAAAATCTGTATTAAAAAACAGACAAAAAAAATTCCATGAAATCTACATTTAATTGTGGTAAGTTTTCTTAGCTAGGAAGGAGTCACCACGAGTAAAAGCAGATAAATCAGAGACATAAATATAGATAGATGAAGAGCTGATATGAAAATGCCTTCTTATTTTATTAATGGGGAAATTTAAAATTTATGAGAAATGGTTATAAATAAATAGCATGTATATTCTTACACATTGAAATACATTTTCTTTAGATTCATGGTCCAAAGTCCACTTTCTCGCCTTCCAATTAAAAACAGATCTGCCCTCTTTAAATGTCGGTCCAGAGTAATTTTCTTCTCTTTTGAAAACAGCTAGTACTTTCTGCAATTATTTACTTGACTTTAATAATCCATTATCTTAGGCTGATAATTATTTTGTCTTTTATTTTCAAATTGCTTGTGAATTTCTTGGAAGGTTATCAGATTTTCTTCAGTATTCCCATTTGCATCTTTCATAGTGCTAAGTGTTTACTTGTTAATTTTAGGTATACTTGTTAATTTTAATTCTTATCTACTCCCTGAAAATCAATGTTTTTTTCTTTTGAATTGCATTTCTTATAATCCATTTTTCTCCACCAATGAAGTACCATAGATTGTAACAGCCAAAATGTAGAAAGCATATTTTCAAGGAGACAGAATGTGGTAAATTAATTTTTATAGAGTTCAAGTATTTATAAAACAGTCTTTGAATACTGTGACTTTCTTTTACTCGACGTTTGTAACTATAATGACATGAATACGATTTTTAAGTACGTCATCTACCATTTTTGTTTTCATTTCACCCACCCTGTATACCAGTGTTCTTTTATGTTAAAAAATATATAAAGACAATGAACTTCTCTTAGAAAGAGTGTTAATTACATCAAACTGAAATAATATTTTTGGTGGTGTCAGGAATATTTATGCATCTTCAATTTTATCTGTTAGTGAGATAACCACTATATTTTATAATCAGCAAGTGTTGGAGAATATCTTTGAACCACTTGTGTTAAGTGAATTCTTAACCATTTTCTAATCATTTGTCACCAAATTTAAATTAAAAGAACTTTTAAAGTCCACTTATTTCTCACCCATATACTCAGGTGGATATTATCTAAATGTTACTTTCCAGAACCTTTTTATGGTCATGAGAATCTCTTATTAAAAATATATTTTTTTTAAATTTTAAGCTTCTTTTCTCTAGGTATGATCAGTATATGTTCACAAATATTTGTGGCTAAAAGTTTTCATGGTGACAAGGTTCAAATATACCTTTCCATGAATAAACACCTGAATCCAAAGAACTAGGTATCTCCTGAAGATGACTGATAATGAAAAGAAAGTGTATGTAACAGCACAGACCAATTATCTATTTATTTTATACATGATATCTATAATGCAGAAGCACCTTGATATCTGATCATTTAATGCAAGGGCTTAATTCATTAACCCACCACGTTGACTACGCAAAGCTCCTGATCCTGGAATACACTAGAGAGAATCATACGGTAACGCATATCATAGTGATTTGCTGTCCAGCAAAGGGAAGTTTTCCTCCGCGTTCGCCGTCTAACCACACTGTAGTACCACACGTGGGGTTCTTCTCAGCATTTTGCCATCTGAAATAAACACGAGGTCAACTTCCATAAAAATGATTTCTTTTTTAAAGAACATGCTTATCAGAAACCAGCATACTATAGCACGTTGAAGAGGGAGCCTAGGTTTCACTTCCAGTAAGAATGGAATCATCCATCTGCCTTATTATATTTATGCTAAGCTCTATATAAAGTATGGAATTATTATTTATGGTCCCGTCAAGCTCAGGAGATGCAAAGAGAAAAGAAAACTCCCTGAACCTCCGGAATTTGCTGTCGTTGTGTTGAAGGTTGCCCTTGTTACGTTTTAGAGTCCAGGCCTTTGATGCCTATACTGTTCTGTACAAAAGAGGAAAATGTCAGAAAGGCAAGGCGAGCTGTTTCATTTAGCTTGCTCTGATTGCTTAATTTAATATTGAACATTTGTTATTCTTTCTTTTGATATTCATTGCTTAGAATATATGTTCTCAATGTTTTCAATTAAATAGCTAGCTAAAAGAAATGTGCAAAATGAGGACAAATTTGAGGTTACCCTGGAAGAATGTTAGGTTTCATTTTTCTCTCTCTTAATTTGGGTGAGAGCTTCTGTTAATGCACAGAATATGCTGGGATTCTTTAGCATTGATGAAATCTCATAATTTAATGATATGAATAAAAAACGTAAGGCATTCATTAAAATGGAGAGATTTTCCCACTTTCTACTGTAGCATTATTTTATGTGGGTGGTGGGTTCTCTAGTTCACCGTTGTGCTGTTTTTTTCTCTCTCATGTACTAAGGAAATGAAATAAATCGAGTCCTTCTTTATTGTGTTTTATTGAAAACTGAATTGGTGTTTTCCTGCATATGGCTCTTTTTTCTTAAAAGATGTTTAAATATATTCTCCATATTTTTTTTCATTTAGGTGCAGAGCCAACTTAAATGCATATCGTTGGTTTTGAGAGAAGCATAGTTCTTGTGTGATAAGAAGGTTCAGAGTAACAAACAGTAAGCAATTTATAGTGGAGGGGCAACATGCTGGGCACTCAGGACTAGGTAGTTATGAAAGGGAAACTTAACTGTATCCCTAACACCAACCATCTTGTTGATTTAAATACGTTATAGGTGTGCTATGATAATGTGGTATGATATAAATAAGGGGTCTTCAAGGGTTTTTTAGGGTTACTTATTTTGAGAGAAAAAGAAAGTGGGGGAGGGGCCGAGAGGGAGGTAAAGAGAGAGAATCCCAAGCAGGCTCCGCACTGTCAGTGCAGAGTCCAATGGAAGGCTGGAACCCATGCACCTTGAGATCAGGACCTGAACCAGAAAACCAGAGTCAGACCCTTAACTGACTGAGCCACCCAGGTGCCCCAGGATACTTTTTTAAAGACAGAGACCATATAAATTTCAAACGTTTTGAGATTAGTTTTTAGATTTTGTTCTATGGCTTACATAAACCTTAAGAAAAGGTGATGGCAGATTCACTATTTGTTTCTAAGAAAAGAGAACTTGAAGCTGATTTTTTAAATTCCTACTTGGGTGTAGTGTTTGAGGTAGCTTTCCCTCTCCCCCAAGATGAATTATGGAAAACATTTGAGAATGATAAGGTATTGTAAGATTTGGTTGATTTTCTCGGTCTAGCCTTGAGCATTTTAAATTCAATAAGATAGCACTCTTCAAAGTAAATGAATAAATATATTAAACCATATAAAATTTGTATTTGAGCAAAATGGAATTAAGATTAACCCCCAAACAAATATAACCCCCAAACAAAAATAATAATTTGAAAATATTCGAGGGAACTGATAATACAGACAATATTAAAAATTATTCTAGAGGCACCTGGATGGTTCAGTCAGTTAAGTGTCTGACTCTTGATTTTGGCTCAGATCATGATCTGACAGTTTGTAAGTTGAAGCCCCACATCTGGCTGTGAGCCGACGGTATGGAGCCTGTGCGGGATTCTCTGTCTCCCTCTCTTTCTGTCCCTCCTCTGCTCACGATCTCTCTCTCTCTCTCTCTCTGAAAAATACATAAATAAACATTTAAAAATTATTCTAATTTTCATTTGGGTAATTTTTGTAAAATGATTATTTGGCACTTTTTTGTAAAACTATATGCATACAGACTATTCGAATCAGAAGTGTGCCTATAGTCTTAACATTAATATTTTAATACTTCTAAAAGGCCATTTTGCAAACTTGTTAATGGTGAGAATAGTGTGGCATATATTAAATAATGTGAGTATATAAGTGGATAAAGGAGAGGACTTATAAAATCACCCCTATTTCTGATCCTGATAATTTTTAATAATTTAAGTGAAGGAAATATAAAATTTGTGTAATTTGTATTTATATTATTTGTATAAATAATTTTGAGTCATTTTATTTCTCTTTGTGAACCATGATGTTAATAGATACAAATATGTTAATAATCCTAATAATATGCCAGAATGGATGTTTTAATGAATGGCTCTTTTTTATTAATAAATATTTAAGGATTTTTACATTTCCCTCAGGATATTTGGAGAAACATTGTAGAACCACAGTTTTCATTTAACTGACAGAAAGTGACTGAGTACATAAGTTTGTGTCCAGAACTATGTAAGATACTAGTTTTTCAGCTATGATTAAGACCAAAGGGGAAAAGAAAACCTTCTAAAGGGAATTTGTATGTTGTGAAAAGTGTGATGAGTATTATTAGAGCAGGGCAGAATTACAAGAGAGATATATGAAGGGAAAATATAACAAGGTAACTTAATCTGGTCTGGGTTGGAAGGAAGAAGTAAAGAAGGCCTGAGAGGAAAAATAATTAAACAGGGACTTGTTGGATGCATAGGTTTGACAAAGATTCTTTACTTGATCAAACTTGAGTCAGGTTCCTGAACCTTCTCTAGTCCCATTGGTGTAATTCCTTATAAAACTCACTTTTAGCAAGAACTCTCCTAAAGTATTTTAACCAGAACCCCCAGTCTTCCATATCTGATCAAGTTCCCCATCCTTCACCATCCCCCATGCAATCCCTCATTACCCTGGCTTGCCTTCAGCAAGAGTCCTGTTAGGTCTGTTTAGCAAGAATCTTGTTATTCCTGTTTCCTCCTAGTAATTTGTCATCCACTGACTTTCACCCTGACCCTTGCCTATAAATTCCCACCCATTGCAATGGTCTCTATACATATCACAATGGTCCTGAATAAAGTCTGCCTATTCTCTTTATACATATTTATGCATATATTTCTGTATATTTATATGTATCTACATATTTGTATATATTTATTTATATTTACATTTATGTTTATATTCAATGTATATGTATATATTTTTTTCTTTAGCATGTATAAGTGAAGAGGGATCAAGTAAAGAGTAAGTAAGCCTATTTCAGAGAGAACAGAATGTTTAAGGCATAGGAATAAAGGGAATTTGGTGAACTCGTCAGGAGAAAAGCTAGGAAGATATAAAACATATTAAATGAGAATAGAGAGCCAAAGAGCCAAACATTGAAAAAATTTTAATGTTTATTTATTAATTTTGAGAGAAAGAGAGAGAGAGAGAGAGCACAAAAAGGAGGAGGGGCAGAAAGAGAATCCCAAACAGGCTCCACACTGTCCGCACAGAGCCTGATGTGAGGATCAGTCTCATTAACCAACTGAACCACCCAGGTGCCCCCTAAGCATTGAATAATTTTATAAGTCAAGTTAAGAAGCTGGAAGTGGTTCCCAAAACAAAAGCAAAAGAAGGAAAGTTTTTATTGAAGGTTATAATATAAGGCCATGTTTGTTTCAACATGTCCTCCGATTTTTCATGAGCATCTTCATTATACCACAGATTGTATCCAACTCTTCTACAATTATTAGTTTTAATAGTTGTGAGTCTGAAAAGCAATGTCAGTCATTGGTTTTTAAGGTATACAGTTAAAAGGAGTCATGTCTGGTGATTTTCAGGTCCAATATTTCTGATGTTCTCTATAATAGTGTATTAGCTTGCTAGGGCTGCTGTAACAAAGTACCACTAGCTTCCTTGCTTAAAACAACAGAAATTTCTCACCTTCTGGAGGCTAGATGTCTGATACCAAGGTGTTATCAGGGTCATGCTCCCTATAAAACTTGTGGAGGAATACTTTCTTACCTATTTCTAGTTTCTGGTGATTTGTCAGAAATTTTTGTTGTTCCATAGCTTACAGATACATAATTCAAATTTCTGTCTTCACAGTCACATGCTGTTCATCCTATGTGTTTCTGTGCCTTGGTATGACCATCTTCTTCTAAGTACATCAGTCATGTTGGATTAGTGCCCACCCTACTCCAGTATGACCTTATCTTAACTAATTGCATATGCAGTGATCTTATTTTCAAATAAGGTACATTCAGTAAGTCAAGGTACTTAATACTAAGACTACAGCATATTTTTTAAAAAGAGGGACACAATTCAACCCATAAGAGTAAGACCATTATATCTATTCACATTGTTCTTGATCTACTATTAATATAATAGGAATGATATAAATGTGAGAAGCTACAGTTTTAGAAACACTACTTGGAGAGGAGCAAGAATGCCTTATATTACAAACTGCTTGATATATCACTAGAAACAATGAATCCCAGTAGTGTAAAGAGTGTTTATTTTTTAAATCCCTTCTCCCTCTCAGTCGTGCTGAATTTCATGATAATTATTATAAAAGATAATTAATTTCAAACATGTGAAAGGCATTGTAAACATCAAACTAAACTAGATTATAAAAATTATGGATGGAATAATATTGAAAGAAGAATATTGGAGTGTAAATTTGAAATGGAAATGACATTACCTTATAACCTCTATTCATGAGATAAAGTGACAATGTAAGGTCAAGGTATATATCTGTATTTATGAGTAATAAGAAGATTACTAAAGTAGAAATTATGTAGATAGAATGACTTTGAAAATATGGTAATTAAATTACAATTGTGTTACTCATTTCAATGACATCTTAAGGACTGTTTTTCCAATAAAATATTATACTCATTGATTAAGGATCCAATCAGATTTCTTTCCTGACAACATGCTAAGGTTAATGTTCTCATCAAGAGGGTTCTTAGAAAATCTCTTCTGACAGTGATTTGCTATCCTATTCATTTTTAAATAAAAAATGTATAAAACAATTGGTATCTCATTTACTGCAGAAACTAAAAATCTTACTTTCAAGAAGATTCAAAGATATTTTGATCTTAAATATTTATAGGGAGCAAATACCATATTATCTCACTTACGTATGGAATCTTGAAAGGAAAAAAAACAACTCATAGATACAGAGAACGTATCAGTGGTTGCCAGAGGTGAAGGGGTAAGGAATGGTGAAAGGAGTCAAAGGAACAAATTTCCGGTTATAAAATAAATAAGACATGGGGGCATAATATATATCTTTGACTACAGTTAATAATACTGTACTGCATGTTTGAAAGTTGCTAAGAGAGCACAACTTACAAGTTCTTATCACAAGAAAATATAGTGGTAACTAGATATAGTGATGGATGTTACCTAGGCTTGTGGTGATCATTATACAATATGTACCAGTATTGAATCATTACATTGTACAACCAAAACTAAGATAATGTTATATGTCAGTTATATCTCAATGAAAAGCATATTCAAGGTGGAAGACAGTGAGCTTTGGTGGGTGGTAGACAAATATTTTAATTCTCAACTGGAAAAGAAACTGATTAGTAGTTGTTGATCATGAACAAAATTCATTGAAAATCTAACACTCTTCATCCAAACTTTGGTTAGAATTCTATCTTTACACCTACTGGCTCTAGCAGACAGATATCTATGGATTTTGTCTATCATGGCCATGCTTGTCCTCTTCCTTTCAGCGATAGTACTTCAGTTGAGTTCTAGCTTGCCATTCTGATTCTCCCATTAATTCATTTCCCATTCATAAACCATTTTGGTGGGACTGTTATTCAAAGTAATATGCTATCCCCTAAACAGTGGTTGAATATATGATGAAGGCATAACTATTGCTTAGAAATTTAAATTTTGAGTGACAGAAATAATGACACTGTTGGGAGCTTTTCATCCCAAAAGCAGAGTCTTCAGGAGACCAATAATTCTACCTAACTCTATATGTATGTTTAAGCTCCCATCTTTAATGGAGAAATGTTTCATCTTTCCATTCTCTTCTGAGTTATCTTATTTCCTTCTGATACCCTTTGCTGAAGTTAGAGTTATGAATTTTTTGTAGCAATAATGAAGACAATATCACTTAAAATAAGAAATCTTTGGTCACCCTGTTTGGTGTTCAGAAAAGTATATACACTTGTTGAACTTCAAATTCTTTACCCTCAACATTAGAAAAGAATATTTACTTTTCAGGTTGATTATAAGAAATAAATGAGATTGTCAAAACTTTCAAGACAATGACTAGCAAGTAGCAGATTCTCTAAAAGTAATATTCTCTTCTACATTCTTTTCTTGCATGCAAGTCAAGAAAAATACTACCTGTTGGGGAAACATAATTCTTTTAACTAATTATATATTGTTTATACATTGCAATAATTCAGTCATACACACATACACATGCACACTATTTTTCTAGAGAACTCTAATACAGATTTTATTCAGTATGATTGGTGTTTTTTTAAGATGAGGAAATTTGGACACAGACATGCACAGAGAAAAGATGATGTGAAGACACAGGGAAAGACAGCCACCTACAAGCCAAGGATGGAAGCCTAAAGACACCAACACTGCCAACAACCTGATCTCAGACTTTTAGGCTCCAGAATCAGGATAAAATACATTTATATTTTTCAAGCCACAGTCTGTGGTGCTTTGTTACAGCAGTCCTAGCAAACTAATACAGATTTTGGCAGCAGGAACTTCAGTGCTGTTATAACAAATACCTAAACTTGTGGAAGCAGCTTTGCAACTGGGTAATCAGCAGAGCCTAGATGAGTTTTGAAATGCATATCAGAGGAATGCCTTATAGAAAACTAGAGGAAGGTGACTCTTGTTACAATGTGGCAAAGAAATTAGCCTAAATATTGTAGTTTTCTGTAAAAAATAGGACTTAATAAGAGGTAGACTTGAATACTAAGCTGAGATTTCTACACTGAGTGTTGAAGACATGGCCTGTTTCTCGCTGCTCAGAGTAAAAGGTGACAGAACAGAAATAAATTGAAGAAGGAATTGTGAAACAATAAGGAATTAGGATTTGAAGATTTGGATAATTCACACCCCATTCATGTTGCAAAACAGGAGAAAACATGCTCTGGAGAGACTACCAAGGTGTGTCCTAGCTCATTAACTATGACAACTGTGGTTCATGGATCCAATCAATCACTTTAGCAGAAGCCAAGAACAGAGATCAGATTATTCAGAAAAGAGCTTTGGAAAGCCCTCTAGTGTGAGGGTATTGAATCCTTCCCATTTGTATGAAAAGTTAACAGGGTTTTTGAGAATTTTATGAGTAGGAACACTACTAGTTTGGCCTAAACAAAACAGAAATGGGACAAAATGAAGGAAGATTGTTGAACTTCTGGGATTCTATAGCTCATCCAATGTTGTTCTTTGACTGGAAACATGAGTTATTCTTCACAAAAAGGGAAGAATGTCCCTAAAGTTAGCTCAAAATTTGGCAAGGCTGTCACAGGCGCTACTGTCCCAGACCTATGCAATGGAAAGTCTTCCTTTGGAAGGCAGATGTGTAGTCTATGCCTATCCTATCCCACACTGGAATAAATGAAGCAAGTAATTTGGTAGTTGTAGATAATATTGCATAATTCTACTTTTTCCTCTCAATTCCAAAAGTCACAGGTAGTATTCTAGCATAGGTTCCTAAAATTACTTCTCACTAATTTTCCTATTCCTTCTGTAGTATACTCTTCATGAAAAAAAATCAGGACATCTATCACAGTATAATATTGATTGGATACTTTTTTTAATGTTTATTTTGAGAGAGAGAGAGCATGTGCACATGCGTAAGTGGCAGGGGGGCAGAGAGAGAAGGGGAGGGAGGGAGGAAGAGAGAGAAAGGGAGAGAGAGAGAGAATGAATGAATGAATGAATACCAAGCAGGGTCTGTGGAACTCGAACTCATGAACCACGAGATCATGACTGGAGCTGAAACCAAGAGTCAGATGCTTAACCTACCGAGCCACCCAGATGTCCCAAATGGATAACCTTTTAATTCCAAAAACTTTAGTAGTCACATATCTTTTCACAAATTAAATAAAATATTCCTATCATGGTCTTTAACTTTTCTATGAAGGGTTCATTTCATATCAAATTAGTATTCTTTTCCTGCTTTGCAGAATTATGGTATCTTTTTATTTTTATATAACCTATAATGTTTCTCCCACATATATCATACTCCATTGCTGGTGTCTTCAATATGATCATTTATAATAATATAAAAGAAGGAAAATAGACAAATTTAAAGCAATAATCTAAGTCAAATGGGAAATAATTAAAGTGTTAATAGGATTGTGTTTTTATGTCCAGTAAGCAAAATTTAGCTAATATTTACATAACCCACTGAGCCCCAATGGCTACATTTTTAAAAAGATATCATAGAAACATCTTGGTTGGATTTAGATTTAATCTGAGTTTAAGTTGTGATAGTTCAAAAAGTGAAACTTTTGCTCTGGGGAGTCAATTGTTTTTCCATAGGAATATTTATTTCCTGAATTGAGACTTTAGAAAATTCTGTCAAGTTACACTTTCAAGTTTGCTTTTCATTCAGAGTTTTAATTTGTTTGGATCCTTTAATAAAATAATATACTATTTATAATTTAGATCCTATGCTTACATAAACATTTTGGAAGGGCATGCTTTAGAGAGTGAATTAACAAGCAAAAAAAATCTAAATGTTAATGAAATATTACTAACTTGAAACATAAAATATGTTTTGATTTATGCATATTTATTATATAATTTTTTAAACTAAAAGTTCTCTTAAATCAAAATTCTATAATGAATGGGTTACATTTAAAATATAGTAATGTTTACTTAGTACTTTTCCAAACTCTTGGACTCCTTAATAAGTATAATGATTAGGTGCACTCCAGCAACAGCTGCATACTTTACAGGTTTACTAGGTATCTTTATGGATGCCATGGGAACACAACTTAAATTTTTTAAATTTAGATCAATAAATATTAAAATATTAATATTTACATAGAAGTGGGATTAAAAATGCAATTATTAACTACTTTTAAATTATCTGATAGACTTGTATGAGTAAGTTGTATGCACACATATATAATAAAATTACAAAGATTGAATACCTGTTAAAAGAAGCTATAGGACTGAGGATGTTAGCATATCATAAAGAGTTTATAGATTATTGAAATTCTGGAGGAAATATATTACTCTATTTAAATCATTCTTTTCTTTTAACTTTGATTCTATCTTTGTTATTTTGTTTGATATTTTGAAGCTTTTTATGCATAAATTAACTCTAAATTGGAATCACAGTGTATATTTTATTGTATGAACATTTGAAAGCCTATAGATTAGAAAATTCAATCATTAATATAATTTGATGAATTACTATGATGAAGAGAAAGTGTTGCTGCCAAAATTAATAAGCAATTTGAAGCATCATTGATCACTTTATTTGCCTTGGAGATGAATTCACAGCAGCAATATATTTGTAAGACTAAACTGCTTGTGCATAGTTTATATTTACAAATAAATTCTTTTATTTTAATTTTATAAAATGGTTAGTAAATAAATTGATCAGTTGGATACTTTCTAGAGTATGTATTTGGAAGCATTTGTATTGAAATTGCATAATAATTATAAATATATTCATAAGCAAATGTTCTCAGTCTGGATTAGCACAGCAAATATTTTGAGATTTTCATATCTTGGAAAAGCTTCTGTTTATATATATATATATATGCATATATATTTATCTACGAAAAAGATATTGTGGAATAATTTATCATTGTTTTTCCTCTTCCACTTCTGTCTTCTTACACAAATCAGCTGACGCACAAAATTGTTAAGCTTTTCTACTTTCCCAGTCACTTCCTAATTCTCTGTGGTTATCATGTTGTATTCAGTCAAAATTATCACTAAGTTTATTTTAGACTCTATGACAGCTTTAGTGCTATAAAATACATTGACTATGTACATTTTAAACTGGTTAATTTGTGTAATACTTGTGTCAGGGCAAGAATTCCTGTTCCCTTTGAGGGTTCTTCTAGCTGGACTGGGAATAAAATTGATGTGAGAAAAATTAACAGGAGAAAATCAAATTTAATAGGTGTATGTACATGAAATCCACATAGACATGAAATTTCAAAGACAGATAAAATGAGATATAGATGTCATCCTGAACTAAGGAGAAGGGGGTAGGAGCTTGGGACGTTAGAGGAAAGGAGTGTATTTCATAGCGCGACAAGAAGAACAGATGTTTGGTAATTAGACGTTTGCCCTGCCATGCAGATGGGTCACTCATGTAAAACTGATCTTTGCTAATAGCCCTTATTCTGGGGAAAGCCCCCAACTTAGATTCTTCTTTGTAGTTAATGGAGGGATAAAAAGGTTTTCTTGAGCGCACGGGGTCTCAGTTGCCTTCAACTCAAAATCATCTTCATGCTAGTTTGGCCCATCTTTGGGGCTCTACATTTATGTACTTTGAAAATTGATTATATGTGTGCAGCAAAAGTCTCAGTCACATGTTAAAGCAAAATTTTATAGCTTCCTCAGGAATTTATAAAATAAATAATAATGAAGTCTTGATATTGCATTCTTTTTTCTTGCATGGAATTCAGTACAAAATTTTGGAAACCAACAAAGCATTATAAACTATTGAAATAACTAAACTGAGTATATGCAGATACATTTTTCACAGGGAGTACTTTTTGGAATAGTCTATAAGGAGTTTTCTAAAGAAGACTTAAGATAATAACATAGTTATGAAATACTTGTTTATGAATAGTTTTAGATTTCTGTTTTAGAACCGTTAAAACTGGAGATTAAAAAATGCTTTTATAAGGATACATCAATGTTTCTCTGCATTTGGGTCATTTCCTTAGGTGATTTTGCACTTGAATAAACTCTTGAACTCATCCATTTGACATAGAAATGACTTGTAGTCTGGTGAGTTAGATCAATATTGTTTTAATATTTATTCTAAATTATTCAGTCAGATTTGCATACAGGGGTAATGAAAAATAAAACCCAATAGATGAAGTCAAATGTCCATTCACATATTGGATTGTGTGGGCTAATCTGTCCAAAGATGATTAACATTAAAGCTAGTCACAACGCCTGACGAGGCAAGGCACCATGAAACAATTGTCAGTAATCAAGTAAGGAGTAGGATGTTTAAATTTAGTCACATCAAATATTTTGAGCATCTTTTGGTTCCAATTAGTCATTGCACAAATGTACATAACTTTGTAGGGTGATTTGCTAAAAAGAATGTTATAGGAAAGCAGCCACCTTTTCAATAAATCCTTGCAGTGTCAGTGGAAGCAAATCCAAAATTAGATATATCATACTTGACAAAAGAGCTATGGAATAATTTCAGTCTCACTTTTGTCTTGTCTATGACAAAAAAAAAAAAAGAACACAAATGCCTTCTTGAGAACAGAGTATAATGAAACAATAAAAATCCAATGCTAACACAATCTGTCAATTGTTAACAATAAAATATTCAGAGCAATCACGGTAGTTGCCTGACATTGGTAAGGGATGGAGGACGGAAATCAATATTTATTTCTCTGAGAATACCAACCCGGGCTTACCGTGGTATTGATGGCTTCAACAGGATGCAAAAGCTTTTCACTGAAAAGACTTTTCACCTTTTAAAAAATTTCACCTAAATTCAGTCTATGCATTTCAGTTGATTATTAAAAACAGTGTAAAGTTTCTCACGTTTACTGTAAAATGTCTGGATTCAAAGCATTACTTAATTGACTATGTTGCATTATATACATTGATCAGTTCCAAATATATACCTTTACTTCAACAGGCAGCTGTGCTTAAATAGAATTTTTTTTCTTCTGTGAGGAGAACAAAAAAGCTTCTTATCCTCAGCTCTCAGCCTAAGATGCTTACTGATCACAGCACTTATTGTTAGCACCTTTAACCAATCTCTGTTTTCTTCTTTGGCCTGACACCCTTGGGGACACATCTATGGATTAGAGAGACACTGCTGTGGGTGACTTTTGGTTGTTATTTAACTTTGATGCAGCTGAGACCTCTTTAACTAATGCTAGCTTGCTGACCTTTGGCTCCAA
>NC_043702.1:39750505-39791273 GCF_006229205.1 Suricata suricatta
TTACCAAAAATACTAGTGGTATTTATAGATATATGAATCAATGGTACAAGATATTTTATATTTTTAACTTATAATATGAAAGTAAGCACACATTTATATTTAAAAGCTTTAAAATTTGCCTGAGTTAATATAATCACTAACCAGTTTGACATTTTATATTTTCAGAGTTATATTGTTTTTAAAACTGCATGTGATTATTATTTTTTTTACTGTATTTATTTTGACAGAGAGAGACAGACAGACAGACAGACAGCGGGGTAGGGGGTGCAAAGAGAGAGAGGGAGAGAGAGAATCCTATTGCAGTCCCTGTGTCAGGCTCTGCAATTACAGTGCAGAGCCTGACACAGGGACTGATCTCTAGAACCATCAGATTATGACCTGAGCCACACTCCAGAGTCAGATGCTAAACTGACTGAGCCACCCAGGCACCCTGCATGTGGTTATTATTATAGAATATAGTGTTTGATGAGAATATTTATAGAATAACATTGAACCTATAAACCAAACACTACCTACCAAGTTCTCTGATTATCTGTAGGACTGTCATCCTTCACTTCAGCTGGGTCAGAAATTTATCACATTGCCTCCTAACTGTTCTCTTTCCACCATTATCCTTTTAACTCCGTATCAGCACAGACAGTGTGAATTTTTTAAAATGTCCATTGGATTATATCAATTCTCTGCTCGAAACCCTCTGATATCTCCCTGTCCCCATTTAGAGTAAAATCACAAGTAAAAAACAAAAACAAACAAAAACAAAAAGACACCCTCAAAACAAAACTAAACAAACAAAACAAAACAAAACACAACATAGCATAGAAGCCCTGAAGGGTCTTGGTCCCTCTTACTTCTCTGATCCCACCTCCTGCACCTTTTCCATCACTTAGACTACAATAACCAGTTTACCTTTTTTTCCTAACAAAGTTTTTTTCTATTTGAAGGCAAGTGCTCTTGAGATTCTCTGTAGAATATTCTTCCCCAAGATAGCCACATAACTTACTTTCTCACCTAATTCAAGCCTTTATTTAAATATCACCTTTTTAGCAAGACTTTTACTAACCTTCTTAATTAAAATTTTATGAATACCATCATGGTATTGCCTCTCCCACTTTTCAGCTCTATTTCTTTCTATGGGACCTATCACTATCTAATAAGCTAGTATGTGGCTAATATCTTTATAATTTGTCTAGTTCAGTGAGAGCAGGGATTTTTATTAACAGCTGTAATCACAGTCTCTAGAACAGTATCTAACACATAGTATGTACTTAATAAATATTTCTTGAATTAGTTAATGGGTGACTGATTGAATGCCATTTTATTTGGATTCCATCATGACTTAGCAACTGTATCCCTCAGGTGTCCCAGCACTAGTACTTAAGCTGATGAATTCTCTTTGTGATTACACTCCAAATTAGGAAACTCAATCCTAGTAATAAAGCTCAGTAAATGCTATGCTTCTAAAACGTGTGCCAAACAAAATACATCATGACATAATGATGTAACAGAAAGAACAAGAACCAGAAGCTAGGAAATCTTGCTATTAGTTCAAATTATGCATTATCATCATAACCATATGATAAACTGTATGATCGACTGTTTGCAGCCTTATCGCTTTATCTCTGAATTAAGGACTCTGATTAGATCAAACATATGAGCCCTGGAGTTTTTGGAATGTGGATGAATTTGGGAAATTATTCTAAGAAATGAATGCATTTAAGTGTGATTCAAGAATAGTTAGCGGATTGACTAATATTTAGGTCTATTAGATGTGTATACTTCTATTATTCAGATATGTAGATATTAATATGACATAGAGTATAAAATTTAAAAAATATAAAACTATATGAAAATATAAATTTTATAGGACCCTAGAATGTGTTGGGCACTGCAAAGTTCTATGAGCATACTGTAAATGCTATGTGTAAATGACAATAGTTTAGTATTCATCTTTGAATCAGAAAATTGTTTTCTTGAAATATTAGAAAGCAAAAGAATATGTAGAGAAATAGAATTTGCTTCCTAAAGAACACTACTTTTTTCAGTTCACCTTAGTGAATTGATTCTTTCCAGCTATTCTCATGTTTGTCTAATTTTACACTTTATTGTAATATTTCTTTAATTCCACGTGATTTTCACAAGCCTTTTAGAGATTAATATGAGTCTCACTTTTTACTGAAAAACATCTGATCCTAATGGTTTGGTTTATTATATCCCATGATCTCAGTGTGCTTCTAAATTATGAGTATTTAAATTATTTAATAAATATAAACAAATCATAGGTTAAATTTTTATTTCATAATTATCTTAGTTTGTTAACCTTTCAGTCATAAACTGAGACTGCTTTTCCAAAATACTATCACTATACACTTGACTTTTCAAAGGGTTCAAATAGAATTATTTTGGCATATAATTCACAAAAGTCAAGTATGCTTGAATTTCATTTGAGTTAATTGCCAGGCTTAAATGAAAACTAGCTATACTTATAAAAATATAATGTGTTTATAGCTATATAATGAATATATTCCCCCAACTTCATGTTTAGAGACTTCTTTTCTAAGATATTAATGAAAGTCTATATTTTCAAAGTGAGGTCTATAATTGGAAGTTGCTACATTTTTATTTATAATGTTATTTCACTCACTTTGGGGAGGTATTGTGGTATTTATACTTCTTTATGATTGACTGTATTTAAAAGTAAACATAGTGCTTACAGAATAAGGACATTTCAATGGCATTCATTTCTACAGAATAAACATTGAATATAAGGCCTCTCAAGTTCTGGTCTTTTAGTTTCCTAGTCTCATTCATATTTCAAACACTAAACACACATTCTAAAGTACTTACTGTCAAAATCCCAATTCTCTCACATCTCCATGCCTTTAAACCAGTAATCTTGATGCTTAAAATGCCCTTCTTATTGATTTTTCTCTTCTTGTTTTCGAATACCCCACAATATACTAGATACAAATGACCTTTATTGAACTCACCTAGATTATTTTCTTAAATCGTATGGAAAATTATTTTTACCACTTGATATAGGTATAGACAATGACTATGAATAAATTCAAATAGAAATATAAATGTAAGAATTCCTTTCATATCAGTCACTATTTACTAGACTCTTTATGATAATGATTTTGAATAAGTTCAAGTAGAAATATGAATGTAAGAATTTCTATCAGTCACTATTTACTAGACTCTTTATGACAATGATTTTGAATAAGTTCAAGTAGAAATATGAGTGTAAGAATTTCTATCATATCAGTCACTATTTACTAGATTCTCTTTTATGAGGTTGTTGTCCATGTCTTCAAGATGTTTCCAGGCCCTTGAGAAGTTTTTGACATCTCAGAGATGAATATGATTTGATTGCAGAATAAGGTAAAAATCTATTTAAGAAATGCAGATTTGTAAGAGTGACAGCAGACAAAGATAGCCAAGGTCAGGTTGTGAAAAGTGAAAAACCTCACGTGAAACTCAGTACTGGTGATATTTTCCCCCTGGATAGATGATAGAGCACCCATGAAGACCGCCCATACTGTCGGACTATTTATACTTAATGTGGGATATCTTGATTTTGCCTGTTTTACAGGAAACCTCCCTTGCTCCCTCCAAAACTCCAGAGGCTAAGAATCTAAATTGTAGATTGTTATATTTTTTAAAAGTGCTCTTTGAAATGTTATTGTGACAAAAGAGTCTATATATTAAGATTTTAAGCCATTAATGGTTTTGCCCCTTGTAAGCCATGTGTTTTTGAGGTGCAGAGGGAGTATTTCTTTAGGACTAATGCTTATCATGTATAAAATGATAATAATTATACCTCTTATATTAACTCAAGATTATATTGTGATGATCAATCAATTTATTTTAAGTGATTTGCATAACATAAACCCTATATAAATATTATTGAAATATTTAGATGTAAAAATTCAGTTAAATCTAGAGTGGCTGAAATATAGATTCAAAATATTTTTTAAGTGTTCTAAACTTTAATTTCCTTACCAGTATGATGAAGGAATAAAACTTACAACCTACAGTTATTTTGTTACATATGCATGCAAATATAGAGTAAGTGGAAATAATAAGCAATTGAAAATGTCACATTTTCATTATGTTTATTATTAATAGTATTACATTTATAAATAGTTTAATTAGTTCTAAGATATATTTCCCCTTTTTTCCATTTTGTTCTCTATGAGGGAAGGAATTCCCTCCCTACATAAGGGTCATTTGTATGACTTGTGTCCCTCTTTATTATTATTATTATTATTGTTACTTTAGAGAGAGTGTGTGTGAGTACAAGCAGGGAAGAGTGGCAGAGGAAGAGAGAAAGGGAATCTTAACCAGTCTCCACACTCCGTGCAGAGCCTGTGTGTGACTGAGTCCCACAACCCCGGGATCATGACCTGAGCCTAAATCAAGAGTCAGATGCTTCACCAACCAAGCCATTCAGGTGCCCTTGTGATCCTATTTTTCTAAAGTAACATGGACTTTACTAATTTGATATTATTTTCCAAAGTGATGGATCACATCATTTGAATGACACGATTTAAATCTTTCCTCATATGAACATAATTTTTTCATGATTTGTATTAGATCCAACTTTTATTTTAAAATATTATAATAAAACCATTTTTAAATGATTTAAGTTTGTTAAAACATGTTTTCTCCATGGAACAAAATAAAATATTATAAAATGACATTGCAAAAATAAGCTATATTTGGTCATATGCTTAGAGTTGACTTATGAATTACAAGAGAAACTTACAGGAATGGTGGATGCAAATATTTTAATAAAGAAAAAATAATAATTTTGCATGAGCTCTAGAAAAGCAGTTGGGAAGTAGAGTAAAGCTATATATGTATGTGCATGATTTTAAACAATGTCTTTTGTTTCTAGAAAGGCCCTTACATATTTATTTCTTACCTTTTAGAAGAAATATGACCCATTGATAATTCAAGAAACTATAAGTTTAAAAAATGAGTTGGTTAAAAATATTCATTACTAATAGTAGTATCTGCCTTAATCTCAAATATTAAAATATTTACATTGTTAAGAACAATGTAGGAAAAATGTTTTTGACATTCTTGCAAAAAAACCTCTTAACTAATAGCTGGACCTAAAGTAATTCTAACAGCTCATATTTTAATAATTAATGTGAAAATTATACATTTTACATTGTATTACTCATGGGAATTAAGGTTGTTATTTGCATTAATTACTTGAAAGTATTTTATCAAGTAATTTAAGTGAGATAAAGAAGACTTAAAAGACCCTTTAGTATCCTTAAGAATTCTAGACACACTTTTATGGTACCTTAATTCACTGTGGAAGTGACCCAATTTAGTAACTATACTCTTTCAAAAATGAAAGAAATCAGGAGTTGTGAAACATATTTGATACAACTCCATAATTACTGTGATTGTTAATATTATGCATCAACTCAATTGGTGTAAGGGCTGTCTGGATAACTGTACAATAATATTTCTGTGTATGCCTTGAGGCTGTGTCACAAAGAGATTAGCATTTAATCAGCATACTGTGTAAAGACAATCTGCCCTCACCAGGATGGGTGGGCATCATCTATTACTTTGAGTACCCAATAGAACAAAATAAGCCAGAGGAAGGATGAATTCCTTCTCTTTTCTTAAATTGAGTATCTATCTTCTCACGACCTCAGATGTTGGAGCTCCTGGCACATTGAACTCTGGAACTTACTGACACCAAAGTTGTAGAACAAACACTTCATAGTAGATCATATGCGGTAATAGTGAGATAAGACATTTCCATTTCCACCATTGATCCCTGGCTCCATGAATTCTGTCACTGTAACCAGTAGCACAATATGCTGGTTATGGATATAGAATATATGTTGCCTTCCAGAGGGCCTTAATCTTGCCTCACAATGTATTGTTATACATTGGCCATATTTGCATTAATTACTTGAAAGTATTTTATCAAGTAATTTAAGTGAGATAAAGAAGACTTAAAAGACCCTTTAGTATCCTTAAGAATTCTAGACACAGTTTTATGGTACCTTAATTCACTGTGGAAGTGACCCAATTTAGTATGGCCAGAGGGCCATAAATATCTTCTAAAAGACATACCACTGTTACCAAGGTCAACTATTACAAGATGGAAGGAAGAAGGGAAGACCAGTATGGCATCCACTTTTCAAGGTGGCCCCAACATATCTGCCTCCTGGCATTACACAATATGTAATTCCCTTTCATGTTAGCTACACCATAGTTATTCTGTGTAAAAAGTAGAATATCATGAGTGACAGTATGTCATTTCTGAGATTATGTTATATAAATCTATGGCTTCCTGTTGGCCTGTCACTTTATCAGATAATTCATGTTATAAGCAACCCAGTGGAGAATCTCAGATAGTAAAGAATTGAAGCCTGCAGCTAAAAGACCTGTGAGTGAGCATTTGAAGCAGATTTTCCAGAATGACACTCATGAGAGACACCTATTAGAGACCCTGAACTTGAACCAACAGCCGTTCCTCAATTTCTGACCTCCATAAAAAGTATAGGGTAATATATGTTTGCCAATTTAAATTATAAAGTTGAGGTAATTTATTACATATAAGAAATAAGCAAATGGCAGTAACTTCCATGATGATGAGCTATACTTATTTTACTAAAACTACATAATTGGGTCAAAAGCAATGCCCATGTAGAATTACAGTGAATAACGAACCATGTAAGTCTACAGAAAGTGGTTTTGGCAGAAGCACTGAGGGCAGGGAAGGTAAATCTATATTGAGGGTAAGTTTATTTCACTGAGAAGAAAGTCCTACCATTCATGGTAGAAGCATTTTTATGCAACAACCTGCTACCATGTGAGTAGCTGGTTTTCCCCACAATATCCACCTCCCCCCACTCCCACCATAGACCTGGTGTCATTTCTGCAGCTCAGTGATGGTCAGTTCAAGACTTTAATCAATTTATAAAATTAGCATTTCCAACTCTATTTGTGTGTCTCCTAGCAGCACGTAAGTGGAAATAAAAATGTTGTTCTATCAAGTTGTCTCCCTCATTCTGAAGACAAGTATAGTCCTATTTATATCAATAAGTAGTTCATCTGAAACATTATGATTGCATCAGTATAAACAAAAAAATATAGTTACACAATATAAAGCAAAAATGGGAAGAATTTGACAAAAAGTTAAATAATCCACTATCATAAGGGGAGATTTAAAATGATCTCCATCAGACATCTGTGTATCCTGAAGATACAAATTAGGAAGAATAAGAAGGAAATTTACCTTCAAAGAATAACACACTTAATTTTTATCTAACAATTGTATTACTTCTATGAGTAGATAGAGTTCTTGAAGGTTTGAAAACCAAAATATAAAAGAAAAGAGATTCTCAATGAGTTTTAAATAGGAGATATACACATACAGTATATATATAAACAGATTAATATTTTATTATATTTATTAATTTATATTTAATATATTTATCAATTTATTTGTATATGTATCATATTTATATATTGTATATGTGTGTAAGAAATATTCTCAACAGGTTTTAATTTAGAAATTCATTTCAGTAAATATATATACAAGTGTATTTTTATTTGTATCTGTATATACATATGTACATGCATGTGTATATACAGAGTATTAGCATACTTTGATACAGATATTCCTTTATTGGACAAAATTCTCCTATTGTGAAGGGAGTATTAATATAAATTTTTGTCTCCCCAAATCTAAGAAGCAAGAAAGACTATAGTTTTATTTAATAATTATATATAAAATAATGCAAATATTATATAAATGTAATTTTGCTCATTTTTATTACAGTCACATCTTCAAAGTTTTCTTATGCTTATAGAATCACTTACGCTTGTGAAAATGGAAAATAATCAGTCAATGACACAAAAAGTACTTAATTGATTGAATATTTTAGAGTGGAAATTCATTTTGTATTACAGTGCTCCTTCACAGCAAGGCTTAGGTATCAGTAGAAACTTATCTCAGTTAATAGATTATTTTCTATATAGGATATTATTTTCAATTGTCTATCTCTGGCAAAACTTGTTTCTTTACATGGTTTGTGCAGATGTGACAAAAACATCAAATTGATCTCAGAACATTTTAATTCTAAATAATAATATCAGTTGTTAAATCAATTTTCTGAGTAAAAGAATGAGGCAAGTTTTTATTATTGCAATCATAGTTTTTCCATGTTTTGATATAAAATAGAAAGTAAAATTTTTCCATAAATGTTCAGTATTTATCTACATATTTTATGCTATTTTTATCCAATATAGATAATATTTGGTACAATCATTTCATATTAAGCTAGTTTGTAGAGCATATCCTCTACATTTTTAAGCAATCATGCAGGACAAATTATGTATCACTCTCATTAAGTATTGTTTATTAAAGTAATAAAAGGAGTGTTTTTCCATACTTTTCTGGAATATATAGTTTTGTTGTATTAAGTTTACTATTTATTTAGTACATTTCTTTCAAAGTATTATATCTTCTCTTAAAATCTTCCTCCAACTGTTATCAGGACTCATGTCCTTAAATGTAATTCCTTATAAACAAAGATGAATGTAATGACCACTTGTTTGTTCTCAAAGGCAAATAAAAATATAGACATATTGGAAAGAAATAGCAATTAATTTATTTGCAGAGCTACAATTCATTTTTAATGTTAATTTTCCTCAAAGGATTATATTTTGGAATAAATATTAGCTAACAACTAGAAATAAAACTTCTTTCCTTGTTTTAAAATTGATGAATATCCAATCTGCTTTAGTAGTAAGACATAGCTAGAGGATCCATGAACAAGAACTCAAGCATTATGGGTTTAGACAATGGAGATGTGTTGGGAGGAGATGATTATAGGGAAGATAAATGGGGCAGACGGTCTCTATTCAAAATGTGAGCTCTATTACAGCAAAGCATTTTGTCTATTTTGAGATTACTAGAACAGTGCCTGGCATATAACTGTATTTCCAATAAGTTATCGTTAAATAAATAAATGAGCATTGGGTAGAAGTCAAATTTCCCAGTTGGCAATAAGTTTTAGCCAGTTCCAACTGGTTCTGGATCTCCTGGAAAGTCAAAGTACATAAAAAAAAAATAACAATATTTTTCTCTAGTTCTGTTTATGAAACAAAGTTTTAAAAATAATTGGTCGGCCCACCTACCATCTGTGGCAAATACTGTCTCCACATTATTTTTATGAAAAATTCCAGACATCTATATAAAATTATAACGCAGTATATGCTTATCATTCAGATTCAACAAATATCAATACTTTGTATTATTTATTTTTAAATGTATCTTCTATAAAACACTTGAAAGCAGTGCCCAAGAATCATATTGTTTCACTCCATAATACTTCAATCTAATATCTAAAAGAAATGTCAGCATATTTCTTGTATAACTGCATTGCCATTGTCATACTTACCAAAATAAACATCAATTTCTTCTTTATGACTAATGTTCAAATATTCTTAATTCCTTCAAAAGTATCTACAACGGCAGTATTGTATAGTTTGTTGTTTCAAAGTAGGACCCAAATGGATACATGCAGAATGTCTGTTTGAAAGTCATTTCCTCATATGTTTGAAGAGATCATACATAAGACCCACTAATAACATCTGTTCACAGTGGTCAAAGCTGATGAATTGTGCTTTTGCTCTTATACATAACTTGTTCTGATCCAGACCATTTTAACTGTTAAAAGGTTTTAGATAGTAAATGTATTTTATTACATTTTGCCATTATATATATTTTAGAAGATTAATGGTGTAGGAATAAAGAAATTTAGGTTTCAAACCAGTTCTTTTGCTAAATCGTCATGTTTGTTCTCTAAATTTTCCTCTATCTTGTTTATTACACAAATAATATATCACAAATTCTGCTTAGAAATATGGAGCTATTATATAAAATATAAATATGATTGGGGGCACCTTGGTGGCTCAGTCAGCTGAGTGTCCGACTTTGGCTCAGGTCATGATCTCACAGTTCCTGGGTTTGAGCCGGGAATCAGGCTCTGCACTGAGTGTGGAGCCTCCCTGGGGTCCTCTGTCTCCCTTTCTCTCTGCCCCTCCCCCTTGCATTCTCCTTCTCTCTCTCAAAAATAAATAAAAATATTAAAAAATAAAGGTATATAAATATGTTTTAATATGTGAAATACATTACCCAAGTTAGAATTGAAAATTAGAGGTACTAGAAACAAATTGAAATTTTATTTTATCCATTTATTAAGTTAGTTCACAGTTATTAAGAACTGGCCACATTATGGACTAGACCCTGGGGTAATATTCATAAACAGTAAGTGCTTATCTTAGCATGTTAAAACTAAATGGTTGACTGTGTGCGTGCATGTGTGTATGTGTGGGGTGTGTTTGTGTGTAAAGGAGAGTTGGAATGTGGAAGTGGAGAGGTTCAGCAGGAAACAAACTAAAAATGTGATAAGAGCTACACTTATTAAATATGTGTGTTGCACTATAGGGTGCAAAAGAAAACCTTTTTATGGAATGAGTAAAAAATTTGCCCCATAACAGGTGATACTATATTAAATAACATGTTGTATTAAGCCATTTGGTTTACATCTTTGAATGTAAAAGTCAATTTGTTATATAAAACTGTATCATTTGAATACCTCTTCTATTTGAAACATATATCACCATCCAGCTATAAGACTAATTTTGCCCTGACAGTGAAGATATGTCTTCTTAGCTGTATTACTGACATGAATAAGTTGACTTCCCTGGTCATCAGGTTTCTCACCTAGATATTGAGCAAACGTGGGGTTTAGTTTTCCATAATTCCTTTTAGTTACATATATCTATGATTCCTTTTATACTTTTGCTTGAGAACGACCATAATATTATTTTATTTTAAAACTTCAATTTTCAGATTACAATTATAAGGTTCTATGACTATATGCTTAATATATGCTTCAATATTTCAAAAATCATAGTAATTGTGTAAGAGAAAAATATATAATAGTAGTAATGGCTTATGGACTAAATATATATTCTATTTTTCCTTCAAATATCTTCATATATTTTTAAGTTTATTCATTTATTTTGAAAGATAGAGACAAAGGGAGAGGGAGAGAGAGAGAGAGAGGGATAGAATCCCAAATAGGCTCTGCACCATCAGCACATAGCCCAATGTGGGGCTTGAACTCCCGAACCTTGTGATCATAACCTGAGGCAAAACCAAGAGTGGGGTGCTAAACTGACTGAGCCACCCAGGTCCCCTCAAATTTCTTAGTATTTACCATTGATTACAAACACCAGTTTTCTGGCAAGCAGCAGAAGAATCAACAAGACAGCATTTGTGAAAACACAGATTCCTGGTCACAATATCTAGAAATTAATATTCCTAAATTTGTGTTCAGTTGCAGTAATCCATAATTTTCAAGAGCACATGACCAGTTTCTGGTAGGTAGTTAGGTTGGAGAATCAATAACATTTCTTTTACTTATATATTATTCTCATATACCTTATTGAAACTGATAATAAAGTATATGTCCACAGTTATTAAATCTTCAACAAAGTCACATGAACTTTGAGGATAAAATCATGGATAAAACATAAGAATTCCACTAATATTTAAAAATGAAGGGGTTTATTAGAATATTAATTTTGTGGGTGCCTGGTTTACTCGGTTGAATGTCTGACTTGATTTTAGCTCATGTCATGATATCGAGGTTTTGTAATTGAGCCCCATGTGAGGCTGAGTTTGGAGCCTATTTGAGATTTTCTCTCTCCCCCCTAACCCCCGTCCCTCTGCCCCTCTGCCCTGCTCACTCTCTCGCTCTTTCCCCCTCTCAAAACAAAAAACAAGCAAACAAAAAGAATATCATTTTTGCATTGTATTTATATGCTGTTTTCTGAATTGAATATTTAAATGAACATATTAATATTAAATGATCATTGATAACTAATGAAATTCATTATAAAAACTATAATAATATAAAATGAATGTAAAAGTTACAAGAGCCAATGTATTTTAGTGTTTAATTTAACAAAAGGTATTCTTCATGGGGTTAAGAATTACATATACTGTACCATAAAAAAAGTAATAATCTTAACTGGTCTCTTGAATTACATATAAAAGGAATGACCTTGCATTCTTTAAGAAATCAGTTATAAAAATTATGTTCAAATTATTTCTGTTTTAAACCACCACCACAACAAAACAACAGCAACAACAAATTCCCTATGTTGAATTACTCTGTCTAGTCTACATGAACAACTAAATTATTGATGCCCTAAAATCACTACTGTAAGGCTTCACCACTCTTGTGTTTTAAATCAATCAAGCCTTTAATTCAATATATAAGTATTTAATAGCCCGATGGGGAAAGGAGGAATTTGCTCAGCCTATATTATAAAATAGGTCTAGAGATTTACCTCCTTACTTTTTTACCATCCTGTGCTCCCATCTCAGAATGTTGGGTCTCCTCTGTGTTGCTCCCCTTGATCACATTTCTTTACTGAAACCTCAGGTTTGTGGGATGCCTGTCCCCTTTCTTCATTTTAACGCCTATAGAATTTGGTTAGGCTATTTGTCATCGAATTTTCTGTGAGCATTTTGTATCAGTCACTATTTATTATCTTTTTCTTACCAACTTTCTCCTGTCTAGGACTAAGGTTTCACTTTAACCTCAAGGTCAAGTATTGTTTGTAGTATTCTCTAAAGTACTGGAATCTGCTGACACATTTTTATTTAAATTAAGCTCTTTGAACCCATACCCTTCTCCTAGGGTCTAAGGATGCCTGATGGTCTTATATGTTCAAATCATGTCAGATTAGGATTTCTTGCTTCTATGGAATCTTTCATCTTGGCTCTTCTATACTGTACCCCGCCTTTCCCCCATTCCATTTAAATACCATTCCACAAGTTTGAGCACCTCCCTGAGCAGTTCACTGTTTCCAAAATGTGTGTTAGTTATTTTGAGAGTACAGAGAAGTGTTACAGTATTAACACTGTAACACATAACAGAATAGTGTATGACTGAATATTACCCTTGACTGTGGTTGTAGCCTCTAACTATTCTTGCCATAGGGAAATTCTCTCGTTCTTTTCAGTGGTATGACCCCTGCCCACGCAGTCCCTTCCCATACAAACCTTGTTGCATTTTTAGGCCAAGTATTTTAATCCAAAGTGGTGGCTGAGGTATTACATCTAAATACAATCCAAGTGCCATTTTGGACAATTTCTATAGAAATTTTTAAACTAAACACCTCTTTCTGTCTTTAACAAGTATGTTTCTCATTCTCTTTCCATCTTTATAATGAATTTTGCATTTCTCTTAACTACTTACTGCTATTCTATCTTTCTGAGGTCATTTCTGTTAAAGATGTCCCAATTCTCTCACTCCTAGAGTCTTCCTACTATCCACATTATCTAAACAATTCCTGTTGTTTTGCTCTTTATTTCCTCACAGTGGGACTAGGGACATAGCTTTTTAAATTTATCTCTGCACTATCAATTTCTCCTTCTTCCAGTCCATGCATATGTTGGCAGAAAAAAATTGGAGAGCAACAATCTAAGTAGGATGAACTGCAATTTTAAAAATTAAACTTATTTTCCGTATCTGTATTCACCAATTTTAAATAATTCCATAGTGCCCATAGTGTAAAAGTAATCATTGTTTGCCTACTATTTCAAGATCTCTCTATTCAATGTTATATGCACCGCAAGCTGGTCCAGGCTCTTGCTCACTGTAGCCCTGCATGCCTCATGGGACATTCTCGTTTTCTGTCTTTCCTTCTGCATCTACCTGTCTTATGTTTTTCTTTCTATTTTCACCTACATGTTATTCATTCCTTAAGACTCAGTATAATTTTACCTCTATCATTATCTCTTCCTCAGATAGTACTGGTATAAGTTAGTCCATAAATTTTTCCTAACTAAAAAGAGGAAAGTAGATTCAAGCAAGTAATCAGTTGTAGATTTAGGTTTTAATAGCTCTAGATGACTGGCCAAGCACCGAACTCTGAGATAATAATTCCACAACTGACCATCCCTGTAAGTTTCAGTAATAAGGAAGAACCTGGGGTGCCTGGGTGGCTCAGTTGGTTAAGCGACCGACTTCAGCTCAGGTCAGGATCTCATGATTCGTGGGTTCAAGCCCCGCATTGGGCTCTGAGCTGACCGCTCGGGGCCTGGAGCCTGTCTTCAGATTCTGTGTCTCCTTCTCTCTCTCTCTTCCCCTGCTCCTCTTTGTCTCTTTCAGTCTCCCAAAAAAAATGTTAAAAAAAAATGAACAACAATCATTGACATGTTCATTCTCAATGCCAAACAACTATTCAGAACAATGAAAGCTATAGAAGTTACTTCCTATTTTTCAGGTTTAGTGATCAGATGGTATTTTTCAAATGGATGCTTCTATTTGTATTCATCAGTAGGATTGGTTACTAATACATTGTTCTAATATTAAATAGCAAACTAATTGCTTTTTAAAAATCAAATATTAAAGGTAGTGTTAAAATAATTGAATTCAATGTGTATCAATAATTGCTAAACAATTGAAAATATTTGAAATCTTTGCTGATATATTTCTAACATGAAATTCGGTGCAATATTTCATTGTAATAGAGAAAGTGCTGCCATCTGTCTTGGCTTTGCAATAAACACCACAAAAAAACCACACTTCATATCTGACATTTGCTTCTAGGTGATATAATGCATGGTGGTGTCTCCAGTTGTATAGTTTTAAAGGCTACAAGCTGCAAATTCTAAAAATAAAATTCATATTCACATAGTAATGAAATAAATAAAATTCCAGAGCAGACATACATCCCTGCTATGGACTTGAAGTAACTGATTATAGTTGAATTCATCTTTTTATGAAATAAAATAAATCTAGTATAAAAATAAATTGTGGGTACACATGCAGTAATCTATTAATTATACTTCCATCCCTTTAAGTTCACAACTTACTGAGGACTTCATTCTGCATCTTGATTATTTTTCTATATACTTGCCTTCATAAGTTCCATATTTCAGATAGTCTTTAAAAATATGTATTTAACATCTCTTGGTAGATATATTTCCTTTGTAAGTAATTTTCATGGGCCCATAAATTCTATCACTTCCATCTAGATTTGATTTTCCCTCATCATAAAAATGGCCATTGACTTAAGTAATATTCTATCTTTACTGATCATGGCAGGTACTGACTCTTGGCCTATCACCTAGTTTAGAATTTTTTTTGAAATGTGAGTTAGGTGGACTTTGAAAATGTAAGTAAGGTAAGAAATAGGGTTGTAATGAAAGACATTTGAGACATGTAATGAAAGATATTTGTTTTATGAATAAGACATAGAAATGGTAACTAACAAGCATTGTTAGATAGCAATTAAATATTTTGATGACATATTATTTACTTAGATATATTATTGCATGGACATAAAATTGTGTCTGTGTTTTTAAAAAAACAATTTTTGATTCATACCAAAGAATGCCCACTGTAGATCTTCCTAACCTATCCTCACTCCACATCACTGTTGGTTTTTCTTTCCCTTTCCTATATTCTGCTGTTCAATAATTCCATTATTCATCATGAATATTGCTGTTCTTTAAAATTTTTGTAGTTATATCTAATTTGTCAGGGAGTTAGCCGAGAGTACATTTTGTCATTCAGAGACAAGACTATCCTTGTTTATTATCTTGTGGTTATTGGAACAGTATTGTGTGAAAAATAATTTTAGAAAGCACCAAGGCAAACTTTTACAGACAACTGGTTAGCACCTTTATTCAGTTTGTACCTTGGAGCCAGAGATAAGCCAATACCAAAATAGACAGCAGTGGAGTCCATGGAATGTTAGGTGTCAGTATGCTTCTTGTGATTTATATATTAAAAGAGACCTTGAGGTACTTGGGTGGCTCAGTCGGTTGACTGTCCAACTTTGGCTCATACCATGATCTCATGGATCCTGAGTTTGAGCCCTACATCCGGCATACTGCTGTCACCTGTCAGTGCAGAGCCCCCTTCAGATCCTCTGTCCCCGAAGTGAGCTCCCCCAAAATAAATATTTAAAAGAGACATTTATCCTACCATTAAAGGAACAAAAGGAATACACAGTAATTCTGATTATAAGTGGAACTCAAATATATACAATGAGAAAATATTGCACTATTTTTCTTTATTGAGACATATTATATAGCCTTAAGTGGTCATTGTAACGAGGGAAAGTCTTTATCTGTCTTCCATTATTTATTTCTCAAATTAATGCAGCACTCCTCAATCAGGGATTCGACACTTTCTTTCCTTAAAGATTTGAACCTTACTCCATATCTAGTCTACTTGTCACAACAAAATATCCTAAACTGGGTGGCTTAAAAGAATAAATTGATTTTCACGTAGTTCTGGAGATGGAAGTCAGAGATCAGGATGTCAGCATGATTCAATTCTAACGAGAGCTCTTTTCCTGTCTTGTGGTTGACTGCATTTTACTATGTCTTTACCTGATTTTTCTCTGGTGCCGATGCATGGAGAGAGGAATCTCTCTCTCTCTCTCTCTCTCTCTCTCTCTCTCTCTCAATGTGTGCGTGGGTGTGTGTGCGTGTGTGTATCTGTCTGTCTGTCTCAGTCTCTTCCTATTCTTTTGAGGTCGTCAATCCTATCAGATTAGGACCCCACCTATATGATTTCATTTAACTTGAATTAACTTCTAAATACTCTATCTCCAAATATAGTTACATTGAGAGTTAAAGCTTCAACATATGAACTTGGGGATGGGGAGACCCAGTTCAGTCGACTGAACTCCAATTTACCTCCAAAGTTTGCTGTCTCTGTAGCTTACCCCTCTGTGCTCGTGGTTCAAGGTGATTTGCTTTATTCTTAGTGTTCGAAAGTTTCCCATCTTATAATTGAGGAGGAGGCATATCTCTTTTTGTCCACATAAACCCAATAGCTAATCCATAATACATTTGTTTTTTGTTGTCCTTGTTCTATTTCCAATAATCCTGACATTCTCCAGCCTGAAGCACCTGGTTTCAAAGAACAGTGGAACCCTGACCGATACAACTGTTCTTAATTTAGGAATCAGTTAAATTTGTTTTTGGTGCAGGTAACAGAAACTTATTATGGCTAGTTAAATTAATGAACAAATTATTGGAAGGCTTCTGAGGTATCTAGCATATTATAAGAAATCGCTGAATTAAAGCTAAGGATGTGGTAAAACCAGGTCTCTCCAGTGGAACTCATCAGTAGAAATTCATGGGCCTTCTGTCTAGAATCTGTAAACATGAAGTTGGAACCCAGCAAATTTTATTTCTATGTTTACATGTGGCAAATATTATTTTTTTAAACTTTTACATAAAATTTGATCAGTCCATTTGGATAAGATGCCCACCTTTGAGTTAATCACCAGTAGCCAGTCAGGAGAATTGCATAGTATATGGCTTCTGTATTAGGGGCTGGTCTAAAAAATCCAGCAATAGTTATGAGCTAGAAAAGCAGTCTGAGAGTTATTTATATTAATTGTGAAGAATTAACACACATAAAAGAAATATGACAAATATGGTAAATATAAAAAAGTATGACATTTAGAGTCACAGATGTTTTGAAGGAAAAAGCTCAAAGTTAAAATTTTCAGAACACTGCATTCCTTTATACTTCACAGTTTAATATCACTGTCATTGTTATCATGGAGCATTGCCATTAGACAAGGAATTATGCAATCAGGCACAATGTAACTGTTTTTTTCCCCATGGCAAAGCAGAAGGGATGAATATACTCAATTTATTCACTCTTTGCTCAGTCTTCACTGACAAATCCCACTAAGTTTTATACAAATCAACCATCATTTTCTAATGCTTTGCTCTGCCCAATAGATTTTGAGTATGTTCAGCTTTAGAAGCATCCATATCACTCCTGTTGGTATAAATGCAACACAATTCTCTCCCAAGCTCAACAACCTGAACTTGGTAAGTGAAGTTCTTGGATTATCTTACTCCTTATGATTGACAGTGATAGCATTCGGTACAAATTTTAGAATCTACCAGTAAAGACTGCTAGGTAGTTGCACAGAATGACATGACCATAGTATCCTAGGATGTTGTGGTGATACTTTGAAATTCTACATTTTCTTCAGAACTTGTGTTTTCCTCATTTTTCCATATAAATTCAATTTTGTAATATTTATTGTGTATCATTAAATCTGAGGAAGATGTTATACTTACCTTAGTTATTAGATTTGCATATTCTCACTTCAGTCTGTAATCTGTGTGAATGTATATGTATGCATGTATGTATATGTATGCATGTATGTGTATGTATGCATGTATGCATGTGTATGTATGCATGTATGTATATGTATGTATGCATGTATGTATATGTATGTTTTCTTTAATTGGATAGTCCAGGGAAATATTATCCAGTATAGTAACCAGGACTCAATGTGGTTATTACGTATTTGAAATGTGGCTGGTCTGATTGAAGTGTGCTATAAATATAGAATAGACACTGTACTTTGAAGAGTATGAAAGAAATCTCTGGAATCTGAGATTATTATATGCTGAAATCATATTTTGGAAATACTGGTCTAAATAAAATACATTATTAAAATTCCACTCCTTCTTTCTTGACTTTATTTAGGGGCATCTGGATGGCTCAGTCAGTTAAACATCCAACTCGATTTCTGCTCAGGTCATGATCTCATGGCTCATGGATTTGAGCTCTGTGTTGGGTTTTCCACTGACAGTGCAGAGCCACCTGCTTGGGTTTCTCTCTCTCTGTCTCTTTTCCTCTCTCTCTGCCTCTCCCACACTCATGTGCATGTGCGTGCACTCTCTCAAAATATATAAAGCACCTTTAAAAATAAATAAAAATGTGGTATTTAGAAAAACTTAAACTATATCCAGATATCTAGATAGAGAGATAGTTTCCTCTTTTTTTTATTGGATAGTGCTGGTCTAAGGTTAAAGCACTTGTTACGTAAGATTTTGAAGCAAGTATCTTTCTGATGGTCAGAATGTAGGTCTAAATTACTGTTAATGAAATACTAGTGATATAATAGGCTTATAATTTTTTCCAGCAAAAGAAAAGTAGCATCATCTTCCCAGTCATGGTTTAATCCTAAGTTATGTGCTCATCCGATTTGCTGATGAAATTATTTTTTAACTAAAGGAGTTATTATTAACACCAATAAGGGTATGCTTCTATTCCCTACTAAGGAAAAAAGATGGTTTTAATACCAGAAAATTATTTTTATAGCAGTTGGCAAATATTTCTAATATGTTGTTCTGTGGAGTCAATTTGCTACTTAAAAATACATAGTTTTGTTTTGTTTTATTTTATTTTATTTTATTTTATTTTATTTTATTTTATTTATTTATTTTTTTTTTTACGACCTGAGTTGCTTAACCAATTGAGCCACCCAGGGCCCCCCACCCACCCACCCCACCCTATTTTAAAACTTTTTATTTTTTTTAATAGTTTATTGTCAAGTTGGTTTCTGTATAACATCCAGTGCTCTTCCCCACAAGGGCTGTCCTCCATGACCATCACTCCCATCCCCCTCCCCCTCCCCCTTCAACCATGGGTTCCTTTTCAGTATTCAATATTCTCTCATGTTTTGCGTCCCTCTCTCTCATAGTTTTATAATGGAGCCAACAAAAGCACACATCTTCCTTTGAAGAAATCCTACCCATCCATGCACTCATCTGAAACTCTCCTTCAATATAGATCAGTTGTAGTGCAAAATACTAAATATCCACTAGTGCGTTATTTGAATGCTTCTTATTATAACACAGGCAAAGATGAGATAAATCACCCTCTTTTCAATACACTTTTTTCTCAATAGGGTGTAATTATGTATGTACTGAATGTGTCCCCCCAGTTTTTATATTGAAAGCCCGACTCTCCCCCAACACGATATTATTTGGAGATAATTCTTTTGAGAGGTAATTAGGATTAGATGGGATCATGATGGCGAGACCCCTAAAGATGGGATTAGGACCCTTATAAGATTCTAGAGAACTTTTCCTTTCATCCCGCTGTGTGCAAGCCAGGAGTAGAGCTGTCCCCAGAACCTTCCCATGCGGGCTCTCTGATCTTATATGTCCAGCTTCCAGAACTGAGAGAAATAAATTTATGTTGTTTAAGCCATTTAATCTTTGGTATTTATGGCAGTGTGAATTAAGACATTTATTAATAGAAATCATAACAAATATTACATATAGAAAATCCCTCATGTTAAATACTCAGGACATTTCTGAGACTTAGCTGGATTTCAAGAAGAGTTTCATTACCAATTTTAAAAACTGCATCTAATTATTACCTAATTAATTGGGATTATATTTTTTACTGGAAAATCTATTAAAATATTTCTACCCCTCTAACAAAGTATGTGAATGGGGTTAAAGATTCTGACAACATTATATCATTTTTTTCCTAATGCTATGCAATTTGGATAACCAAAAGTCTAAGTTATAAACACATTTTTCTTACATTTTTACTATTTATTCGATTTTCTGCTTCTAAGAAATTCCTTCACAAATTAATATATTGGCCTAGTATTTCTTTATATCTTCAACCTTTTTTTAGGATTTGAATATGTTTTGATCATAATCACGTTCTTAGCTGCTTGACTAGATTTACTCCTTAAAAAGAAAAATAAGGAGCTGAACTGTTCAATACCGGAATAGACAAACTCAGTAATTTGGTTAGATAGGTGAAATTACTTAGTTTTTGACCAGAATATCAATTTAATTTACCTGAATCCCCCCACCACCTTGCTCTGCATGGATACACACAGACTTGTGTTTAATTAATTAGCTAGTTAATTTGTAATAGATTGAACTTTCATATATTTCCAATATATTATTGAATAAATGGCCCAAGTATTTAATGACAAATTTGCTACTTATTTTTTAAGAAAAAAAAAGGTTTCTTTTTTCTTTTCTTTTTTTTTTTAACAATCATTCCTCCAGGCTTCTTCTAACCAAAAAAAAAAAAAAAAAAAGCCATAATTGGGGCGCCTGGGTGGCTCAGTCAGTTGGGCATCTGACTTCGGCTCAGGTCATGATCTCATGGTTCATGGGTTCAAGCCCCGCATCGGGCTCTGTGCTGGCAGCTCAGAGCCTGGAGCCTGTCTTTGGATTCTGTGTCTCCCTCTCTCTCTGACCCTCCCCTGCTCACACTGTCTCTCATTCTCTCTCTCTCTCTCAAAAATAAATAAAGCATTAAAAAATTAAAAAAAAACAACCATAATTAATTTGAACAAAATTTGGAATTTCAAAAATCATTTTGCCATTAAAGGTTAAATTCTGTCTGATTTCTTTAATCTTTTCTTTATATTTACTTGTTCTTTATGACAGAGACAAACAAACATTTTTTAACAAGAAAAAGAAGAAATTCTCAACAGTGCTTTACAAATGGATTCTGCAAACTCTGAGTCCTAAGATGTGTCATCTCCTGTAATTTTATCTGAGTATTCTCGTATGTGTGTTCAGATAGGAATGTATTAAATCACACTGGCTGCCCCTAGCCAGCCTTTAGTGTTTTTGTTGCTGGCTCAGATCTCAACCTAGAAAACCAATAAATTCTTCTTTATATGTGAAACTGTCTTTATTCTGCGGCTGTGTTCTTTGGTCTTTTAATGGTTGAGTGGATCCCCTTGTGTCATTATTATTACATATCTCAAACAAGTATAGGGTAAAATTAAATAGTTTTTTATAGTCTGAGGCCAAAGATATGATTTCTTCACTCTGATTATAAAACTGACTTAGGATATTAATTCCATTTTTTGAGGGGACAGGGGTACAAAGAAACCTTAGTCTCCAAAATCTTTTTGGAGACAAATTTTGCAAAAAGACAATTTGTCAATCAATTTAAAAAATCCTGGGGCGCCTTGGTGGCTCAGTAGGTTAAGCATCTGGCTTCGGCTCAGGTCATGATCTCACGGTTTGTGGGTTCAAACCCTGCATCAGGTCTGTGCTGACTGCTAGCTCAGAGCCTGGAACCTGCTTCAGATTCTGTACCTTCCTTTCTCTCTCTCTGACTCTCCCCTGATCGCACTGTCTCTCTCTGTCTCTCAAAAATAAGTAAATAAATAAACAAACATTAAAATAATTTAAAAAATCCTCCCTCCCTTATGAAATGCCAAGTTAAAACGGATTTTCTTTTCTTTTACACTAGTGAAATTTTAGCATACTTTCCAATCCAGGAGCCAGGTTCTTAGATGTCAAAATTCATCCTAAAGTAATTCATTTTTCAATTAGGCCTAGAAAGTTTATAAAATGAATGTACTGAAAAGGAGATGATGCTAGTGGTTCCCAAGTTCCGATGACTATTCTAAATGTAGCCTTCTATATAGCAACCAATAGAATGACATCCCTGTAAATAAACTTCACATAGGGCAAATTAAGTTCATTCGTACTGAATAATTCACATAGTTGGTTATTATTTTTTTTATATATTTGTATGAAGTCAGAATTTAAGAGTGATTTCACAAAGTATGGATTATATTCTCTTTCCTTTTGCAATAGTGATCAAACTCAAGTTACCTTTTCTTCAACAGGAAATAATACTCTTTTGCTTATAATTTGGTAACTTTTCTTTCCCTATGATAAAAGATTTTCATTTGGAAAAACTGTTATCTTTTCTCAGTTGTCTCCACACAGGAAACTTTGTAGCTGGCAACCTATTGTTAAGCACCACTTAAGTAAATTACAAGACAATATCTTATTGTATAGCCCTGAAATTCACATTTAAAACTAGAAAAAATATAGTTAAAATAGACTTCAATGTGAGTTTCAGGTTCCATGCCTTTTTTAATTTCAGTTTTAAGTGTATACATTAAATCCTTGATAATGTCTTAAATAATTTTAAATCTTCTTGTTCGTGTAGACTGTATGGCATGAAGGTATATTGTCTGTTTTAGTTATAAAATAAGAGACAAACAAATATCTTTAATTAATGTATCGATAATTTGTATCATAACTATTTTAAAAATTAGGATGTGTATATTCTCATTGTTACTTATAATTTTAATTATTTTCCAAAAATTTGTTGTCTAAAAAATAAATTCTGATTTAGTGTATATAACACACATGAATATATTATAAAAATGACCTAAATGTAGGAGTTGAAAATATGGTCAATATACTTAAAAATACTGCTAATGAAATAGCATCTATATTAAGTATATAATTTCATGCAAATTCTGAAAATATCTATAACATATTTCTTGATATATTTGTAGGAATATATAATCTTGCACCAAACATTATGATATCTCAAAGAAACATTTAATATTTTCTACAAGATGAAAAATATCAAACAAATGTTAATCCTAAACGCTTTTATGATTTCTCAGTCCATTTCTCATTTTATTTTTAAAAATTTTTAAACTTTCTTATTTTAATACCATGTCTCTTACTCCACTTTTCTTTTCTAATTAACCTGCTAGTTAAGTAGCAAGTCAAAAGGAATAAGGCAGAAGGTAATAGGCAGTGCTTTGAGAAAATAGGATTGGTGATAATTCTGGAAGGAGAAACATCATTTTTGTTTCATTGCTTCATTTAAAAGCAAAGGTAGACTAGTTTGTTTATAAGCAAAAGATTAAATAAAAATATTTAAATTACCCAAATAGTAGTTGGTGCTAATAAACAATTTATTATCATATAATAATAAAAACAATGACTAATTACTAATAAATATATGTTAGGAACATGTCCTGTGACGTCTATGCTATCTCATTAACCTACAAAATAACCATATCATGAATTTACTAGTGTCTCATATTTCCATATACTGAAAAAAATCTGATGTCCCCGACATAACTTTACTGCCCAAGGTTTTACATTTTAATCTGTTTACATATTCACAATAAACAATAAAAAAATTAATCGGAAACACTGTCTTTTCTTCAATGTTTCACAAATGGGCCAGGTTTATCAAATAATAACTTCAGATTATTAAATGTAGTGCTCAGACATTTCTTGTCTAAAAAATTGGTTGGTATTTCTGAGGCCATCAATTTTGCACAGAATGCAGCCGTTTTAAATTATACTTAAGCAGTGTGAGTGTGTGTGTGTGTGTGTGTGTGCATGTGCACACATGCATATATGCATGTGAATTTAATTTTCAGCCTTCTAAAAGTGTTTTTTCCTAATTACAATGCTCTTTGAATCCTCAGTAGCAAACTCTAGATATGTTTTATGTCTCCCCCATTAAAATTTTATGCTTCACCTCTGAGACTACTTTACCAGTCACAAAAATTCACAACAGTTTAAAACTGAATAAACCATTATGTTTAGAAATATACTATAAATGTTTGAAATTAAATATTGAATGCCAAAAAATAAAAAATAAATAAATATAAATAAATAAATAAATAAATAAATAAATATTGAATGCTAAATCCATTTCACTATCAATTAATAGTTTTAAAGTGTATTTTAATGGTTCCAGGAAATATATGCATAAGAAAGAAAAGAAAACTACACCTCTCCCATTTATTCAGCATCCCATACCTCTCCCATAATAATATCATTAAACAAATTAATCTGAGTCCAAATTAATTTTTTGACTGTGTACTTCTTGACAGTTCTTGTGCTAAGGACTGAAAAGAAAAAGATTGGTAAGAAAAAAACCCCCATACTTATCCTTAAAAGACTTTCAGTCTGGTACGTAAAATGGGAAGAAGTGAGAGGTACTGAAAGGCTGCCATGTACCAGGAAATGAAGTCTTTTAATACATATCATCTTGGCTGGCAGTGTAATGTAGTGGACACGCATCAGAACTGAAGCTGAACCTGCTTGGGTTCCCATTTACTAATAAGTGGTCAAAAGCAATCCATAAAGTCTCTCAGTCTTTTTCCATTTATAAAATTGGATAATAATCTTGTAACTGAAATCAGGGAAGTCGAATACTGAGTTGAGAGCATCAGAATGGAAGAAAACTAGACCCTAAGTCACAGAGAGAGAAGAACCCCAGTGGACCCACATCTAACTTTAAGGCAGAAATATTATTTGTGGCGCTAAATCACTGCTCTTTGGGTACTTATATGGTGTATCTGTAAACAGTGTGGCCCACTCAGACCAACAAAGAAAGCTGGTATCTGCAAGTGTTATGCCACCCTCGTAAAATGTTAAACCGTGTGCAACAGGCTTCGTGTTGACCAGTAGCTTTCAACAAACTCAGCTATCCTACTCAGTTTCTATCCTGACTTGAAACTTCTACTTTTAATTCACAATATCTCTTATTCAAATGACTAATTAAAATGTATAAAAATGCAAGGAATTAAGTGTCTTGAGAATAAACAAGACATTTAACCTGCTTCAAGGAACACACAAGATAATAAAGAATATAATATGCAGGAATAATTGGTATTTAGATTGATGTATCCATATTAAATAATATAAGTGCTAGGAGAGCATAGAGAATGTACAATAAACTAAACTTGGAGGTATCAAGGAGGACTTTACAGAAAAGTGTAAGTAAATAATGTTTCAAAGGAAGACCAAGAGTTTGGCAGAAGGAAATAACAGTAAACTTGTCCAAATAGAGTGAACAGTAATGTTCACAGGTAAAAAAGGAGTAAATATAGGGAATCACAGGAAGCAATAGTGCAGGAATGAGAAATGGCACAGTGATGAGACTGGATTAGTTTGCAAAAGCCAGACACTAAGGGATTTTGTAAGGAGAAAAAGATAATTTATTTTTTTATAAATAACAGGGTTATTGAAATTACATTTGGGGATCAATTGGAGTGATGTGTGTAAAATGTAAATACATACACTACTGGAAAAATGAATATATTGGAAAAGAAAATTGGGAGGATATCCTAATGTTTGTCTTTTCATAGCTGTTTGGAGGAACCTATGGATATATAAGGAATTATGGCCACTAGGTAGGAAAATTGGATAATTTCATTACGTTACAGGCATGAAGTTCATCCTTGTGTCAAACATGAAATCTGGAGGAAAAAAGACCTCTAGAGACAGAAAGTACTGTTGTACATATCTCCCAACTCCTCTATTCAATTTCCCTACCCTGTAAAGAACAGTATAATAATTGCTACAAAAAAAGTAGAAAAGACTTTATTTTAATAAGGTATGATTAGGTGTGTGTAGTGTATGTGTGTATAAACAAAAATGGTAATATTAAAATGTGATTGCTCTTCTATGATGCCTTTATTTTCTAATTTGAGATGGCCAGATTTCCTAATACATTTGTGCTTCGTTATAACATAAATTCTGTCAATCAATGTGTTTGTCTTCAGTTTTGCAAACTGTTACAGAGCAGGTGTCATGTCTTTAAAAGTGTTTCTGAGTAATACTAAGCATGAAAGCATCCACCTGAGTGAGCTTAATAGGTATCCATCCAGATGCTCACCATTTGTAAACTACTCCCTGGGTGTAAGTTAGGCACCTTAGAAATGTGTCAATGTGTTAATAAGTACTACTCTCTTACTCTTTCATGTAACTAATGTATTAAAAAGTAACAACTTTCGTAAGCTGGATCATGATCACAATTATGACCCAGTGATGACCATTTAAGTTTCATGAGATATGTGCTAGGTACCATGAAAAGTTCATTAACACCTTTGGAAATTAAGAGTTAGTTGATGGTGATAAAAACTCAATGTTAGTTGCAATTAGCATACATACCTTCATTTCTTGGTTAACTTATAAAATATTATTTAAGTTTTACATTGTTTTGCTTAGGAAAATTTAAGGGATATACATTCTAGGATTTTTTGATAGATCTCCAACATATCATCCAATTCAAAAGTGTAATATATACTTTTATGAGTTATAAGTAGTCTGTAGAATATTTTTTCATTAATCCAATTTTTCTTTTTTTGGAATAAGTATATGATATTAGTATACCTGTCTATGCAAAAATGTGCCTTTTTCCCAATAAAATGTGATTTTTATAAGAAATCATGGCTTTATTTCTTTTATAGTCTCCACAGTTCATAGCATATTATTTTTCAAACATTTAAAGTTTGAATAATGAGATATATCAGAGTAACAGTGTTGAATGTGCAAATGTATATAAAAATTTGTAATCATGCAGAAAGGCCCACATAATCATGAAAATAAAGGTGATATTAACTTTATAAGAAATTAATTATAAATATTGAAAAAAATTAATACTGATTTAGTCATTTGAAATCATCCCACCATTAAATTTAGATAAAGTGAGCAATCGCTACAGTTCATTTTAAAACTTAGTCTATGTCAGTAATTGTTTTTATACATAAAAGATTCATCAGAATTGAATGAGTCAAAATTTCATCATCATGTGAAACCAAATGTATTTAAGAATCTGCAGTGTAGTATTTTCAGGAGCCCTATGATGCCATGCTGCAATGCCATAGCAGAGTGGGCGTACAGCTAGACTTCATTTCATTCTCATGCTTGTAGTTATAATAATTGCCAGGAATTTTAGAGCTAAAACACTTCAAGTGGCTGATGTCCCTTAAAGAGCATAAACTGAGAGACTATGCTCCTGTACTTCCATATTCATCCTGATGTCCTCCTTATAGGCTTTTAAAGTCAGACAGCTGTATTATTTTGTTTTGAACAAACTAATATATTTTTTAAATTTTTTAATGTTTTTTATTTATTTTTGAGAGACAGCGTGAGCAGGGGAGGGTCAGAGAGAGAGGGAGACACAGAATCCGAAGCAGGCCCCAGGCTCCGAGCTAGCTGTCCGCACAGAGCCCGATGCAGGGCTCGAATCCACAAACTGAGATCCTGACCCGAGCCGAAGTTGGACGCCCAACCAACTGAGCCACCCAGGCGCCCCTGAACAAACTAATATTTAATATTGAAATCAAAGTAAAAAATAAATGTTAACACTTTCCAGAGTGTACAAGCTCACTATCAACAAACATACCATTTTACAAAAGAAAAGCCATGGTTTAAGTCATTCTCAAAGACCAGCTTCAAAATAGGGTCATGGACACACGTACCATTTAATGGTTTGTTATTATGGACATGGATCATTCATGGACTTAAATTATTTCTGTTATTTTTCTTAAAGTATTTTCAATCTCTTTTTAAAGTATTTATTTTGAGACAGAGAGAGAGAGAGCACGCAAATGGGGAGGGACAAAGAGAGAGAATCCCAATCAGGCCTGAGCTGTCAGTGTGGAACCTGATGTGGAGTTTGAACTCACAAACTATGAGATGATGACCTGAGCCAAAACCAAAGGTTGGACGCTTAACCAACTGAGCCACCTAGGTGCCCCTTAAAAGATATCTATTCTTAAGACCCAAAATAAGTTGAATCCAGATGCACTTAAATGCGATATAATGATAGCAGACTAATATTTTGATTATAAAGGCATGTGATTAATTTTGTTGATTACAATAAAAAGTGAGTATAAATATCTAACTTTTACTTTTATGACTGCCTTGAATAAAAACAGTTACAATAACAATAAGCTATGATAATCTCTTTGTTTAACTTATTTCCAAATTTTGTGGTGAAATATGTATTTTCCTAAGTTACAAAAACATCATCTATAACCTTATGTTTTATATTAAAAACTGCCAAGACAGAAAGGAAAGATGGGGAATGGGTAGTTATGTCCTGTGCTCATAAGAACAGAAGTTATGATCTGTAATTATATGTAAAGGGTAAATTCTGCATAAGAATGAGATACTAAATCCTCATCTAGAAGCTTCAGTAACAACAAAATGTCCATGAAATGTTATCTAAGTGCCAGAAACATCTAATTTATATCAGTCAGTAGCATGTATAGATCAGTCTCGATGAAAGACACATGAACACAGTATAGGTAGTGTCTGTTCAAACACATCTCACAACTCCCTTTGCTGAAAGCTTTCTTAAAGAAGCCAAATTAAAAGCTAGAGTGCTGAATATGTCCATAATACTAATGTTGGCTTAAAGTACATGAATACTTTAGTTGGTATTGTGTGATTGTGTGTGTGTGTGTTTTCAAGGAACACAACCCCAGAAATATAGATATTCCCCACTTTGAGAAAGTTTGCCTTATACTACTTTGTTTTACAAAATAACTACCTTAGGACAGTAGTCCCGCTTATCTGTGGTTTCTCTTTCTGTAGCTTCAGTTATCTGCTGTCAGCCACAGTTTGGAAATAGCTGATCCTCATTCCGACTCTACATTCACCTCACTTCAGTTCATCTTTTTATCATCATCTCATATCATCATAAGAAGGGTGAGTACAAGACAATAAATATTTTCAGAGACCATAATCTTATAATTTTTATCACAATATAGTGTTATAGTTGTTCTATTTTATTATTAGTGATTAATAATCTCTTGATGTGCCTTATTTATAAATTAAACTAATCATAGGTGCATAAGTGGAGGAAATAAACATAATATATATGGGGAGTTTGGTATTGTCCTGTTTCAGGCATCCACTGGGGTTCTTTGAATGTATCACCCATGGATAAGCATGTAGGACTACTGTACCTGTTTCACTGAATGAAATGAATCTGATGGGCATTTTATAAAAAAAATAAGAAGATGAAAAATGCTGGATTTGTTTGGGAAAAAGAAACTCAAAGGGTTAGTTAGAACCAAGTCAAGAGATTTAAAGACAAGCATTTAAAAAAAATATTTGTGGATTTCTTTAATGTGATCTGGATATAGGACTAATGTCCATATTTTTTGCACATGTTGGTTTTTTTAATTCTTGGTTATATACCAATTACACGTTAGAGCGATAACTCTCTGCTGTGTTATCATGTTTCACTTGTCATATAACCCATAATGTTATTGATTCAATATATTTCCAAAAAGTATACAACTGTATTTCCAAAACTGTGTTTGGAGTTATATTATAAAAAATTTGAACTTATGGTAATATTAACAAATTAAAAGAAAATAAATAAATTAAATAAAATAAACAAATAAAATAAAATTAATAAATTAAATTAAAAATAAATTTAATTAAAATTAAATATAAAACAAGAGGAGAGCACAATATAGAGAGTATATGTTATAAATTGAAAGCATGATAGATGATAGATAATAGATAAATAGATAATGATTTTGTAACTTGGGAGGTACTGTATTTATACACTAGGGACATATATGTGTATTAACTCTGACACAGATCCTAGATGTACTACCATGGAAGTCAAACTGAATTGTTTCCCAAAGTGGGACAATAAGTGAATATTTAATTTAGAACATATTTTTGAAAAGAGATTGAAATGTTCCAGCATGCATTTTAAATCTACAATAATTTTGTGTGTGTATTAACCTCTCTGAATACCAATACATAGGCATATTAGTATAAAATCATTGTATATCTGGGGAGCCTGGTGGGCTCAGTCAGTTAAGCATCCTACTTTGGCTCAGGTCATGATCTCAGGGTCAGTGGGTTTGAGCCCCACATCTGGATCTGTGCTGACAGCTCAGAGCCTTGAGCCTGTTTCTGATTGTTTCCTTCTCTCTCTGCCCTTCCCCCGCTCAGTCTCTGTCTCTCTCTAAAAATAAAATAAAGACATGAACAATTAAAACAATTATTGTATGTCTTATATGTTAAAATACCAGGCCATCTATTTTAAGAAGCATATTTTGTTAAATATTTAACTTTAGATGATTCACTTTAGATGTATCAAATTAAAATGAATTAGAAGGTGTCCATTCTAATTTAACTGACATTATTTGCCACAACCATCTATTTTAACAAAATAATTTACAAAATGATAAAAAGGAGTAAATCCCATATAATTCCAAATTATCCATAAATAATGTAAATTGACTATAAATATAAGGTGAGTGTAGTATCAATCCAACTTGCCTCATAAAAATTATTTTAAATTAATGAAATAGCTTAAATATGATAAGAATCCAGGTATTCACCTTTTTTTTTTACTGAGCAATTTTGCAGATCCTTTTAATAAATAAAACGATGACATTTGGTATAATTAGGTTCAAAACCTCTCATGAAATACCATCCATTTAAACAGTTTGTATTTAACAGACTACCACAGCTTTAGAAAAAAATTCCATAATGAACAGTTAAAGCAAATGTCATCTCTTACTCAACCGCTTATTTATTTAGTGGAGAAAACATGAATAGAAATTCAGATACATTAGGACAGTATAATAATCCCATCACATTAATAATGCAGATGGCACAAGGAGGTTAATTACATCTAAAGTGAACAAGTTTTGTTCACAATGTTTTTTTCTTTGGATTCTGCCCACTCCACCTCTATAAGCAAATGCGTTTTCTTCCCCTTGTCTTCTAACAAAATGTTGCACATGTGGGCATCTTGTCCTTAATACAGATGACTAAATCACTCCTTCCTAACTTATTGCCACCTTAAAGAAACTAGTTTGGCATTTACGTGATGCTTTTGTTAGAACATTTAAAACTGTTTTTACCGTAAAATTGATATTTGAAAATACAGAATTAATGAAATCTCAAAAGTATTATGTGTGGCTTATATTATATGCAATATTATCTTCTTCATTTATTGAATGCTTATCTTGTTCACTAACCAACATCTACTGCACTATATATTAAGCATACTATCATCAGTACAGTTAAATATAGTCCTTGCCTCATGGTGTTGCAGTCCATTGAGAAAGTTTGACAAGTCAAGTAACAACAACAGAAACATTAACTACAACATCAAAGATAGTTTTTAGGACAAATCACCTCATCCATTAAAATGAATGGACTTCTTCCATTTGTATTTAACATGTTAATTAAATTAATCTATATACATAGTCATAATATTCTTGTTTAATATAAGAAGTCATGATATTGTCATACAGAGGCAGCATAGGATTGTTACAAAACATGGGCCCCGTTAAGTTCTGGCACACATATTAGGTATGTATGGTCTTGGATAAATTGCTAAACAACTCTGACCTCAATTTATATGTTCTAAAATGGGGGTAATTATGAAACTCCACAGGGTTTTTGTGAAGGAGGTGTGAACTGACATCTGTAGAGCATTTGAACAGTACAAGGCATATTATAGTACTGTATCGATACTTATTTTTAAATGAAAAAAAGAATAGATCAGTAAACAATGAAAACTAGTATATAACTGACCTCTTATGATGTGAATTAAAGTATTTAACTTTTTGGTTATTTTCAAAACAATTTCCAATGAAAGACACCTCAGACGTATGAGAAGTAGCACACACGTGCACGCACGTACTTAGAGTTAAGCCTTGGTGCCGAAGGAGAACAACCATTTAAAGATATTCATTACATAATTAGAGATAAACCAGGTTCACCCTATGTTTTATGAATTTCAAATTATGAAAGAATATTTCTTGGCCTTTCTGTAAAGTATGTACCTTGAGAAACTTATTGCCATTTTTTCTTATATTCATGACAATTGCAACATTATAGAATCAATAGCATAAGTACCTTAAAAATATTTGTAAATTGATCACAGTCTCTGTCTTGTTTTTGTCAGTGGGTCAATGGCATTCCAAATTGCACATATTTATTTTCTCAAGATCATCCTTATATAGTAGAGACTTATTGGTCATATTCTGCCTTCTTCTAGAGGCTTTCATGATTCCATTATGGTTGATTCATTTAAAAATGATATTTTTGCTATGGAGAAAATATACTTTTATTTGCATATGAATTGATTCCTCTGAATGCTTCTTCCAAAACACGTGTTAAAAACATAGTAATCATATATTTCTTGGAAAATCCACCATTAATATTTGCACATCTAGTAGAGTATATGAAAAATAAAAGTTTTTAAGATCTTAAAGAAAAATATCTTAAAAGAGAAATCACTCCAGGCTTCAGTTAATTAGGGTTTTTTTTGAATTGAAAATCTTATGTATTAAATACATTAAATTATGTTTTTCATGTCCCAATTTATTGAAGTTCAAAAATGGGAAATTGTGGCTTCTCAAAAACATAATTATACTTAACACATTTTTTGTTCTACTTACCAGTTAGCCTTAGGAAATGATTAGATGAAAAGACTATGATTTTTAAAAACTGACAAATTATATAAACTAGAAAAATAACATAAACATTAAAAAAGCAGAAATCTCTTCTGTAAAATAATCATTTGATATATCAATGACTCAATAATTGTCAATAATATGGAAAAAATAGAAGAAATTCTATTTTTCAATTATTTTATGTAAAATTCTACTAAAAAGTATGATTTAAATCATATAAATACATTTTTCACATGTATTTCATGGTATGATTAAAAGTTTCTCAGTAGAGAGGAACAAATGAATGTGTTAGGCCCATAGTTCAAGTAATTTCACTCTATTTGCACAGACATTCCAAAGAGACTTTATTATATTTGGAAGAAATCATTATGCTGGTCCATGAATATGTCATTTAATTTTAAAATACCCTCTTTTCTTGCGAAGAATGGTCCTATGGACATGAGTAGCATTCAAAAGATATTTTTGAATTCACAGTAGTAAAATTAAAGCTGCCATGATTTAAATGTGTGCAGATCTTAGGAGAATGATAGATAGCTAACTCATCTGCATATAATGAATATGAGATCATAGAGAAATATGCAGACCACTTCAAAATCTTGATTTTTTCCATTCTTTTTTCTCCTATTTCCTAGATATATAAAATAAATCAGAAATATAACAGGAAAGGCCAGGAATTTTTTATCAAAGTACTGCTTTTACTAAATATACTTGAATTTCCCATGTTTATTAAAATAATTCCCAGTCTGTTTTGTTTTGCAGTAATGAGGGTATTATATTATTTCACAAAACACATAATAAAATATTTAGATTGAGATAAGTTTTTGTAATTTTTCCCTGAAGAGTTGTTATATTTTCTTTTCTCAGATAGCTATCCATCATTTTTCTCTTTATAATTTATTTTCCAGGAAACTTGGAATTAAATAAGTTTTTGTGTTTCATAATTATACATGCAATCAATTAAAATGCCTTATATATTTTTAAAAATAAATTTATTTTCCAGTACAGAGGGGAAAGGATCATCCCTTTGCTTCTGGTTGTAGGTGATCTTCACTACAACCATGGAAGGGGTTGTTGGGAATTAGGATGATGGAAGGATGAGGAGATCTGGAGATCCACTGTGCAGTCTTCTGAGAGTGGGTGCCTAGGCTCCCTTGTTGGCATGGGTGGACTCAAGTCATTGTTGTGTGTGTATGTGTGTGTGTGTGTGTGTGTGTGTGTGTGTGTGTGTGTTTTCTCTGAAGTCAAGCAGAAATTTTTAATAGTTGTCCACATTGCTAGACTCCTCCTTTCCCAGTAATTTTGCTAGAAGAGCAGGCTTTGGTTGTGGCATTTTGTTGTCTGTCAGTGGCATTTCTGGCTTCTTTATGTCTGTCATATATAGGATAAACAACAACAAGAAAGAAAAACAGAAAACCAACCATCTTGTCATTTCAGTCTTTCATAGTTTTCTTATGTTTGTGTTATCTATACTATCCACAGTTTTTATTTGTACTTAGTGGAAAGAATAGGGAATACTACATTTACTTTATCTTCTTGGAGACTTTGTAGTGACTGATGACATTTACCACCATTTAGGGGCAATAAAATGAGATCCAGTGTGTAGTGTTGGTGAAAACCATGTCAGGAGCAGAAATGAGTCACTCTTAGCCTACCATATAAAGTGTCAATGGTAGCCTATTAGGGAATTTGAATTTTCAGACTCTCATCCCAACACAGCAGTAACAGGAGCTCACTTCCCAAGGTTGGGTGTCAACTGAGGCTGTGAGAAATCTGGGTTTTTAATCCATCCTGGGAGTAAGAAGGTGATGAATACGTTTCCCCTGAGGTAGCCATGTTAAACAAAGAAACAAAACAAACAGAAGGTTTAAATAAGCTCCAGTCTCATAATGTTCAAAATGTCTAGGTTTCAATCAATACCATACCATATCAAGAACAAGGCAGATCTCAAACTAAATGAAAAAAGACAATCAAAAGAGAACAGCAGTGAGAAGAAAGATATGCTAGAATTATCTTGCAAAAACGTGAAATCATCTGTTTTAGAGATTCTTTAATGAGCAATAGTGAACATACTAGAAATATTTTTAAAGTCTTGACAAAGAAAAAGAATATATGAAAAAGAACCAACTGTACATTTTTTTCCAACTGTACATTTTAATACTTAAGTATAATATGGCTGGAGGCAAAATTTCATGGATTAGGCTCAATAACAAAATTGAGGGAAAAGAAGAAATAATCTGTGGACTAGAAATAGATGATTGAAATTACTCAACTTAAACCACAGAGAGAAAGTAGATCACAAGAAAATAAACAACCTCAGGAACTTGTGTGATTATCACAAAATATCTAGCATTTGTGTCATTGGACCGTTGAAGAATAGGATAGGCAGACATGAAAAAATACTCAAAGAAATAACACTGAAAAAAAATTCCAAAATTGGGAAATTATGGTGATGCTTGAATATATTGGTTCTAAACACACTTACAGGAAATATTTAAGATAATTATAATTAGAGGGGAGCAGAGGTACACAAAGGGAGGTAAGAATTCTATACTTCACCCAAAGTGGTAAAATGACAACACCGTTTAGTTGTTGGAATTTGTCTATCTATATCTATCAATGGATATATGTAGATGGGTAGATAGATAGATGTTAGATAGGTACATAGATAGATGATAGATATAATGTAATACCTAGAATAACTGATAAAGTCTGTATATGGGGCTACTCAAAAATACTATAGATAAAAACTGAACTCCAAAATTGTTCAAATAATTCAAAGAAATGCAGAAAAACAGAGAGAAAATCCAGAGATAAAAACAGCAGACCCTAACATAAGAATAATTAGGATATATGTACATTATCTAAATATATTAATTAAAAGACAGATGGGCAGACTGGATTAAAAATATGGCCCAACTATATGTTGTCTACAAGAAACTCACTTCAAATATATATTAATGAAATTGAAAGTAAAATGATGGAAAAACTATATCATGCCAACCAAGAAAGTAGGTGTGGCATATTAATGTAAGATAAAGTAAACTTCAAAGCAAAGGAAGTTATCAGAGAAAAGGAGACTTACACCAAACAACAGAATAGCAACATTTTCTAGTTTATTCCATAAAACTAGTGTTAACCCTGAAAACTAGACCACTGAATATAAAGAAACTATAGATCAATTATTCCTCATGGATACAATGGCATGAAATTCTTATGAAAACATTAACAAATAAAATTCAGCAATGTATATAAAGACTTATAAAGCATAACTAAATATAGTTTATTCCAGGGACATAAGGCTAGTGTCATATTTGAAAATCAATGTAATCTACCATATTCACATGCAAAACAAAAATCACATGATCATAAAAATCAATGCCAAAAAAACCACACCACTTCACAAAATCTAATGTCTATTCATGACAAAATCTCTCAGGAAGATATAAATAGAGGGAAACTTTCTAAAAAATTTTTTTAACATTTATTTACTTTTGAGAGACAGAGAGACACAGTGTGATCAGGGGAAGAGCAGAGAAAGAGGGAGACACAGAATCTGAAGCAGGCTCCAGGCTCTGAGCTGTCAGCACAGAGACCGATTCAGGGCTCAAACCCACGAGCTGTAAGATCATGACCTGAGCCAAAGTTGGATGCTTAACCAACTGAGCCACCCAGGTGCCCCTAGAGGGAAACTTTATTAACTTGATAAAAACATGTACAAAAAAACAATAGCTAACCTAGGTTAGCTTTCACTTAATGGTGAAAGACTGAATGCTTTCCCCCTAAGATTATGAACAAGTCATGTCTGATTTCACCACTCTTATTCAATGTAGTGCAAGAAATTCTAGGCTGTGAAAGGAAGAACCACGAGAAATAAAAAAAACCTAGAGACTGTAAAGTAAGAAATGACAATATCTGTATTGTAGATGCCTTGATTGTCTAAGGTAGAAAATTCCAAGTAGAGTACAAAATACTCAAGCACCTAGACCTTATAAGTGAGTTTAGGAAGGTCAGAATAGACAAGATAAACAAAAAATGAATTGTATTTTTTGTGCTGGCAATGGAAACATAGACAGCAAAATTAAAACTATAATAGCATTAAAATTTCTCAAATGAAACATTTATTAAGCAAAATATCTTTAGCAAATCTTACAAAACACATGCAGAATTCTGTTGAAAAATGTAAAATATGAAATCAAATAATGGAGAGATATATTCTGTCATGGAATAGAAGACTCAACAATGTGTGGGTATCACATCATCCCAAAATGATATATAGGCTTAAAACGGTTTCTAGCTATATACCAACAAGAAGTTTTATAGATATAGAAAACATTATTCTAAAATTTCTATGAAATGGTAAAAAAAATGACTAGGATGGCTGAAATAGCTTTGAAAAAGAATCAAGTGTGAGGGGTACGTCTAACCCATTTCATGACCTGTTACATAGTGACAATGATCCAGACAGTGTGGCATAGGCAGAGGGATAGACACATAAATCAATGGAACAGAATAAAGAATACAAAATTTGCAGAATTATTTTGGACACCGGTACACAGGAAATTATGTGGGGGAAAGATAACCTTTTTAACACACAATGTTGTAGCAATTGGGCATCCATAAAGAAAATAGGAAACGACCTATTTCTCACACTTTATACAAAATTAACTCTAAATAGATCACAGACTTAAATGTAAAATGAAACTATATAACTCAAGAGAAAAGATAAGAGAGAATCATTGGGATCTAAGATTCTGCAAAAATGTCCTAGACTTGACCCCAAAAGTACAATAGATAAAATAAAAGATAGATAATTGGACTTCATAAAATTATTTTTTTTTTACTCTGAAATGACTTATTAAGAGGATAAAATAAAAGTCTACTGAGTGGGCAAAAATATTTGCAAACTATATATCTGTAAAAGGACTTATTTGGAATATGTTTAAAAAAACTCTCAAAACTCAAGAGAAAAAAAATACCTATTAGAAAATGTTCAAGGAGCACCTGGATGGCTCAGTCAGTTAAGTGTCAGACTCTTGATTTCTGCTCAGGTCATGACCTTGTGGTTCATGGGACTGAACCAAGTGCCCAGTCTCTGTGCTGACAGTGCAGAGCCTTCTTGGGACTCTCTCTCTCCCTCTCTCTCTGGCTCTCCACCCACCCTCTCTGTCTCTCTCTCTCTGTCTCTCTCTCTCTCTCTCTCTCTCTGAAAATAAATAAACTTAAATAAAAGAAATGAAATAAGAAAGAAAATACAAATTAAGAAAATTAAAACATGAAATTAAATAAGATAGTACAAAAATTCTACTCCACCAAATTCCATATAGAGAAAATAACTTAATACAAGCATAAATAGTATATCATTAATGTGATTAACTAATATTTTCTAATCTGAACAGTGAAAATGATCCAAAGTCTTTACTTCTGTTATCATTTTAATATAAAAACTAAGCCTAGCTAACTTTTAAATTAACTTATTAATTTTAATTCCAGAATGGTTAACATAGAGTGTGATGTTAGTTTTAGATGTACAGTACAGCTAGTCAATAATTATGTGCATTTTTTAGTGCTGATCATGTACTCTTTAATCCTCAATACCTTTTTCACCCGTTCTCCTCACCCCCCTCCGCTCTGGTAACCCTCTGTTTTCTATAATTAGGAATCTGTTTCTTGCTCTCTCTCTCTTTCTTCTTGGTGATTTATTTGTTTCTTAAATTTTACATATAAGTAAAATTGTATGGCATTTGTCTAACTGACTGTTTTCACTTATACTCTCTTGCTATATCCATGTTATTTAAAATGGCAAGATTTTATTCTTTTTATGGCTGAAAAATATTTCAGTGCGCGCGCGCGCGCGTGTGTGTGTGTGTGTGTGTGTGTGAACATATTTATACATTCATCTATAAATGGACACTTGGGCAGCTTCCACAATTAGACTATTGTAAATAATGCTGCAATAAACATAGGGGTACATGTATCTTTTTGAATTTATGTTTTTGTATTTTTAGGTAAATACCAAGTAAAGAAATTACTGGATCATATTTTTATTTTTAATGTCCCAAGGAACCTCCATACTGTTTTCCACAGTGGCTGAACCAGTTTGCATTCTTACTAACAGTGCATAAGTGCTCTTTTTCTCCACATCCTCACCAACACTAGTTTCGTGTGTGTGTGTGTGTGTGTGTGTTTTAATTAAAGTTTTTCAAGTAGCCTCCATATCCAATGTGGGCCTTGAACTCACAAGTCTGAGATCAAGAGTCTCATGCTCTACCAAGAGCCAAGCAGGTGCACCTGTTTCTTGTGTTTTTTTATTTTAGTAATTCTGACAGATATAAGGTGATATCTCATTGTAGTTTTGAGTTGTATTTCCCTGGGTATAAGTGATATTGAGCCTGTTTTCATGTGTCTGTTGGCCATCTGTATGTCTTTTTTGGAGAAATATGTGTTCATGTATTCTGCCCATTTTAATAGGATTATTTGGTTTGGGGCTGTTGAGTTGTATAAGTTATTTATATATTTTGGATACTAACCCTTTATTGAATATGTCATTTCCAAATATCTTCTCCCATTCAGTGGGTTGTCTTTTAGGTTTGTTCATTGTTTCCTTTGCTGTGCAGAAGCTTTTTATTTTGATGAAAGCCCAGTAGTTTATTTTTGCTTTTATTTCCCTAGCTTCACGAAACATACCTGGAAAAAATGTTGCTATGGCTGATGTCAGAGAAATTACTGCCTATACTCTCTTCTGAGATTTTAATGGTTTCAGCTCTCAAATTTAAGTCTTTAGTCCAAAGAATAGCTAACTTTTGTTATGTGCTATGAGCCAGACTCTTTTCTAGTGCTTTATTTATAAATATACACTTAATTATAATACAATCTTATGGGACAGCTATTTTCACTATCTCCTTTTCACAAGTCAGGAAACTAAGAGATGTTAAGTAACTTTCCGAATAAGTCTAGGATTTGTGTGCACATAAATCCATCATACTAATTTTCTCCCATAATGTAGGACTAATGGCTATTATATAACAATAATGGATGATAAATCAATTATGGTGTTTGATCAATTATAAAAACTTTCAGTGACAGAATTAAAGCCAATTACCAAATATTTCATTAATTATAGAAAATGGGCCCAAACTGGTATATTTACAAACAATAGAACTTTTCTTGCTAGAGGTAAAATCAACAATATTCTCTTAGAAAAAAAACAACTGGAAGTCATGTGAGGCTACCTGGGAGAAAGTTTAATTACATAAAGATCATGAATATTTTTGAAATTCTACAAGGCATTGTTAGTTCCTTGAAAGCAAATAAAGAGAAATTGTAAGGAAAAAAGTCCTTCACATGAGGGGCTTAATTTAGGATAAACAAGAAGCAGGTAAGGTACACATAAATATAAATTAAAATGTACTTCAGTGGAGAAAACATGTATAATTAAGAAGGTCCATGTGATGCATAACGAAAAGGAACTCGTTCCTCAGTTAGGACTGAACTTCGAAAAATTCAGCCTAGTAAGAGGTTTTTTTTTTTTGTTTTTTTTTTTTTGTTTGTTTTAGAAGCAGTGGTACTTTATTTATTTTTTTTCCATAATATTTTATTGTCAAATTGTTTTCCATATAACACCCAGTGCTCTTCCCCTCAAGTGCCCTCCACCATCACCACCACCACCTGTCTTCCCCCCTCCCCCCTCCCCCCCAACCCTCAGTTCATTCTCAGCTTTCAATAGTCTCTCAAGTTCTGCATCCCTCTCTCCCCCCAACTCTCTCTCCCTCCTCTGTTCCCCCTGGTTCTCCATTAGGTCTCTCTTGTTTTCCTGCTAGACCTATGAGTGCAAACATATGGT
>NC_043702.1:39791373-39799140 GCF_006229205.1 Suricata suricatta
TTCTTGATTGTTTCTTTTGCCTTGCAGAAGCTTTTTATCTTGATGAAGTCCCAAGGGTTCAGTTTTGCTTTAATTTCCCTTGCCTTGGAGGATGTGTCAAGTAGGAGATTGCTGCGGTGGAGGTCTAGGAGGTTTTGAACATATTCTTGTTGAAGTGGAGAAAGAAAACGATGAATTTGGAAGCTTTTAGTAAACCACAACATACAATTGACCCTTGGACAATGCAAAAGTGAGAGACACTGACCCCTGTATAGTCAACATTTCATATACAACTTTGACTCCCCCACAGCATAACTATTGGTGGCCCGCTGTCATCTGGAAGTCTTACTTATATAGCATCAATAGTCAATCAGCACATGCTATATTTATTATACACTGTATTCTTGTACAGTACAATGAAGTAAGCTAGAGAAAAGAAAATCATAAGAGGAAAATACACTCACAGTGAGTATATATGCATATATATGTATATGTATATATACATACATACACAAACACATATGTATGTATGTATGTATGTATATATTGAGAAAGTCTATGTATAAGTGAACTCACATAGTTCAAACATGTGTTGTTCAAGAAAAATTGTAATATATAAAACTTTTGTGACTGCTGATCACTTGGTGGGGAGAAGTTTAGGGCAGGAGTTGGGAGACAGCCAGGATCCAAGCCTAAAGTATTGTGCAGTGCATGAAATGGGTGTCCTGTTTGATGTCTGTCCTTCATTGGCTGCTCTACAGATCTCCTCCTCAGAACTCCCTCAGCCCTCACAAGGGCTAGTGGATCCTCTTTGCCTGCTGATGCAGAGTCCAAGTAATCCTTACATGTGGGAATCGGTGAGCTCAGTTCCGTTGTGTTTACGGGACAATCCTGAGGGCAATTTACACTCCACTATTCTCTTACCCTGAAGCCTTTCTTCTGTAGAACTTTGGGATAAAATCACAGTCTTTCAAGGCTTCTTCGTACTTACTATCTTGCTTCTTCCACTAGTCTTTCTTGAGAAAACTTTCTAAATGCATTATGTACACAGATATCTTTGTTTTAGGTTCTGATTCTCTAAATTATAAAACATGGTTCTTAAGATGTTGAAGAAAGGGTGGAATACCAATCCCAGAGATGGAACTCGAAGAATGAGCATTTTGTATAAAACGAATACCATGTAAGCAGGAAGCCAGGTAGTATTTTCAGCTGACAGTAACATTTCTGTGTGTTGAATAAGAGAAGGTTTGGATTTATCGAGAATGCTCATGATGATCAGGGAAAATTTTGTTCTTATTTCAGTAGGTAAAATTGAACCACGTAAGATTTGGGGTTACTCAACTTAATGATGACAGTGACCTTAGGAAGATAAGATTGTATATAAATGCACAATTTAAACAGGATGGATATCAAGTGTCCGAGGGTTCTCTCTGTTAGAACCCCCAGCAAGAGATGCAGCTGGCCCACATTCTGATTTTAGCGCATTGACATCTGGATTGGTTTTCTGTCCTACAAAAAATGTGAAATTATATCATTTGTATTGTTTCAAGCCACTGGGTCTGCGGAAATTTCTTATGGAGGCTATCAAAAAACTAATGGTCTCTCTGAATATTTCACTTTTTAATCATATACATAATACAAAACAAAATCATACAAAGGATGTTATAATGGAAACCTACCTGAACCCCCATTTCCCAGTATATGTCTCACAGTATTAGGTCCCAATTCCCAATTCTGATTTATTTTCTTCAAATGAGTACAGCAAATGTGTCCTGCTTTATTTTAGGGGATATGGTAAATCAAGTTGACATTTTTTTCTTTTTTTAATTGAAATGTAATTAACATGCAGTGTTATATTAGTTTCAGGCATACAACGTATTTATTCACCAGTTCTATACATTACTCATTGTTCGGTGTGATAAGGGTAGTCACCATCTATGACTGTACATTATTACAATATTATTGACTCTGCTCCCTATGTTGTACTGCTCATTTCCATCAAGTATCTATTTTAAAACTGGGAACTTGCACCTCTTAATCCCCTTTATCTATTTCTCCTATCCTCCGCCTACCTCCAGTAAAATAAATAGCTTTAGTTATACTATCCAACTTCACTCTTCTTCTCTTAATTTTTTATTTGGTTGAATTTCTCTTGATTACAGTTGTACTTCTAACTGATAGAAGTAAACATCAATTATCTTTCTCTTTGCTTTAGACAGGCATCTTGACTTCCTACTTTATTAGGTCTTGTGGCAGAGAGTTGTGAGATATCCACCAACTGTGTTCTGCTTCTTTCTGGAAACACATCTGGATAACACTCCCAATCCTTCGAATTTAAATGTGGTCATGTGACTGAATTGTCACCATGGGTCACCATGGCTCAGTTGAGGAGACTGGCTGTAGGTTTATAGGACGCGCTCACGCAGCTCCCGACGCTGTGTGCTTTCGTCCTCTGCCATCTAGTTGTAGAGGAGGAGGATGTTCTTAGAAACAAATCAGGAAGATGGCCAAACTACAGGATAAATAGACCCTGGGTTCTTAAGAAACCTCTTGTTGTTTTTGTTTGTTTGGTTTTGCGTTTTTGTTTTGTTTTTCCTTTACAAGAATAAGAAATATGCTTCTAGTGTATTTTAGCTGTTACATATCTCAGGGTGTATTTGTATAATAGTTTATACTGTTTTACTGTTACAGGATTATATTATTATCCCCACCTCCCCCTCATCTTTTTTTTTTTATCTTGAGGGAAAAAATAGTGAAGATAAATAATGAAGCAAAGAGAAGAGGTGAAGAGAAAACTTCCTGTATTTCCTAGACTTTGCTATATTATGCCTGAGTCTTCCCTGTCCCTTAATTCTCTAAGTGGTCATTACATTTTACCTTAATTAATCAAATAAATGATTGTTTGATGCTTGCGACCAAGAGTTTTAACTAGTCTGACAGGAAGACAAAATATCTTTACAAAGATACATTACCATTTTTATTAGTTACAGAGAGATATACAGGACATTATGTTTCTCTTCTCTTTTTTAATCTGTATTGGTTTTAAGAGAATTCAGATAGAAGTAGTTTACGTATGAAGCAACTATATACATTCCTTCCATTTTGTCAGTTCTCTGATTTATCACTGAAGTTTCCCATTTTTCATTTTAAGTCACCTCAAGTACTTTATTGAAATAGAAAGGGCATAAATAAATACATGTCCATTTTTATTTTATTTTTCTTCTGATCTATAAATTTAAATGAGAGTGCATGATCACTCTACTTCTCCATTTTCATATATATATAATTAATGATTAAATATTATTATAAAAGATTAATTTTCATATTATGTTTTTAAAAATGTTTATTCATTTTGAGAGAAAGAAGGTGGGGGGAGGGCAGAGGGAAAGAGAGAGAAAAGGAGAAAAAGAATCCAGAGAGGATCCCAAGCAGGATTGAGGCAGGGCTGCGGGAGCCCACCCAGGGCTCCAACCCCAGGAACCATGGGATCATGACCTAAGCCAAAATAAGAGTTATATGCTTAAAGGGCTAAGACACCTACCATCCCTCCTATTATGCTTCTTAGAAACCTGGGTCTCCTAGGACGTGTTTTTAGAGTTTTAGAACATAAATATTTTCTGCCATATAATAGTTAAATTGCCTGATGAATTACTTCATAATTCTCTTATATATTGTTTTTTTCTATTTGATATCAGATTAATAATTGGTGCCTTGCTAAAAAATTTTGACATTCTTAATAGAATAAGGAAAACTTCATAATAGAAAAAGAAAACTTCATAATATTACATTATGGCTAATAATCCAAAACTGATGATGTCCTAACTTTATGGGAAAAAAACGTTATTCAAGATAAAAAAATTCATATCATTGATAATTCTTTTCTTAATGTTTTAATTTTATTTATTTTTGAGAGAAAAAGCAAAAGTGAGCATGAGTAGGGGAGGAGGCAGAGAGAGAGGGAAACACAGATTCCAAGCAGGCTCCAGGCTTTGAGCCGTCAGCACAGAGCTGGAGGCAAGGCTCACACTCATGACCTGAACCAAGTGGGATGCTTAACTGACTGAGCCACCCAAGTGCCCCTTATTGATAGTTATTTATCCTTAAACCCAAATTTTTGTGATATATGTTCAAGTCAAAGTTAATTCTTTTTAATAATAATTAATATAAGCTAGTTTAATATTAATTTTCAAGAGTATACAATTTGTGGAAGGTATAAGTTAATATTCCTTACAGTCCCTGTAGTTTTTTTTAAAGGTGCTAAGTGTTAAGCATAAGAATCCTTTTCCTGTGTGAAACAAGAAAAACACAAAACAAAGAATTTATGTGATCAGTAGATTTCTAAGCAGGAGCACACTTCATTAATTATTCTAGACTTACCATAAGCCATTATATTTATTGCCTTACCTAATTTTAAAGCACTTAATATAATCTGCTGTGCTACAATGCATACTGAGCTCCTTTGTTCATTTCTGTTTGGTAAATAGAGAAATGAAGGCAATATTTTACCTGATGCTTCCTAGTTTCTACATAGCATATTCTAGCATGTTAGTATTGTGAGCCACCAAGTAGGAGCGACTAAATGCAAAGTACAGTAGCTTAGTAGTAGACAGAAGGGTACTAAAAGCTGCTTACAATGTCATACTTCCAATGTTCTGTAGTTCAGTCTTCTGAATTTTGGTTTTTGTCTCATTATTTGTAATCTTAATCCTTCCTACACTCCCTTCTATCCAGCTACCTTTACTTTTTTCTCTAGAGTAGAATTATGTGCCTATATTATTTAAGTACTTAGTATCAATTAAAATATTTTAGTTTTTTTGATAATTTTAGTTACAAAGCTGCATTTTCTTTGAGTGGAAATGCTCCTAACTAAATTTTCTCATAAATACATTACAGTTAATGTAATAGTTTAGGAAATGCATATATGATAGGATAAAGAAGTACCTCTAATTTCTTACTATTTGGTATTTAATTGTAGACAACCCCTGTATACTTGTGATATCTAGAAAATGCATCTATCACTACTACTATTATTATTGCACTACTGTTATCATCACTTTTATACAGCATTACCATCAATATTACCACCACCTCCAAAACCTATTACTTACTGACTCACCACTTTAACTTAATTTAATATATTGCTTACATCAACTCTGTAAGATATTTTACAGATTAACTGAGTAGGACTTTTTAAGAAAGAGAATTGCTTCTTTATACAAAACATTTTTGTAACCTGATGTGTCAGTTTTTTTTCCACAGTAATCATTTCAGCACAAATTGGGTGTCCTGCAACTCAATTCAGTTCTGACACTATCTACCTGTAGATAGCTTCAGGTTAAGGGCTCAGTCCCAGAAGACTGTCCCCACTTCAGATTCCAATTGAAAGTTCCAGGTTTTCCTCTGTACTTCCAATAGATTGGCTATAAAGTGGGATTGTCAAACTCTCCTCCTCAGGTTCAATAATATTTTAAAAACACTCCTAGAACATAGAGAATGACATATAATAAAGGATATATATAATAATATTTATATATTTATATATATTAATATTTATATAATAAAGGATATAATAAAGGACATACATAATCAGATAAATGGGTACATAGGTGAGGACTGGAAGGGAGCTGAGCATCGAAGTGGCTGTCCCCATGTAGTTGGGGTACACCGCTGTGCCAGCATTAAATGTGTTCACCAACCTGGAAACTCTCTGAATGCTGTTGTTCAGAGATTATTATGGAGACATGATTGAGACTAACTCAATCCCTAGTTCTTTTTGCCTCCCTGAGGAGGGTGAGTGGTGGAAGAATTTCCAGACCGCTAATCATGACATGATCTTTCCGGTGAGCAGTCCCTATCCTGATCATGTCCAGGAGCCCACCAAGAATTAGCTCCTAGGAGAAAAGATGCTCCAATGATTCAGGAAATTCTAAGGGATTTAGGACATCTCTGTCTGGATCCAGGGTCAAAGACCAAATATTAGAACAAAAGATGCTCCTATTACCTTTTTTGCTTAGAAAATTGCTAAGGTTTTAGGGAATCTTGTCAAGCATCAAAAATAATGACTAAAATATATATTTTTCATTATATCACAATATCACAGACTTATAAGAGGAAACAATTTTCCAAATATATACAAAGAATAATCCAGGCATTATATTGTGGTGTCTCTTAAGTCAAATGCTTGTTCCTAAACATTATGATATATTGCTCCATCAATGTCTTTTATCAGCCCCAATAAATATAAACACATCAGATTCATTTTGTTAATTGTAAGTAAAAATAATGTTGCAGAAACTCAAGTTGAGACTGAATTTCCACACATTCCTCCACAGAGTTCAACAAATCCAAAGCTGTTCAACATAATGGTTTCATTGGCCTTAGAAGAAGTTACTTGATAGTCTATTTGGGACTATTATTGGAAATGAACAGAATCTGTATGTGGGAAGTTTTGACACAATTCTCCACTAACAAGTTGAGTAAAAACATGAAGAAGGTACTAAGAGAAGTCTACTGTATTTTGGGAGAAAAGATACTGAAGCTTTCCTAATGGAAATATATCTAGTCATATCAAGCTTGATTCATAAGGACTGTTGTAGTTATTGAGGGAGGAGTGATTTGGAGTAGAACTTGGTTTATTCCTTGAATTTATGTTCCTATGAACATAACATATGGACAAAACCATGGTGAATGTACCAGGCTGAGACAGCTAAGCCAGGCGGAGCCACAATGAATAATTGTGACACGTGGAGGTATGACAGGAATACTGTGGAAATCAGTTTGTTCTAGAGGACTGAGACATATTTAGAGATTTGAAGTCATTCATTCTTACTGGAGAGTCTGGGATGCAGATATTTTACTAGAAATTCTGTATGAAGAGTTAAAGACAAGAACCAAGGTGGGGAGATAGGTTGTAACAATATATTGTGAGTTTTTTGAAATATTTCCATTTTCATCCATATAAAATACCTTTCTAAGTACGTGACATATGTATAACCCTACTAATATTTTAAAAATATGAAAATAATATTAAGTGGTGCTTATAGAAGGATAAAAATAGTATCTTTAATTCCATTTTTTATCATATAACAAGTGAATTTATCTTTAACTTATTCACAGAGGTATGCATTTATGATTTTTCTAATAATGTGTTACAATTTAATGATAAAACTACATGAATGTGGTAGAGAATGGGAATGTAGTACAAGTCCTATTCAAGTCTTTTTTTTGTCATGGGGGGGATAAAAATACAGTGGTCAAAATCTCACTTTATTATAATTTTCTTTTTGTATTTTGAAATGAAAGCATATTTGAAATAATTCTCTTTAGGAAGTACTATATAAATGGTAAAAAAAACCTTTTTTTTTTACATCATGCATATTTTATTTTTTTAATTTTTTCCCATAATATTTTATTGTCAAATTGTTTTCCATACAACACCCAGTGCTCTTCCTCATAACTGCCCTCCACCATCACCGCCACCTCTTTTCCCCCTCCCCCTTCCCCTTCAACCCTCAGTTCATTCTCAGCTTTCAATAGTCTCTCAAGTTTTGCATCCCTCTTTCTCCCCAAATCTCTCTCCCTCCTCCGCACCCCCTGGTTCTCCATTAGGTCTCTCCTGTTTTCCTGCTAGACCTATGAGTGCAAACATATGGTTTCTGTCCTTCTCTGCCTGGCTTACTTCACTCAGCATGACACCCTCAAGGTCCATCCACTTTCCTACAAAAGGCCATATGTCATTCCCTCTCATTGCCATGTAGTACTCCATCGTGAATATATACCACATCTTCT
>NC_043702.1:39799240-39800852 GCF_006229205.1 Suricata suricatta
AAAGTAAAGGCAGTAACAAGAGATGAAGAAGGACATTATATAATAATTACAGGATCTCTCCATCAGGAAGAACTAACAATTATAAATATCTATGTGCCTAACTCGGGAGCACCCAAATACATAAAGCAATTAATCACAGAAAGAAACAATCTTATTGACAAAAATGTGCTAATTGCAGGGGACTTTAATACTTCACTGACAGCAATGGATAGATCAACCAGACAGGAAATCACTAAGGAAACAATGGACCTGAATGACACATTGGAACAGATGGAACTGATAGATATATTTAGAACTCTCCATCCTAAAGATAGGAAATTCACCTTCTTTTCGAGTGCACATGGCACATTCTCCAAGATTGATCACATACTGGGACAAAAAGCAGCCCTACATAAGTATAAACAAATAGAGATCATACCATATACACTTTCAGATCACAATGCTATGAAACTTGAAATTAACCACAGGAAAAAGTCTGGAAAACTTCCAAAAATGTGGAGGCTAAAAGCCACCCTATTAAAAATGATTGCATTAATCAGGCAATTAGAGAAGAAATTAAAAAATATATGGAAACCAACGAAAATGTAAATACAACAATCCAAAATCTCTGGGATGCAGCAAAGGCAGTCCTAAGAGGGAAGTATATTGCAAGCCAGGACAATCTCAAAAAACTAGAAAGAGCACAAATTCAAAAAATTAACAGAGAACCCAATGGAACTAGAAAGGAAGCAGCAAGAGCACCCCAAATCCAGCAGAAGAAAAGAAATCATAAAGATCAGGGCAGAAATAAACAATATAGAATCCAAAAGAACAGTTGAGCAGATTAATGAAACCAAGAGTTGGTTCTTCAAAAAAATAAACAAAATCAATAAGCCTCTAGCCAGGCTCCTCAGAAAAAAAAGAGTGAGCACTCAGATAGACAAAATCATGAATGAGAAGGATCTATTACAACCAATCCCTTAGAAATACAGGCAATCATCAGAGATTACTATGGAAAACTATATGCCAACAAACTGGACAACACAGAAGAAATGGACAAATTCCTAAATACACCTGCACTACCAAAATTCAAACCGGAGGAGATAGAAAGCATGAATAGACCAATAACCAGTGAAGAAATTGAATCCGTTATCAAAAATCTCCCAACAAATAAGAGCCCAGGGCCAGATGGCTTCCCAAGGGAATTCTACCAGATATTTAAAGCAGAGCTCATACCCATTCTTCACAAACTATTCAAAAAAATAGAAATAGAAGGAAAGCTTCCAAACTCATTCAACGAAGCCAGCATCACCTTGATACCCAATCCAGACAGGGACCCAGCCAAAAAAGAGAACTACAGACCAATATCCTTAAGGAATACAGATGCAAAAATACTCAACAAGATACTAGCAAATGAATTCAACAGTATATAAAAAGAATTATCCATCATGATCAAGTGGGATTCATCCCTGGGTTACAGGGCTGGTTCAATATGCACAAATCCATCAATGTGATTCATCACATTAACAAAAGAAAGGATAAAAACCATATGATCCTGTCGATAGATGCAGAAAAAGCATTTGACAAAATACAGCACCTTTTCATAATAAAAACCCTTGAGAAAGTCGGAATA
>NC_043702.1:39800952-39879340 GCF_006229205.1 Suricata suricatta
AGGAAATATTCTCTTAATGATGTCTCTCAGTTTCTCTTGTTGTGCCTGTGAGTATTTTATTTCCCTACTCTGCAATATTTGGGACTCGCCTTCTTGCACACTTTGGCTTGTTTCTTGGTGTAGTCCTAAGAAGGAAAACAGACTGACAAACACAGAGGGAACAGAAGCACACATACACCCAGACAAATCAGACAAAGAAACACATTACAGGGGGGAAAGAAAAGAAAGAAAATGGGAGGGAAAGAGGTGAAAAGAAGAGAAGAAGAGAAAATAAAAAGAAAAGAGAAAGAAGAAAAGGAAAAAAATATATAAAAGAGGGTCGGAGACAACAAAGGACAGTAGACCGTTTAAAAATGTATGACCAGTTTAGGGGAGAGGTAAGGATGAGATACAGGAGAATATATCTGGGTTGCAAGATGGTGAAAACATAAGGGAGAAAGGAGAAAGGAAAATAAGGAGTAAAATTTAAAAGAATTGAGTAAAGAAAAAGGAAAAAGAGGTAATAATGACAAAGAAATAAGTACGAAACAAGTGAAGAAAAAAAATTTTTTTTATAGTAAAAAAAAAGCAGCAGCAGCTCCCCTGGTGGAGGGGCGTGGTTTGATGTGGTAGGTCTTGGAGGCTGTTCTAAGAGGCTCCGCCCCTGCCTGAGGTGAAATGAGCAGCAGGAGGTGAAGTGGGCACCTTCACAGACTCAATTGCGGAGTCCCCAACCCCAGCCAGGATTGCGATTGCAATTGGGGAAAGGAAAAAAAAAAACCAAAAAACAAAAAACTGAGTGTCTCTTGGTTTCCGATATCTGTTGCTCAAGGCGCTGTGTGCTGCTGGAAATGAGCTGGGAGCTCCTGCAGTCTAAGTGCTCACCCAGGCCTCCACCCACCACCGACTCCTTGTCGGGGGTCGCGTAGGTGTGGGCCCTATTTTTTCCTGTGGGCACCCGGGATTCTCGCAGTCTGTGCAGGGGGCGAGGTGTGCCGTGGAAATGCGGTCCGTGGTCCCATTCCCAAAACCAAGTTTGAATTGTTCGCCCCTAGCGCAGCCGCGCTCCTGCAGCTTTTTGCCGGGAAGTGTGCTCCCCTGTCTCTTTCCTTTGTCTCTTGGGCTCCGCGCGCTTCCTCCACGTGGGCTGGGGAATCTTGTCTCCCCTGCCCGTCCCAGCCTGGCCTGTTTTCAGATCTCCCCCATTCGCCCTCACTCACTCAGGTATCCTTGAGGTTCTATTCTTTCTGGAGTCTGTATTTTCTCCTTCCGCTCTCGCAGATGAGAGTAATATCCTTCTCGGTTTGATAAATGGGGCGGACAGAGTTTACAGAGCTCCCTTCCTCTCCGTCATCTTGGCTCCTCCTAAATTGTAAAAAAATCTTAATCTTACTAAATTCACCTGTAAACAAACTCTCATATAAATATTATGGACATCTATTCATGAGAGAAATAACTGAAATGAAGTCTTTGGGCAACAGAATAGGATTATGACAGTTGAATAAATGAGTTAAGTGGGCTTTTTACAGTCATAATCTGCTTGGAAACATTTTCCAGACCATGGCTTAGTAGGTGGAACTCAAGCACTGAGCGACGGTCTTCCTGAGTTGAGAAGGCAGAAATAACATGCAATCTTGCTGAAGTGCTTAGGATATGTGCTGTGGGCCATATGACAGAAGAGGGAGCACCACTTGGAGGCATCTCCAGGAGTTTTCTCAGGGGTTCTTTGGGTCTTTGGCAATGACTTAGCTGCCACACCAAGCAAAAGCAAAGTGCTGCCAGACTGGCAGAGAATACTTGATGTAGTGGTTAGAGGTTATCAAAAATAGTGAGATTTTTCTGTCCTGATATATTTTGGTGTTTGGCCCAATCCAGAAGAGAGATCCTGGGAATCCAAAAAGGTCAGATATTAGAAGTAAAGAGTAAATTCTAGAGTGAGAATCAACTCCTACCACTAAAGAGACAATAGTAATAAAGTAGCCATAACAAAGCATTTAACCAAATCTGAGAGAAGCAAGATGATCCTCAGTTATTTTAAATGCTTGCCATTATAAAAGTCAGTATCCTTTAAAGGAAGAAAACATAAGCCAGACCCTCAGATGTTTTACTCAGAATGTCAGATAGTAAAACATTACAGGAGAATAAGGGAAATCTGATGCATGAGCACCAAGTAATATATGTAATGTATCACCAAGTCATTGTTCTTTGTTCACATTTTATATAAAGAGAGCTGATTTTAAGAGCACTGATAGCAGCCTCAAAAAGTAATCTACATCAAAATATGTGTCATGAAAACTTACCAAGGGTAATATAAGAAGATCTCAATTTCTCTATCTTAAATTAAAAAAAAAAAACCTCAACTAGGTTGCCTCTCAGATTGTTGTTAGTGATTTTTGAATCTGTGGAATAAATGACCCATAGTTTTACTCAGCCTAGTGGACTCAGTACCATTAACGATTCAGGACTAGCAGCTAAGATAGGAGGTATGTAAACAATAAGAGAAAAGTATTAGGAGGCTTATGTAAGAATTGGCTGGGGTAAAAAGAAATAAATGTATTTATCTGTGGGGATTAGAAAATATCCTATACTTTTTCAATGCAACAAAGTCTGTTTATTTTCAGATAGCAATACCCTTAGGCCTCATAAATAGAAGATCTATTTCAAAAACATATCCCTTAAGGTCAGAAAAATTTTATAACACATGGAAACAATCAACTAATCATTAATATGGAAGTTTATTTATTTTTAAAGCTTTCAAATCTTCCAAAAGATATTATCCTTAAAATCTGTTTAAACAAAACAAAACAAATACTTCCATCTTATTCAACCCCCACAACTGGATTGCTGACTCATTTTGCTCACAGAATTTTTCCAGTAAGTTAGAACACCCAAAAGCAGAAATGCACATGGAGTTCTGCGGGATGGGTTCTGAGTTCTTCCTTATGCGGACTGTCTCCTATCCTCTCTTCTTCTGATAGATGTTCCATAACTGTAACTGCAATTACTCACTTGGTGGCTGAGCAGGACTCTGTTCTGTGGTTCACAAAGTTAGTCAGTTGCATAGATAATAAGAGATGCTAAAATCATACTTCAACTCTGTCTCATTGTGTTCAATTCCAGCTTCTTGTAATAAGTTAGTCTTCCCCTTACCTTTCAGTACCCTTGCTATCAAAAAGATTCCTTCTTCACGATGCTCTCAGCATGAATCAAAGGATTTTATGACTGGCAAAGAATGTTTTAGTGAACTTTATTTTGATGATTACATTTAAATTCAAGTCATTGTCACAATTAAAGTCAAATGATTTTAAAAGATGCTTTCTTAAAAAATTAATATGTGTTTCTCCCATATGCATACTCTACAGATAATCTATAGCAAGCAAAATATCAAAATAAGTTTAATAGTTATTTTCTTCCCTTAACATGTACAGTAAAACCTTGGATTGTAAGTTACATGTTCTGTGTGTGTTCTACAAGACAAGCAAACATTTCTAATAAATTTTAACTGATAAGCAATGTCTTGCAATACAAGTTGTACATGATGCCAAACTTCACATGATCACAACTGAGCCAATGGTTCTTCTCTCTCTCTCTGTCTCTCTGTCTCTCTGTCTCTGTCTCTGTCTCTGCCTCTCTCTCTCTCTCTCTTGGTCTCTCTCATCTCTTTGTCTCTCTCTCTCATTGAGGGATTGTGGGTGATCATCTCACATGCTAGGATACATGTCTCAGGCCATGGTGTTTGGCAAAAATCAGTGATATTTCAGAACATTGGAAGGTGCCCACAACTGACACTAGTGTATATTTTGTCTCTTCAAAGCACCTATGGCCAGTCCTTTGCCCAGGAGTGCTTTGCTTCATTCTGGGTCAGGCTTCCTGCACATACAGACCCTTTCCTCTGCTGCCTTATTGCCAGTTACATTAAATACAGTATATGACAAGCATTTACTAATACTGTACTTTAGTCAATATCCATTAGTGATAGTGAAGGTTGCTCTACACAATGAAATTCCTCTCTTTTATCTCCCTCACACCAGCCATGAAGGTTTTCAGAGGTAAGTACAGGTTAGTTTATTTTTCTTTATATTTTATATTTTCTTTGTTATTTTGTATTATAATCTTTTTTAATATTTTTGGGTTGTAGAATGAATCATCTGAGTTGCCATTATTTCTTATGGGGAAATTCACTTTATATACAAGTGCTTTGGATTATAAGCATGTTTCTGAAATAAATTATGCTTGCAAACCAAGATTTTACTGTACTTAAAATGTATGCTTTATCACAAGTATTTTAAAATGAGACCAGAACATTATTAGCATCCTTCATTAGTAAATATGCTATCCAATTTCACTAATATTTTTCAACATAAACTTGTCACAAAATATTTATTGAGTACTTACTGACAATTCAGAAAGTTAACCATTCTTGCAAATGAGAGCAGAATTTTTTGGCAGGTTTCTTTCCCAAACTTATATACCTAAGGCATAATACATGAGCAATTCTAAAACAACAAATATTCGCACTCCTAATTGGCAGCACTGGTCATGTGGAAGTGAAAGACATTTTTGGTGCAATAGAGAGAATAGAAGCAGATTAGTGATCTTAATTCTCAATCATGGTGGTGTGATCTTGAAATTAATATTCAGTTATTGCTTACTGTAATCCTGATGATTTATAAGGTACAAATTATTTTTATTATATCTTTTTCTGCTATTATTTTCTATTCCTGGCAGTGTACTCTGATACAATTAAGAATCCTGATAAGTCTAACATATGTAGACTAACGACAGGTAGCAAAGTATTTAATTTTTTGAGTGGTTTAGAGGTATGGAAGATCTACTGGTAAATGTTTGAGATATTTTACAGCTCACTTCTTAACTCGTTGCTTACCAATCATTTTCATCATTACCAGCTTATTTAATTGGGAAATGATAACCAGGAAGGCACTTTTATACTATATTTTCAAATATTAATCTGTGTACACAGATTAGAAAATTCTTTACTTACCAATACTTATACTTATCAGATACTTATACTTATCAGAATGCCTACTAATGTTAAGATTACTTTTTTTTCCTTGGAAAGGCAAAGACACAAAATATTTGCCATAATCTGGGATTATTCACTGAGATCATTAACTGGCAATAGAGAAAAATTGATATTTTTTCCTATTTCAGAGCAAGTGTTTAGGTTTTTAAAAATGGTACATTATATCCAAACCCTTTTTTGAAATGTCACCAATGATCACCCATTGCTCTAAATTTGTTTTCCCATTGATATGAACTTGTTACCCTCACCCAGCTGTACTGACAGATGGTTGGTAACTTCCTTACCATTATACCTTGAGTTACTGCCAAGTATAACTCCAAGGGATTTGGGTTATTCATAAATACCACTGTGATGTACTAACATTAATGTAGCATTAGCAAGGTTTTGAGTCCTTAGTGCATAGTACACTGAGCTTAATATCCTTATCAATGTACTTGGAAAATATAGTTTAGATTATATAGCTATTATGTTAGCAGGCAACTGACTAAATTGTAATCAGAAAGCAATAAACAGGGGTCGGACTGGAGGCATGGGATATAACAACTGGTGTCCTATAGGATTAATCTTTAACTCAGGGTTTTATGCTTCATCACTGTCCAAAATGATGGAATAGAAAGTATAAAAATTCTGTTTATAGATTGTACCACATTAGGAAGGTCAGTTTTCACCTTGGATGAGTTGATTAGAATTCAAAATGTCCTTTACAAATAGAAGAAAGAAGACACAGGTAGTAGGGTAAAGGCCAGTATAATAACACTTGTGGAGAATAAACAATGTACTAAATCCAAGAAGGACAATTGTTGATTCCAAGATATTACAGAAGGAAAGAAACACATCACAAGTTCAGTGAAGAGTCTATTAAGGTTATTAAAAACAGAAAAATCTGAATAAACTTGACAATGTGATTCAAAGTAAAATAAGGCTTATTTAGAGTCTGTTCTTTTTTGGGGTCTTCTCTTGACCAGAAAGCATATTAACAACTACTACTACTACTACTACTACTACTACTACTACTACTACTACTACTACTTATTATTATTATTATCATCATCATCATCATCATTATTTAACATTTATTTATTTTGAAAGAGAAGAGAGAAAGCAAGAGAGAGAAAGAGTGTGAGGGGAGAAGGAGCAGAAAGGCAAGTAGAGAGAGATCCCCAGGCAATCTCTGCCTTCTCAGTGCAGAGCCCGACACAGGGCTTGATCTTACATAAGATCGTGACCTGAGCCAAAATCAAGAGTCAGCTGGAGCCGAGTGAGCCTCCCAGGTTCCCCAAAATGATACTGTTTTAAAGGGCTAAGATATATGTTTAAACAAAGAACAAATGGAGAGGGCACACTGAATGCATGTGGCTGCTCCCTCACAGCTTCCATTTTAAAGACTAAAAATGCAGATGGATTAAAAAATCCCTCCCTGCTTGATTAAGAACTATGGTTATTCCATGAAAGATGGCAGTCAGAGGAGATTACACTTAAGAGGAAATCAGATACTTAAATGTACACAAATCTGGAGGAAATGTTTTTAAAAGGGCATTAATTTAAGGGCCACAGGGGTGGGTGATAACTACCAATTCCTAACAGGAACCTTTATGAGAATTGTTGAGATATTACATTTTTACTTATCATTTTGCTTATTTTTACTCATCATATCTATTCCACTTGGATTGATGCAGAACAAAGAGACTTTTCTCTTCCCCAGATGTGGCCATGAATATGGCAGTGGAATCACAGAGAAAATAACCAAATGGCTATATCCCAGGAGGGAGGGATGCTGAACAACAGTAAACTAGGCAATTGCACAGTGAGGATGATGGTGACCCAAGAGGTAGAAAGATACATTTAAAGATCTGAGTTTCAGTGGATCAAATAGGTCATCACACCAAACGTGTTTAGCCTCCTTCCATTAACGCTGGAGTCAAAATTCAATATATCCTTGACTAGTTCAAACGTCAACATGTAAAAGACACTGTCCTTGACCACCCAAGCTAAGAAAAATACCCTCTTCATAACTGTCTAATGTATTACATAATTTTATTTTTATCTTAGCCCTTCTCAGTAGTGAAATTGTCCAGTTTATTTGCATGAGACACACACATTTGTTTTCAAAATATTTGAGAAGTAGTAAACTGGTAGTTAGAGGAACTATTGTAACGTTAAATTAGTAAGGACAGAATGTTAAAAATGAATGAGCTAAATATCCAAATTGAGAGGTTAAAAAAGTAGTTATAAAAACCCAAAAAAAGCAATAGATGGATAATGAAGATTATTATTAGGAGGCTGAAATCACACAGCAAGTATTATAAGCTATACTATGAGTTATTAAATATTTATAAGAAATTAGATACTCCTAGGAAGTAAAGCGAGAACAATGAGAATACTCTAGAACAGTGGGAGTGAACCCAAGGAAAGAATATTCTTGAAAGAGGGTTCTCCACAAGGCTAGAAATCAAACTTCCTTGGAGAGGGTGTGGTCGAAGCCATATCTGAATGGTAGAGAAATCTGACAGTTGTCCCTACTGGCTGTGGACTTAAGCCTGTAGTCAGGGTGGCCTGGCTGGGGCTTTCAGTTGGGTATCAGCGAAACTCATCAGGAAGCTGGAAGTGAAGGCATGCTTTTGAGACTGTTGGGGATCCACTGGTGTAAGCCAACAAGCGGAATGTGGTCAGCAGGGGTAGTGCTGCTGAATTCACGGAGAAGCCAGCCAGGCCACCTGTAGAACTCGCAGTGAAGCCACGGGTACTGCTAAACATGAGATCCACGGGGCCTCTGGCCTACCAACCATGCAACCTATAGGCTAGAAGAAAGAAAAGCACAGAGAATCTTAAGAAGGGTCCCTTCTTGTATCCTCTGTTCATAAGACTTAACACTGAGCTAGTTGATAGAAGACAGGTCGTCCAGTATCATAATCAGGGCAAAGAAGAGTAGATTGGGAGCTGAGACACAATAGATGGGTAATGGTCATGAATCAGAACAAAAATCAGTGGAATTGAGGGAAAAAAAATATAATAGAGAGGACAAACAGAGCTAATAGCTGCTTATCTGCAAAAGTTAATAAAATAATAAATTCCTAACAATATGATTATGACAAACAAGAAGAGGCATAAATAAATACAAATGAAAACATTTACACAAAGTGAAGTTATAAAAACATAAAAGAATTCCATGGAAAATTTCATAGCAATACACATGAAAGCATAGATGAAATATTCAATGTCTGAACTAGTAAAATGTAAAATTGACTCAAGAAGAAAGAAGTTAAAGAAAATTGAAGCAATATTTAAGAGATCATAATAAATAAATACTAGATACTGATAAATAGGTACATTCTACCAAAATTTCAAGGAATGGCTGATTCTCTTGTTATATGGACTCTTCTAGAAAAAGAAGATGCATATTATCAAACTCACCTAATGAAGTCATATGAAACACACAAAACAAATAGAACTTAGTAAAATTTTGCCCAATTTGTTGAAAGAAAACTTTAACTCTACGTTGGTTATGATAATCAATGCAAACTCCATGATCCTTAAAAATATTAATAAGCAGAATCCAGCAATATTTTCAAAATAAAACTTTAAATATTTTCAAATATTGAATATAAAATGGCTAAATTGAGATTAGAAAAGAAATTCACAAGTGCTATAACATTAGAAATTTCTAAATATGATTCAACACACTAACAGGTTTGGTGAAAGAATATCTGACATTTCATAGACACAGAGAATTGAGTTGTTAAAATTCAACACATGCAATAAAGTAAACCTTTAGCAAGTGTGATAAATAATATCGACTAAACACTAATAAAAAGTGTCATTATTAATTGAGAACCTATCGAAAGAATTCATTTTCAAACAAAGAATATGACACCGGTAATACTGAAGGTGCTAGTCTATATTGTACTCAAGTCCTAGCCAAAGGTGTATGACAACAAAAATAAAACTCATATACACAGAAGCCCATATATACAGAACTTAATATGAAAAAACAAACTTTCAAGGTTTTAGAAGAAAATGCACAAGCCATGAAAATAGCTTCCTGACATTGTGGCAGAAAGGATTTCCTACATGAGGTGAAAAATGCCAGCCCTACCCCATACTATGGATAAATTTTACTCCATTAAAATTAAAAGCTCTATTTAAACAGAAGATATTAGAAATACAGTAAAATTGAAAATGTAAATATGACTTAAAAATTAGACATGAAAGTTACAGTGGAGCTGACAAAGTTTTAGTATAAATGAAAGAACTCCTATAGATCATTAAGGCAAAAATTAAAATGGGAAAAATTCAGAAAGACATTTTACAGTGGAAGAGATACATATAGCCAACACAGTTTTTATTTTTTATTTATTTAATAAAGATAATATTTATTTTGTCTTAATTTTCTAGTGTTTTTATTTTCAGAGAGAGAGAGAGAGAGAGACAGACAGAGACAGAGCACTAGCAGGAGAGTGGCACAGAGAAAGAGAGAGACACAGAACTTGAGCCAGGTTCCAGGTCCTGAGCGATCAGCACAGAGCCCGATGCGGGGCTTGAACCCACGCACTGTGAGATCATGACCTGAGCCAAAGTTGGATGCTCAACCGACTGAGCCACCCTCAGACACCCCTGAGCTCAGTCTTATAAATTAAACAAGACTGCATTGTCTCTCCAAATAATTTATCCAAAAATCATTTGTCCAGTGTTTTCCACAACCACATCTGATGTTGTCACTGTTAGCACTCTTGCCTTGCCTCCTTCGGTCCTTTTATTATTAAAGAATTAACATACTTAATATAAAAATATAAATAAAAATAGTTCTGTAGTTTTAAACAAAAATGTAATCTTGTGTAATATATGATATACTGTAATAACCATTGGCTCCCCACTTGGGGAGTGGGACTATGTCATAGCTAATTGCAGTTTGCTGACTTAGTTTCTAGTGTAAATATTCCTACAACAGGTGATGTCAAGCTTCTCAGGGAATGTCACTGAATGCAGAATTGGTAGGCGTGATGCACAATCGGCTGTAGCTATGGTAATTATATATCATGAGAGACTGTCCAGGTCACACATACAAAGTTTAATTCCTTTTTGAAAGTCCGCAATATTTCATAGCATTGATGCAATAAAACATGTCTATGTTGATGTACATTACAGATGTCTGTCTGCTTTTTGCAATTTAGAATGTTAGATATTTTACTAATAGCACTTTAATATGAAAGTACAATATATGCCTTTTCTAAAAGGCAATAGCTATTTAGATTCTCGTATAGGATCTTATGATGATAATCTTTCTCTATATCCTCCCTCAGGGATTGTTATCCTTGAGCCAAATATTATTCTCCTGCCCTGCTTTCAACCTTTGTCTACACACCTGTGCCTCTGGAAGGGCCTCTCTGCTTTTATGACTCTCCTTATGACCGGAAGCGACTTCCAGGACGTTGACGCTCAGTTTTCCCACCCTGCCCTCAGATCTGAGTGGGCTTCAGCACCTGTGCCTCGGTCTGAGGGTGAAGGACCTCCCTGCAATCTGTCTCCAGTTCCAGCCACAGGCAGCTTCTGACTCATACTCGAGGACCGACCTGCATCTCCCTTGGCCCTCCTCTTCCCCTGCTCGTGGAGAACCCTTGAAGGCCTGTAGGCTTTCTTTGTTTTTCTGTCCTTTGGAGAAAGCTGTGAGCTCTCATTTTCTGCCCTCCGCTGGCTGTCACCATCTTACACCAGGATGTTCTGGACAGCCCAAAGGCGTTCATTCAGTTCTCCTGCCCAGACATTATGGCCCCAGGTGTTCACACACAATAATACCCCAATGGAAAAAATTCATGGGTGGAGAGTGACTCTGCGTCTGGGCTCTTAGACATTATAAACCTTCATGCCAGCTCACACGTCTTTAAAAATTTGGAAATGGGAGTTGCCTGCGTGGCTCGGTCAGATAAGCATCTGACTTCAGCTCAGGTCATGATCTCATGGTTCATGTGTTCAAGCCCCATATTGGGCTCTATGCAGAAAGCTCAGAGCCTGGAGTCTACTTTGGATTCTCTCTCTCTCTCTCTCTCTCTCTCTCTCTCTCTCTCTCTCTCTCTTTCACCCTGCCAACCCCCGCTTATGCTCTCTCTCCTTCTCTCTCAAAAATAAACATCAATTTTTTTAATAAAAAATAAATGGGAGACGTGTTATTTATTTTGCTCTGTCTATATCATCTTTCCCTTTCTTCTGCTGGTCTACCTGGGGTAAAAGGAGTCCAAGGGCTCTTTTCTCCTAGGATAACCTCATTCATTTGGAATGCATAGCTCTCTGATAGGCCTAAACACATGATTTTTGTGGTTCATATGAGTGTTCTCATTCTTACGTCAGAATAAGAACTTTTGACACTTTCTCTATCCAATGTATATGCAGCCGAAGCAGTAGTCCATGACCCCAAGCACACAGTCTGACGAATTAATCTCATTACCTAGTTTTCTCTCAGGATTTCCATTTCCCTGTATTATTATTTCAAATTATTCTACTACAAACAACTAGCAGTTTAAACAAGCCTATGGTAAAGTAGAGTCAGCATAATACAGTGTAAAACATAAAGAAAAATTGTTATAGGTTACAATATTCATTTGTAACAACATTTCCAAAGTAAAACAGTTAAATAGTCATATACTCCACCTCCTTTATAACCTCAGTATGTTTAAATATTGCTAGAAACAATCCTTCCCTTCCTGGCTTAATTTATTTTCTGGATGCATATTTGGAGTGTATTGTATTGAAATGATATGAATATATGATTCTTTCTTGCATCAGACTGTAAACCAATCAGGAAAAGGATCACTGTTTTGTTCAACTCTTTATCCTCTTTGTCTATCATGTGAAACCTGCTCTGATGATTGGATATGATTATAAAATAGCAAATGTTGACACATGTATATTTTACTATGTCTAGATTTTTTTCCCAGATCACTGAAAATATCCTTTAAGTGTATTTCTCTTTTTTACATCACTATTTATATACGTCTACCAATGTACACATGTATATATATTTAAAGGAAGTTTTAATTTTTTAATGTTTATTTATTTTTGAGAGAGAGAGAGAGAGAGAGAAAGAGAGAGAGGGAGGAAGGGAGGAAGCAGGGGAAGGGCAGAGAGACAGAGAGGGAGGGAGACAGAATCCCAAGCAGGCTCTGTACTGTCAGCACAGAGCCTGATGTGGGGCTGAACACACGAACTGTGAGATCATGACCTGAGCCGAAACCAAGAGTCAGATACTTAACCGACTAAGCCAACCAGGTGTTTAAAGGATGTTTTAAATGAACTAGGAACTCTACTATTCAGAGGAACTATACTGAGAAGGCCTTTACTGCTTGAAGAATCCATTTGTAAAGTGAAAATACATTCCATAAATAAACACATATTGTGTTCAAACTTTTATACATATTTTAAAGCATAGTTATGCACATAATAGCATTTTAAAATATTTAAAAATATGTGTTCTTTTTATTTTGTCTTATTTGCAAAAAGCTAACTGTATACCATGACCAATATCCTGACTTTAAAAAGTAACAAAGTTGTTGCCATAGTTACTGGCTAGAAGTTTCAGAATACTTTTGAGCTTTTAGTATCTCTAAAGTCTCTCCATTTCTCTGTCTCTGTCTATGCACATATATACAGTCCTTCCCAAGCCAAATTGCTTTCAAATGTATTAAAAGTCAGATTAAAGTAAGAGAAGGAAAATGCCTTTCTCTGAAAGAGAGATAATACCTTCGAGGACAAATAGGAAATTGAATTGATAGAAAAGAATAAATTAAGAGAGTAACTTCAAAAGATTTTTTCCAGTTCAGCTGACCATTTCTTCTTTTGCTCTAAAATATCTCACTGAAAAGTGATGAGTTTATCATAATTTGTCATTGTATTATTGCCTGTGAAGGCTGTTGGAGGCTTTGCATTACAAGAGAAGTCTGGGTCCGATTTCAGCTGTCCTGTTAAGTTCATTTCTAACACAGGGAGCACATTTACTTATTTCTCCCCTTAAATATTAGAACAGCACAGAAATATTCTAAATGTCTCCATGAGTGAAAGTGAAACTACCAAAAGCTTCCCATGAACTCTAACCACTAGAAATGTTCCTAAAATGCAGGACAACAATGTGTTGGGGGCAGAGGGGGAACAACTTCATATAGTAAATGCAAAGCTTATGTAAATTATAAACTCGTGACTAGAGCTTTCAAGTCTGAATTACTAATGTGAAAGTCTCCCTTGAATGCTCTCTTTACTATTTTTGTTTATAAATTTGATTTCAGTGCCATAAGACCCATTTTATTTCCATCATAAATGGATTCAGCATCAGAGATTACTCCAAATATGAGTTTTCTAATCTTTAAACTATTTTTAGACATTCTTATAGAGTCTTTTTGACTTTGACGATACCAAGTATTGTGCAAACTATTGCCGTGATTTTATGACACCTCAGAAACGCCTTCTATCAGCTCTCAATTCTGAGTGACACTAATATTACTATCTCATAGTGAGCATTATAAGCATGTCATTCACCAAAGGGAAAAGAGCATTAAACAGAAGTCTGTTAAACTCATGGACAAACTTTTCTCCTTTATACCTATGTATCTGTTTTCCCTAAACTTTTGGAGATTAATTTGTATTGCAAATGAAAACATACACCTACTTATTATTATTTTTTTAATGTTTATTTATTTTTTGAGAGACAGAGCATGTAAGGGGAGGGGCAGAGAGAGAAGGAGACACAAACTCTGAAGCAGGCTCCAGGCTCTGAGCTGTCAGCACAGAGCCCAACGTGGGGCTGGAACTCACGAACCGCGAGATCATGACCTGAGCCGAAGTTGGCCACTTAACCGACTGAGGCACCCAGGCGCCCCACCTACTTACCATTTTAAATGCAGAGACAGAATTGATTTTAGAAAATATTAAAGCCTATATATGAGAGTAAGCTATTACAGAAATGCTCAAACTTAGAATTTATCCAAATTTTGATTAAAACTACCATTGTCTTTAATAAATTCTATAAATAAAATATTGCATTTTAAGCGCCATCATATAATTACAAGCATTTAGCATACTTTAGAGATTCTAGAGTGAGTCCCATGTCTAGCTTTAAGTTCCTCGGGTGGATTAATAAGTCACTTTTCAAACCTTATGAAACAGTGCTGCTGCATTGCCCATCCGAGTCCTTCAGCCCACTCCATCTCTCCAATATATTTGCCTTCTTTCTCAGTGTTTTTGTATCTTCCCCGTTTTCCTTTATGGATGAAACTGAATATGGTGTGCTTATAAGGCCATTATGCCAGTTCCTAATAACCTGATATTACAATAAATTTATAGTACTCTGAAACTTGTTTTTAGAACAAATTGTTCAAATAATAGAAGATGAAGAATATTGACTCAATATACCTGGCTGTTCCATAGACATGAAGCTCTTTAAAAATTTTTTTATATAGTTTATTTATTTTTGAGAAAGAGAGAGACAGAGCATAAGTTGGGGAGGGGCACAGAGAGAGGGAGACACAGAATCTGAAACAGGCTCCAGGCTCTGAGCTTGTCAGCACAGAACCTGATGGGGGGCTCAAACCCACAAACTGCAAGATCATGACCTGAGCCAAAGTCTGACGCTTAACCGACTGAGTCACCCAGGAGTCCCATGAAGCTCTTTTAATACCTCTAGGCTTCTGTACAGTAAACCTGATCTTATATTTAACAGTGGAGAAGGGAGCAGACTAGATATATGCTATATTATTTCAAACTCCAACCAGTATCAGGGATGTCTTTTAATAACTGGCCATAGATCATTCAGTATATCCTATTGAATTAAGATGTCTCTTTCTACAAATTGACAGATTTTCAAGACTTGAGGGCACAGCACCTATGCCACAGTCTATAATTGTGCAAAGAGACCTCAGACAAGTGCTGCACACAATGAGGAGAAATAGATATAGAAAAAAATGTTTTTAAATTAATTAAAAGTACACCGTGCTAACAATTATTTTGAAGCAAATAATGTTGGTTGACTTAGATAATACTTGTAATAGTTGATATAGCCTTTTGTTAATAGGAAAGCTTTTTGGAAATACTGTAGAATGGCAGTAAACTTATTTATTATAAAGTTTGGTAACTTAGATTTATTTATAATTAGTGAATATAAACCTTATTTATAAGTGAATCCAGAGAGGGGCACCTAGGGGGCTAAAGTTGGTTAAGCATCTGACTCTTGATTTTGTCTCGGGTCATGATTTCATGGTTCCTGAGACTGAGTCTCACGTTGGGCTCTGGACAGCATGAGGCCTGTTTGGGATCCTCTCTCTTTCCTTCCTTCTGTTCCCCCCTCCTGCTTGCATGCAAGTGTGTGCTCTCTCTCTGAAAAAACAAAAAACAAATATAGTGAATATTATAAAATAATAGTGAGTCAGGAGAATAAGCTATTTTTTCAAGTGATTCCAAGTAGTGAGTTATAAATGTTACACAAAATAATTAAGATTATTTTCACAGAATGAGCTTTGAACATTAAAAACATTCAACTTTAAAATATTTTTATAAGTAAATTTTATTGGAAGTTTCCATCTATTTTTGTGTCAATTAGATTCATTAATATCAGATAATCATATAACAAAACCAGTAAATAAAGAGGCATATCCATCTATTTTTGTGCCAATTAGATTCATTAATATCAGATAATTATATAACAAAACCAGTAAATAAAGAGGCATATCATATAAATGATTGAAGGATAGCTAAAAACTAATTTAAGAAAACTGTGTTAAAAGAGTAAGCATGAATTTAGAGTCAGAATTCATATTCTTGGAAAATATTTGTGGAAAAGATTAAAACTAACATTTAAAGTTTCTAGCATACTGTTTATCACAATGTGAACTAATACATGATAAACATTTTAATATACTAGTAATAATAATAAAACATACTACACTCAGAAACATTTTTAAACTCAGTCTCTGTGGAGTACAATAAATTGCCAACAAACTAGTTTTCTAAGTTACATAAATAAATCTAAGTCTCAGAATCAAAATTGCTTTAACTCTCCAGAGCCCCCAAAATTGAAAAGCATGACTCGGTATGCTTATTTCTTAATTACACAATTATATAATGGAGAAAGAGTAGACTTAATAAATTAAACAAAAGTAATAATTTCAAAAAACATGATGAAAATTAACCATGCAAGTATAACTCTAGTTGGAACTTTGTCTCTAATTATTGTGAAGAAGCATTACTTTCTAATGTTTCCTGAAACTTGACTGTTTGTTCTTGTACCACAGATTCCTGAACCTAACCTCAGACCAGACCTATTTAATTGGAATTTAATCAGTGGTCTCAGAACATGAATTCTTGTCTAGCTTCCAAGATAAATCTTTTTTTTTAATTTATTTATTTTTGGGAAAAAGAGAGAGAGAAGGAGGGGGGCCTCTGAGTGGGGCAGGGCCAGAGAGAGGGAGGGAAAGAGAGAGAATCTCAAGCATGTTCCACACTGTAAATGCAGAACCAGACACAAGGCTCAAACCCGCAAACCATGAGATCATGACCTAAGCCGAAACCAAGAGTTGGATGCTTAACCAACTGAGCCACTCAGGTGTCCCCCAAGATAAATCTTAAATTAGCTGAAATATGAAAATATTTTCTTTAGTTTTCTGCCCACAGAGAGGTGCATATATACATATATATAAATACATATGGTATATAATATATAGTATTTATTTTATAAATATAATATTGTACATATAAATATATATTTCTGGGATAAAGTTAAATAGATACATTATACATTATATGTATTTATAAAGTTAAATATATCTATTAAGTGTATCCCAGTAAGAAATGTTAGAGATCAAACAAATAGAAGAGTCTGTCAACTGTACAAGTATACAGCTGTCTCAAGAAGTTACAGCTGCATGAAGCTTCTTCAGGATACAAATATTGGCTATGCTCCCTCAATTTTCTTATATCCTCTCCTATCTGCTAAGACAGTTTTTCTTGGACAGCTCCAATTCAATTATTATGCTTATAACCTATGAAAAAAATCGGTTTTTGCAATCTCTGTTTTTGTTTCAACTTTATATTTATTGTAATTTTTTTTTCTTCTCCTGTCATGGCCTGAGATATGGCAACCAGCCACTTTTCTTTGATTCTCTGAAAGAGTTCGCCCAAGACACTTGCATATGTGATACGCTTCACTCACTACATGGGTTTTAGTACCTAAACCCAAAATGATACATACTACATTAAGAATCGCATAAAATCCCTGTTCTTGGAATTCTTTTAGTTACATTTCCACTGGGTCTAATCACAAGCTTCAACTCTAAACTTGTTATGTGTCTGTACTTACATAAGACTTTGCTCACCCTCCTTGCTAACCTCCAGTTCCCTGGCGATTCAGTTTTTTATATAATCATCTTTATTATTGTACAGAACAAACTAATCCCATTTTGACTTCACTTCCTGGATCCTTTCTATCTTGATATTATTCAGTCCTGATTTAACTTTCACAACTAGGCAAAACAGCCAAACATACATAAAATAAGGCCATAACTCAGATCTCTATGCTACAAAAAAAGGAACTGGCAGTGACTGGCAATGTCTTTAAAATTTCACTTATCTTTTCTTCCTTTCTAGTTCTAGTAGAAGAAGCACCTTGAAAATATAGTTTTCCACTTGAATATTTATGCCATACTTTTGCAACGCGGCAGTAGGTATAGTCCAAGCTAGTTTTTTTTTCTAAAACATGTTCAGGCGCGTGCGTGAGCACACAAACACACACACACACACACACACACACACACACACACACACTCCTACAGTCCAATTAGAAGAATGTGCTACTTGTGTATTTGATTGGACAAAATATTTGAATGATGTGAAAGATAAGAGGATTCAGTATAATCTAGTGAAAAGGTAGCTCACAATCCACAGGCTATTTGAAATTATATGATTATTTTTCTTTTCTGAATTTCATGTTCCTCATCCTGTAGATGTAATAATATGTGCTTCTGATAAGTACTTAGATTCCCTGGAATGCAGCAAGCAGTCACCACAATGTAACTACTCTATTACAGAATTTAGAATTAAAAGATACCTTAGGTCTCACCAGATATAAACCCAATTTATCATTTCTATCTAATCTATATCAATATCTATATGTCTATATCTAAATCTATGTATATATCTACATATCATATCTAGCTATACAATCTATATCTATATCTATTATCTGTATACATAAATATATATACACAAAACAAGATAGATGTATTCATTTATTCAAAAACATTTATGAAAGGAATGAAGGGAAGGAGCATTCGACATTAAGAACAGAAAGCAGAAACCCTGAGTGAGGACAGCACACAGTGTATTCAGAAAACACAGTTGAGGGGGCTATACTCTGATGTGACACCATGTCAAATGTCACTTCCAAGGCAAATCCACAACTAAGATGAACACAACCACTCACGTTAACTGAATTAATTTATTAACCTCCTCATTTGTTTATTTTCTTTGAAACTAAAATAGTCTGTCTCTAGTGAGGGAGTTGAGTGTTTGTGATTTGAAAACTAAGGGATAATGGCAGTATAATGGGGAGACATTTCAGGAAAAGGCAGCCTTCCGTGGAATTCTAAATAGCTGGAGGAATAAGTAAGAGAGGAGCAGTCAGATATAGCCAAAGGCAAAATATTTTGCTTTCCTAGGGTTTTTACCTGTGTTTCATACTGAGGGTTTGATTTGATTCAGAAGGTTATTATAGTACAGTAAATGGATTGTTATTCTGTTCAATCTCAGTTGATTGAAACCATTCTTTAATTTTTCTAGATGTTTTATTCTTCTGGAATCACTGAGAATTTTTTAAGCACCTGTTATGCACCTGACACTTGAGGCACTTACATTTAACAGCAGACATTCAAGAAACAACTTAAAATCAATACAAAGAACTAAAGAACAATACAAGGTAACATGAAGTCAGGTGGTAGATTGATTGGTACAGCTTCAAGATCTATAAGCATTCAGAAAAAGGAGATCACAGTGACTGATGATTTCAGGAACTACTCATAGAGAGAAAGAAATAAACATCCCCATAGAGCGAGCACAAGATTTACACTGACATAAGAGATGAGGCAGGGCTTTTCAGAAGAAAGGTATTATAAAGGAAACACACAGAAAGAAACACGAATATAACATGTTATTTGTGCAGGAATTGTATTTAAATTTGTTTTGTTGTTGTTGTTGTTAAATTTTTCTCTGACCCTCATTTCTTAGTCAAATTAACATTTTCTTGGTTACTTATTCTTTCCTTTTCTCCTTTTTTAGGTTATGTTTTATATTATTTGTAAAATATTTCATTTTGTGGGAAAAGTTAGTCCATTTTAAGTAAACAAACAAATGTGCAAGTTATTTAAAACTAAAGGGCATGGAATTATTCCAACACATACGCACACACACACACACACAAACACACACACACACACAATCCTTCTGAACATATACAGAAGGAAAATTGCAAGATAATTATGAAGCTAAAACAGATTCTTTTGTCATTTTAGGGCTGATATTTTGTGAATATAGATGAAATGTATCTTGATACAGCTATAATGGAGAAGAGGAAAGGTGGGGGCATATACAGATCTCAAGATAAAGAAGATAAATCAATGTAGAATTTCTATTGATTTGAGTATTTTCCATATTTTTAAAATAAAATTTATTTAGAAAATGGGACAGTGGTGAATGCAGAATGATGCTTGCTGAAAGAAGAGAAGATGAGTCCTAAAATACTCCAACTTTCTGCATTGAGGTACTTTAAGACTAGGGAAGAAGATACCATGATTACAGAGACAAATACCAGACTTTGAGGAAGTCTAGCTGATTAAACATGTAGGGCATATTACTAAGAGAGCGGGTCCTTTGCCAACCAAAATTTTGTCTCTGAGTTGTTGGGGATTGTTATGCATTGTTCTCTTTTACTTAAGTGCAGTGAATGAGGGTAAATGTAATCCCTCTACCTAAAAATTAACAAATGAATTTTAATAATAAAGCCTTAATTAAAAATAGAAGTTATACTTTTCATAAGTAATGTAAATTATTATTTCTCTTATAATAGTCATTTTCTAAAATTAGAGATTCAATTAGTTGGCTGACAACAGCGGATACTATACCAGTGTTTCAAATTCTTATACAGTATAATTTTATGGAATTGAACAAAGTCTATTTTACCAAAATCAAAATGATAGAAGTCCATTTTTCTCCTTAACTCTCAACTTTTATTCAACAATTTTACTTTATTGCTTGTTGTACTCTACTTCTTCTTTGATCTGTCAAAACAAGCACAGGAAGTACATTGTACACAAAATACCAAAAAGGGGAAATAATTGGTTAGCAAAAAATACACAGATGTACTCTTGAATAATAGTACAGTACCAAAAATATCTTAAGAATATAGGCTATGATTTTCTTATGTATTTTCTAAGGAACAAAATTAGTCCATTTTTGTATTCCATACATACTTATTCTTATCACAAAACAACATAAAATATAATTGATATTGACCAAACTTAGGCAAAGCATTTATTAATAAATGAAAAAACAAACTATAAGAGTATTTCCACTTTCATTAAAAAGTAAAATGAATTGAACTAGGAAAAATTACACTTTCTAGAAAGAATGAATGAAAAATCAAATAAAAATCAAATAATCATATTCAGAATATGATATAAAGCAAATATTGTATGATAACTTTATGCTTGTCTATAAAATTAAAAAACGCAATATTGTATGAAACAGGCACAAAAATAAGTCCTCCATTGATGTGGAATAATTAGCTCTCATACAGTACTATAGCAAATTTTGGACATTTGAGCTATTTTTCTTTTTTCAAAGACATATTAGAAGATATTTTAATGTTTTCCCTCATATTTTTCATTTTCATTTTATGGAAAATTTTATTACTTATTATGCAATAGAACAAAATGCTGAAATATAAGTTTATACTGTTATTTATTTATAACCAAATCTGTTGTGAGATAGATTTTTCTCTTTGCAATTAAGTTAACATTTAAATTTCCCAATAAGTCTATGGTTCACTGTGCATTGTAGCATGTCTTCAAAGTTTTAAGAAAACAAATATTTATTTGCATGACTGTAAGCTAGGATTTCTAATCCTTAAAAATGTAAATCTACATCTACCTTAAACTTCTGTCACATTTTTCTGTTCCTATTTCAAGCCAAACTCTTCAACTTGCCAAACCTCAAAACTGGAACATTGAATTCATTTTGAGTCATTTCCTTTGGAACCCAAACTATTTAGGGTCTTGCCTGCTGGCATCCCATTAAAATAGCTGTTGAAAAGGTCAAAGGTGATCTCCACATTGTTTAACTCAATATCCAATTCTCTTCATCCACCTTACTTGACCTATTTATCATCTGGCAAAGAATCTTCTTCAAACTCTTGTCTTTTATTCCTTCTCACTCTCCTTTGTTAGTTTCTTAGTTCTTAAAATTCTAGATGTTGGAATATCCAACAACCCAGTAGTTTTATCAGGATTCTTCACAGTTACACTCATTCCACAGGTGCTTTCATTCACTGACAACTGTAAGTATCAACTATGTCCTAATTACTCATAAAGAGTTATATTGGCCTACTTTCACCTCTGAACTCTTATGACCAACTTTGCCAGTTTGACATTTCTCCTTCTCTATGATGAGTATCTTAAATTTATATGCAAAAAGAAACCAAACTCCTAATTTCCCATAAACTGCTCATTTCCCTTCCCACCTGAATCTGTCTCCTAGGACTACCATAAGAAATTACCACAGACTTGGTGGCTGAAAACAATAGCAAGTTATTCTCTCACAGTTCTGGAGGAAAGAAGTCTGAAATCAAAGTGTTGGCAGGAGGTTGTTTTGTTTTGTTTTGTTTCTCTCGAGGCTCTGAAGGTGAATCTGCTCCATGCATATCCAGTTGATCATCAGCAATCCTTGGTATCTCTTGGTTTGTAGACATATCACTCCAATCTCTGCCTCCATTTTTACATTTCCTGCCTCTCTGTGTGTCTATGTCCTTTATTTCTTATAAGGACACTGTCATTAGGTTCAGGGTTCATCTAACCGAGTATTATTTCAGCATTTCTCTTAAGAATCTGAAAAGATCATGGGGTGCCTGTGTGACTCAGTTGGTTAATGATCTGACTTTTGATCTCGGCTCAGGTCGTGATCATACAGTTTGTGACTTTGAGCCCCACCTCCAGTTCTGCACTGACAGCACAGAGCCCGCTTGGGGTTCTCTCTCCCTCTCTCTCTGCCCCTCTGCCCCCTTCCTCAAAATAAATAAACAAACTTAAAAAAAAAGAATCTGCAAAGATTCTATTTCCAAATAACGTTATATTTTGAAATTCCAGGTGGACATGTATTTGGGGGAAGGATTATTCAAAGTACTCTACCTTCTTTTACCTGTTTGATTTAATTACAATTTTATCCTTTAAGTTGCAAAGGATAAAGTCCTCAGAGTGATAATTCACTCTCCTTGTTCTGTTACATAGACATTTGATCCCTCAGATCACTTATGATTTTTATCTCAAATACCCCTCAGAATCTGACCACTGCTTACCATTGTCATCACTTAACTCTGTTCAAAACTACCATCATTTCAAACCTGAATTATTGCAACAGCCTGCTACTAAATTCCTTGTCCATCTAGCCACTGCAATCTGTGTTGAGCACAGTCAGAGAAAAGCTAAGGCCTTTGAAGTTTCTTCCCTTTCCTTGGGCACCTTAATGCAGGTCCAGTGCTCTCCACAGAGTTCCTTGAACACAGAAAGCATTCTTATCTCCAAGGCATTTTGCACTTGCTGCTTCACTGTTTGGAAAAAAAGTCTCCAAATGTCCTACATTGCTCACTCTTCAAATTTTACATGTTTCTGTTGAAATAGCACTTTCTTGGGGCACCTGCATGGCTCAGTGGGTTAAGCATCTGACTTCAGCTCAAGTCATGATCTCAGAGTTTGTGAGTTCGAGCCTCACATCTGGCTCTGTGCTGACAGCTCAGAGCTTGGAGTCTGCTTCAGATTCTGTGTCTCCCCCTCTCTCTTCTCCTCCCATGCTCATGCTCAGTTTTTCTCTGTCTCTCAATAATAAATAAACATTAAAAAATTTAAAAATAAACAAATAGCACTGTCTCAAATAGATCATCTCTGAATATCTTGAGCAAATATATTTTCTTCAACTGTCTATTTTCCTTTCTTCACAGCCTAACCTTACATATTTATTTGGTTAGGTGTTTACTCTCTTACCAGTATCATGTAAGAATCTTGAGGTTAAGGACTTTGTTTTCTTCCTAGATCCATAGCTATTCCATGGCTGGTACTCAATTGATATTTGTTAGATTAATGAATGAATGGATAAATCCACCTCAAATTCTGTCTTTACAACACACAATCCAACTCCACCTCCAGCTCACTTACGCCTGTCAGAAATCCAGGAAGATTCTTGCTGGCAGCAGCTCCTACACCGTGCTCACATCTCAAACAGTGAATAAATTCCTGAAATAAACATTGAAAGAATCCTACTGTTAGGAGATGAAAAGGGATAATTTTTTAACTTGTGCAATAGGGTAACACATTTTTCAGAGAATAAAAAAATGAATTGTTTATTAAGTTAAAATGGAACATTTAGAATTCTAGTTTTAGTATTCTCTACCATTTATGTTTAAATATCACTTTGTCATCATAATGCACAACTTAAAATCCTTAATATACATTTCCTTGCTTGTCTAATCTATAACATTTTAATCAAATTCAAGGAGTATTTTGACTGCAATAAGTAGAAAAATAGTTAAGTTCCATTTACAGAGCAAAAGCCAAGGTGTTTGACGTGATGTCAAAGGCTGTTTAAATATATAATTCATCCCATCTGTTCTTTCCCCCACATAGCCAGCTGTAGAGGTTTAAAAGTGAAAAAAAGAAAAAGCTTGGCAATTCCTAGCCCTGTTTTGATTAGCATAACTTCTGCTTTCTTGTCAGGAAATTCCTCCCTGTACATTAAAATATCCTGGAAGTTGCCATTTACTTTTCTTCTTTTACGATGGTTTATGATGAAAAAATTAAAAAAAATACATAATAAGTAAGATGCCATGTTTTATCTGAGCATTATGTTCTGTGAAACGTCTGGTAGTGCATGTTGCCACAATTGATTAGAGGGCAGAACACCTTCAATATAAAGATGTCATTCACCCCAAATTTCAAGCTGTGTTGAAGTTAAATTCCAAGGGAGAACAGATACAGGAGATTTGTGCCAGAACATTTCCCAACAGCAATATCAAAGAGAAATGAAGAATAATTTTCCTAATTGGAAATACGTGGGGAATATAAGGTAGGGAGGATTTAATTAATCGATTTGGAGCAAGGCCAGAACTGCAGGGTTAATACCTCTGCTGTTTCAAAGAGTGCCGTGGGATCTCAAATGCCTGCGTGGTCAGCAGGACAGACAAGTTTTATTTGAGATTCATCCTAATGCAGCTTTAAGAATTTCTTTGGAATAAGTGTTTTATGGAAACTGTTTTATGTTTAATTCGTTTTTTTTTTCATATGATATACTTAGCACAATATGATGTTCTGAAGGACTTACTATTTTAAGATAAATCTTCAGTGACCAATTAGGTTATTTTAAAATACTGTTAATTTACTACCAATATTCACAAAGCTCAGGGAGTGAAGTTTATTACTTCATGTGTTTTAAAATAAGTCTCTCCATTTGTTTTAATTCTTCTAAGTTTTAATACAGCTACCATAGTTAGTCATCAGTCTCCCATCATGAACAGTAATAGAACTCATTTGTTATTTAAAATAATGCTCTCAAAGTATTATGGACACCTACAAGAGCTACAAAAATAGGTAGCAAGGTATCTCACACAACACGATCTATCTTTTTTCTGGAAGAAAATCTACTTGAGTTACAGAATTTTGATGATCATCTGACAGTTACTGTGGCCAGTTCTTACCTCAAATAATTGATCATTATCAATAGCAAAGTCTAGTTTCAGATATAATCTCCTCTAAAAAATAATGATTTAAGAATACAATGGATAGAAATGAACAAGAAAGTGCTTAAGTATTATAATTAATGACACATGAACTATTGTAGTTTATGTCTGAAAATATTATAGACTTAGATTGATTGGAATCATTTGACAATAAGTTTAATATTGAGCATTTATTTACTGATGCTATTAAAATAAAGATAGCATTGACTTACATATTAGTCTGCTCAGGCTGTCATAAAATAATATCACAGATTGGGTGGCTTATAGGAAAGAAATTGCTTTTCTTATAGCTTTGGAGTCTAGACGACCAAAATCAAGGTGTCAACATGGTTTCTTTCTGGTGACATCTCTTCCTGGCTTATAGACCATTGTCTTCTCTATGTCATCACATGTCTTTTTCCTCTGTGCCTATGTGGTGAGAGAGAGAACCCTGGGAAGAGAGAGAGAAAGAGAGAGAGCACTCTCGTGTCTCTTCCTCTTCTAATAAGGGCAGGAACCCTTTGGGTTTAAGGCCTCACACTTGTGATCATATTTAAGCTGAAGTAACTTTCTAAGAGGTTTTATCTCCAAAATATAGATCATGTTGGAGGTTAGGACTTCAGCATATGGATTTGGGGAGGATATAATTTGGTCATTAATAGCCTATATTAGCATACTTTATATCTATCTACATTACTTTTATTGTACCATAAAAATTTGGATAGAGTTGGGAGCCTGGGTGACTCAGTCACTTAAGTATCCCACTCTTGATTTCGGCTCAGGTCATAATCTCCAGGTTTGTGAGTTTGAGCCCCACATCAGGTTCTGCACTGACAGTCAGGAGCCTGCTTGTGATGCTCTCTTTCTCTCTCTCTCTCACTCTGCTACTCCCCACTCATTCTCTCTCTCTCTTTCTCTCTCTCTCTCTCAAAATAAATAAACTGTAAAATAAAAAAATATATGACCTGTCCAGCAGGTCAGTCGAAGCAGGTCCAGAGGGAGGGGGTGTGAATGGGGTAGGGCAGGGAGCACAGAGAATGGAGGCAAGACAAGTCTCTGATCAAGCCTCGTTTATTGAGAGAACACACACACCTTATAAAGGGTAGAAGGTGAAGGCGGGAAACAAGGCAGCTGAGTAGGTCTGTTGCTATGAAACAGGGTCAAGTGACTATAATAAATGAGTTAGGGTAGGGGAGGAACCAAAACTGCAGCTTCAGCCCAGCACCTGGGGGCCCAATAAGAAAGCCCAGACTGGCTGTCTCCAGCCCTGAATTGGGAGTGGTAACACGGTGCTGCCCTGCAGGTGATGGATGTTTGGTCAAGGCATATATCTTGTCTTCTGGCAGCTCTTCTGGAAGCCCCCCACAAATATACATGGATGGAGTTGGACATTATTTTTTAGAAAAAATTAACTTATTTGGGTAATAGCTAAAATACTTTTATAAAAGAATTTTCAGGGACACTTCACTGTCTCAGGGGGTTAAGCATCTGACTTAGACACAGAATCCAGTCTCTGAGGTGTTAGCACAGAACCCGAAGCAGAGCTTGAACACACGAACTGCGATATCATGACCTGAGCTGAAGTTGGACGTTCAACTGACTGAGCCACCCAGGCGCCCTTGTTTTGTATTTTTCTAATCACCATACCTTTCCAAAATATATTAATTGTTATCACAAACTTTTTTGGGTAGGCAATACACACACACTGGATAAAATGAGAAAACACAAAATTCTCCTTCCATTGCAAGCATATCCATATCTGTCCACCTCAGTCTATCTGTAGATACACTGCACAGTAAACTCATTATTTTAAAATTCAGAGATATATTCATTAAAGTGATGTTGGTCTGATATCATAAAATTAATTAATATTTATTAGTTTGACATAATTCAATTAAATTAAACAACATGGATACTTTCTTTTAGCTTGTTGATACATGCTTTTCATGCAAACTATATTTGGGGACTTAACTTGCTGGCCATGCTGGAATAGGACATTTACAACTTGAACCCTCACCATACACAATTAGAAAGCTATATGAAACAACTGTTAGCAGACTTTGGACAGAGAAAGCACCAGATTGTGATTCCTGAGAGATGGAAACAAAGGAAGTAAGCTCTCCAATAGCCTTGGCTTTATGCCTGAAGGCAATTGCAGAAATTCAAGGACAAGGAGCAAGTACTCAAAAAGAGCCTGGCAGTCTCACTAAGTTAAGAGACAATTGGCATTTGGGGAGGCTGAGGCAGCTGGAATTATAGGGCAGGGTTCTAGAAAGAAGATATAAAGAGAAAGAGGCTCAGAGATGTGCAGATTATTGCTATATATTGTTCTGCACATGATTAAAATGCAACTCCACCCTGCCCCAAAACATATGCACAAAATGGGAAGTTTTAAGCTGAATCATTTCCAGAACTCATACAGGTCAAGAGACTTTCAAGCTCTGACCAGCCTGAATAGAGAACCTTGCGCGTCAGCTGGGATACTCAGTAATGAAACTTAAGGAGGCACATTTCATTTCAAAGCTGAAATATCTATCCCTGGAGTAATATCTATTTTAGTCATGTGTTAGCAACATTTAAAAACAAATCCCGACAGAATTACAATGATCTGAAAATAATTTAATTACCACATAAGCCCCAAATTTCCTTTTAAAATGGAAAACATAACAAAATGGTTTAAACAGTTAAAAACATAATATGTACAGTGTTTGGTCTCAGATAAATATTTCTAGACATGTGTATGTGGAAACTCCTAAAGAAACAATAATAGCAACAAAAATTACTAGACTTAGTCATATAATTTTTAGAAGTGAGTTAATCAGTGAGAAAGGGCATAGGACACACATTGACTATAAAATAGCAATTGTACTTTTATATGTTAGCAATGATCAGAAAGAGATTGTAAAGGTGTCATTTATAAAACTACCAAAATCAAATACAGAAAATTTTAACAAAATATATACAAGATCCAAACTTGAAAACTATAAAACATTGCTAAGAGAAATTAATGAAGGCATAAATAAATGTAGGGAAAAAATGATATTGTTAAAAAAACCAAATTGAAATATAAATTTAATTCAATCGTAGTCAAAATCTCACCAGGCTTAATGTAGAAAACACAAATAGCAAAATTTACATAGGAATGCAAAAGACAATGAATAGTCAAAAATTTTCTGAAACTTTTATTATTATGAGACAGTAATCATTACAGTTTCATTGTATTGAGGATGTAAACACATTACAGCACACAGTCTGAAATAGACCCATAATGTCAACTATTTTTTTAGAAAAACCTACGCAATTCCAAAGTTAATGGTTTTTGTTGTTGTGGTTATTGTTGTTGCTTTTAATGTTATTTTGTTTTTGATAGAGAGTGTGTGCACGAGAGGGCAGGCAGAGAGAGAGGGAGACAGAGGATCTGAAGCAGTCTCTGTATTACAGCACAAATCCCCAAGCAGCGCTCAAACTCACAAATCATGAGATCATGACCTGAGTTAAGGTCGGACACTTAACCCACTGAGCCACTCAGGTACCCCTCAAAAGTTAACAAATAGTGCTAAGAACTGCAGATATTCCAACACAAATTCAAAATGAAACAAAAACAAAGGCTAAAAACTAAAACTATTAATTTTCTAGAGGAAATCATAGGAACATCTCTTCATAACAATAGAATGAGCAAATTAATAAAACTAAGTTCCCAACCATAAAATAAGAAAATAAAAATTGGAGTTCACCAATGCTAAAACATTATTTTCTGAAAAATGAAAATGCTGTAGGGAAGGTAAAAATACTCATGACACATGTGTCTGACAAAGTATTAGTATCTAAAATATCTAAACTCTTAGACCTCAATACTAAAATGATAAACAAGCTAATAAAAATGTGCAGAGTATCTTGCCAGAGTCCAGCTCCAGCAGGTCCAGGGTTCTCTGAAGGATGGATGGTGTTGGCATGAGAGAGATGGGAGAGTCTCAAGTTTCTTTCTGATCACCAGGCAGGCATCTCTGCTCTGTCTGATTCTCTAGCTTTATTTATAGCAAAAGGTACAAGGAGTAGAAAGAGCAGTGTGTGTTTAGTAAATGATTTCTCATAGATAATATTTTTTGATCAGCACAATTTTTCAGAACATGGATTCTGCAGAAGTTACAATTCTAATTTTAGTAGTAATGATTGTCGTAAAAAACTTAGCTACAGATACTCATTATATGAGAAGGGCAGGTATGTTTTAAGTGTACATTTTTTCCATAGTAGGCATAAGACCAAGATACACAAAACTTTTGTTAGAACCCTAAGAAAGCAACCTTTAACCATGAGGCAAGTAGCATTGTTTAGTAAGGTCAGTCTATTATGAGTAAGGGTCATTAGGCTGTCTATAGGTCTAAGAGAAAGTTCCCAGAAAAACAGGATCCCCAGGAGACACAATGTCTACCCTCACAGCCACAAGGATAGATAATGTATACTTTACATAAGTTGCAGGGCTGACTTTTGCAACATTTACTCTAGCCCAGGAGGTATTAAGTTCACTAGTTAATTATAAGGTTTTTCAAGGCAAAACGGAATGTAGGGGTAGACCTAGTGAGACCCTTATATGCTAGCCTTCTTGAGTTACTGGGTTGTCCCTGACCAAGTGCAATCACTGCCCCAAGGCCAGAATGAGAGGACAGCTTACTCTTGATTTTAATTGGCAAGATACGTCAAGGTCTGGCGTTCAAGCAGAAATGATAGTTCCAAGAGGGTAGATATTGGTCGCTGCCCGGTGGCCAGAGACCTTGCAAACTTGCTGTACCCTCACCAGGAATTTTCACTCAACTGGTGAGTTTAGGATGGCTCCCAACAGTATCTGAAGAGATATTTCATGAAACAAGATACACAAATGACATGAAAACAATCTGAGCATTAGTAATTAGGCTAATGTTCACTAAAACCACAAAGACATGCTACTGAACAATAATGGCTGATACTAAAAAGATTGATAGTATCAGATGCTGGCAAAGAAATGGAGCCAGGACAATCTTTCCAGTAAGGGTACATGAGATTAAAACAGCACTGAGAACCAAATTAAATGTTGAGTTTAATTTGTATAAAATTTGAAACCTCTAAAGAAAACCCTACTGAGATAGAAGTTATGATAGACATTACCTTGACGTTATCAACTTGAGGAAGGCATTAGGAAGAGATGGTTCTATTTCTTATTTGGGTGCCAGTTACATTGCTGATTTATTTAATTAAAGTGAACTGAGATGTGCACTTAACACTGGACACTTTTCTGTATGAAGAAACTTTGACAAAAAAGTTTAGCTTACAGATGAACATTTCATGTAATTTGTATATTCCTTAACTATACAATTCTTTTGAATTCCTTTAAATCTATGCCTATATGCTATTAAAATATAATTATATACTTCCTTTTCTGTATTTTTAAAACAAGACACAAATATGAAAACCTTTAAAGAGCCAATTTTTACATAAGGGCTCTTATAAAAAATTCAGTCAGGAAGATGATTTCCTGTTATAACAAAGAGACAGCTCAAGAAGTGCATAAACTTAAGTCTCTTAAGGAGCCAGTTTCAGAAACCTAGTTCAAGAACATATGGGTTGGCATAATCTAATCACATTGAATTTTTCTGTTTGATGGTATTCCTTGTTAAAATCTATAAGTAGAGGGGTGTCTGGATGGCTCAGTCAGTTAAGTGTCTGACTTCGGCTCAGGTCATGATCTCTTGGTTCGTGGGTTCAAATCCCACATCAGGCTCTGTGCTGACAGCTCAGAGCCTGGAGCCTGCTTCAGATTCTGTGTCTCCCTCTCTTCCTGCCCCTTCCCTGTTTCTGTCATTCTCTGTCTCTCAAAAGCAAAGAAATGTTAAAACAAACTTTTAAAATGAAGTTACAAAAAATAAAATCTATAAGTAGAGAAAATTGGAAATGATAGAGAAAAGTGTCACCTTATTGATATTAATATTATAGTTAGATTCCAAATGACTGTCAATAAAAATATGACCATTTTTGTCTTAGACAGTGAATATATTTCTACCTGATTAAGCTGTTCAATTCCTTATAGACTGAGGCAGTCAGTTTGATTTAGACTATATAATAAATAAAATAAAGTCATACCTTACTTCTATCTATGGGACAATGGTTATTTATACATTCTCCATTCATTCATTAAAAAAAAGACTACATAAATATATGGAAAAGACAGACATCTACCACATCTCTGAAAGCCTAATCAAATGAGGAGTGTTATGGGCTGAATTGTATCCCTCCAAAATTTAGATGATGTGGTCCCAATCTTCAATATTTCAGAATATTACCATATTTGGAGGAAAAATCTTTATGAGGTGATTAAGTTAAAATGAGGCTAGTAAGGTGGGCCTTAATCAAATAGAACTTGTAGACTTATAAGAAGGGAAAGAAATGCCAGGGTTGTGTGCATTGGAAATGTGAGGATACAGCAAAAAGCAGCTGCCCAGAAGTTAAGGAAAGAGGTCTCAGGAGAGACCAAACATAATCAAACCTTGATCTTGGGTTTCTAGCCTCCAGAACTGTGAGAGGATAAATTTCTGCCACTGAAGCCATCCAGTTTGTGGTATTTTGTTTTGGCAGTTCTCACAAACTAATATAGGGAGTTATGTCATTAGAGGATATAAATATGGATAAGAACAAAATTGCATTTTTTTAGTATTACCAAGGGAAAATATTAGGTTTAAAAAATATAGATTATAAGTCCTTATCTAGCCAGATGCTAGAAAAATACCTAAGAATTGGTAATTATTTTAAGCTAGAAGAGTGATTGGAATTAGGAAGGTGAAGTGGAAATTACTCCAGGAATATGAAACAAGGTTGATGGGAAGAACATTGGCCAATTCTAAGGTCAACGGCCAGGAGAGTAAGAAGTAAAGAGGACAGAGGCATAAGCTAAAGTCATATTAGTCATCAGGGATCAAATCACATACAATCAACCCTTTCTGTAACTGTGCATTAGGGTCTTAATTACTATATATATTACTGTGTCTATACATAACTATATATAATTATTAAATGTGTAATTGATAATTATACATATTATAAAATATATGTTATGTATGAGTAGATTAATACATTTATGGATATACATATCTATATACATGTATATACATAACCTTTTTTAACAAAGTCTTGGGATTCATTATTTCACATAATTTTTTAATTATATTTTTAAATTTTTACTTAAATAGTTTATTACCAAGTGCCCCACCTCCATGACAATAACCCTTTTCCCCTACCCCCTCCCTCCTCAGCCCTCAGTTTGTTCTCAACATTTAAAAGTCTCTCATGATTTGCCTCACTCCATCTCCCCAACTCTTTTCACCCCCTTTCCCCTTCTCATGGTCCCCTATTAGGTTTCTCCTGCTAGACCTATGGGTGAAAACATATGGTATCTGTCCTTCTCTGCCTGACTTATTTCGCTTAGCATGACTCCCGCCAAGTCCATCCATCTTGCTACAAAGGCCATATTTCATTCCTTCTCATTGCCATGTAGTATTTTTATGTGTGTGTGTGTGTGTGTGTATATATATATATACACACATACCATATATTCTTGATCCATTCATCAGTTGAGCCATTTAGGCTCTTTCCATGATTTGGCTATTGTTGAAAGTGCTGCTGTGAACATTGGGGTACATGTGCCCCTATGCATCAGCACTCCTGTATCCCTTAGGTAAATCCCTAGCAGTGCTATTGCTGGGTCATAGGGGAGTTCTAGTGTTAATTTTTTGAGGAACCTCCACACTGTTTTCCAGAGAGGCTGCACCAGTTTACATTCCCACCAACAGTGTAGGAGGGTGCCCGTCTCTCCACACCCTCGCCAGCATCTATAGTCTCTTGATTTGTTCATTTTAGCTACTCTGACCAGTGTGAGGAGGTATCTCAGTGAGGTTTTGATTTGTATTTCCCTGATGATAAGTGATACTGAGCATCGTTTCATGTGCCTGTTGACCATCTGGATGTCCTCTTTGGAGAAATGTCTGTTCAAGTCTTCTGCCCATTTCTTCACTGGATTATTCTTTTTTCGGGTATGGAGTTTGGTGAGTTCCTTGTAGATTTTGGATACTAGCCCTTTATCTGATATGCCATTTGCCACTGTCTTTTCCCATTCTGTCCATTGTCTGTTAGGTTTTTTTTTTTTGATCATTTCCTTTGCAGTGCAGAAGCATTTTATCTTGATGAGGCTCCAACAGTTCATTTTTGTTCTTGATTCCCTTGCCTTTGAGGATGTGTTGAGGAAATTGCTGCAATTGAGGTCAAGGAGGCTATTTCCTGTTTTCTCCTTTATGGTTTTGATGGTTTCCTGTCTCGCATTCAGGTCCTTTATCCATTTTGAGTTTATTTTTGTGTATGGCGTAAGAAGGTGGTCTAGTTTCATTCTTCTGCATGTTGCTGTCCAGCTCTCCCAACACCACCTGTTGAAGAGGCTGTCTTTTTTTTATTGGATACTCTTTCCTGTTTTGTCAAAGATTTATTGGCGTGCACTTGTGGATCCACTTCTGGGTTCTCTGTCCTATTCCATTGATCCATGTGTTCATTTTTGTGCCAGTACCATACTGTCTTGATGGTGACAGCTTTGTAGCAAAGGCTAAAGTCTGGGATTGTGATGCCTCCCGTTTTGGTTTTGTTCTTCAATATCACTTTGGCTATTCAGGGTTTTTTGTGGTTCCTTATGAATTTGAGGATAGTTTGTTCTAGCTTTGAGAAGAATGCTGATGCAACTTTGCTGGGGATTGCATTGAATGTGTAAATCGCTTTGGGTAATAATGACATTTTAACAATGTTTATTCTTCTGATCCATGAGTATGGAATGTTTTTCATTTCTTTGTGTCTTCTTGCATTTCCTTCATAGATCTATAGTTTTCAGCATACAGGTCTTTTGCGTCTTTGGTTAGGTTTATTCCTAGGTATTTGATGGTTTTTCGTGTAATTGTGAATGGGATCAGTTTCTTGACTTCTCTTTCGGCTGCTTCATTTTTGGTGTATAGGAATGCAACTGATTTCTGTACATTGATTTTGTACCCTGCAACTTTACTGAATTCACTGATCAGTTCTAGAAGGCTTCTGGTGGAGTTGATTGGGTTTTCTATGTAGAGTATCATGTCATCTGCGAAAAGTGAAAGTTTAACTTCTTTACCGATTCTGATGGCCTTTATTTCCTTTTGTTTTCTGATTGCTCAGGCTAGGACTTCCAACACTATGTTAAACAACAGTGGTGAGAGTGGACATCCCTGTTGTGTCCCTGTTTTCAGAGGGAAAGCTCTCAGTTTTCCCCATTGAGGATGGTATTACCTGTGGGCTTTTCATAAATGGCTTTTCTAATCTTTAAGTAGTTCCTTCTATCTTGACTTTCTCAAGGGTTTTTATTAAGAAGTGATGTTGTATTTTGTCAAATGCTTTTTCTGCATCTATCCACAGGATCATATGGTTTTTATCCTTTCTTTTGTTAATGTGACATATCACATTGATGTATTTGTGAGTATTGAACCAGCCCCGTAGCCCAGGAATGAATTCCACTTGATCATAATGGATAATTCTTTTTATATGCTGTTGCCAGCCACTCTCTTGTGTCCAGCCTCCTTGTGCCATGGGTGGGTCAAAATGTTTTAGTTTTCTAAGTTCCACCGGCTTTCTAAGTCCTTGCCCACGCACTTTGATGTTGCCACCACAGTTAAAATCTCTGGCAGAAGGGCGGCTTTCTGGCCACGATTGAACAGGGGGATTGTGGAGCCAGTTTTTTCCCCTGGCTCCACCTAAATTCGACAAGCTGCTGGGCCCAAGGGAGAATAAGCCTGCTGAGGGGGACGGATTTCTCTCCCCACACCAGTGGCTCTCAGTCCCGGGCAAGGTCTCCCCTCTCCAGAGATTATGCTATGAGTGATTCAATCTCTACTTCTCTTCCCCTCGTATCTCCACTGCCCTGCACATCAGTCCTGCATGCGGCTCTCCAAGGATCTGTGCACCTGTGGACCCACGGCTGCCCTGCACACGGCTCTCCGTGGTTCTGTGCGCCTCTGGACACATGGCTGTCTGCGGGCCAGCGCAAAGCCTCTGGGTGCTTTCTCTCCCGGCTCGGCTTTGGGCCACTGTTCCCTCCCCCAAAGACTCCAGTCCCAGTTCACACTCACTCAGGCATCCATGAAGCTGTTGTCAATAAGGGGTCTGTGTGAGCACCTCTGTTCGTGGAGATCAGAAAGCTGTGGCTTTTAATTCTTCTTAGTTTGATAATTGAGGGCGGGCAGAGGTAATGGGGCTCCTTACTTCTCCACCATCTTGCCCAGAACCTGTCCTTCTTCTTGAGTCTATTTCATATTATTTTAAGAGTCAACTTTTCAATTTCTATCACAAATCCTGTTATATATTTTTAAATAAGTTTTTTTGCATTTGTAGTGAATAAAAAGGTAACTCTTTATAATTCTGAGAATATATATTTATAGATATGTTTTTATTCACTTTAAAAAAAGATATTTAGTATTATGCTAAGTGAAATTAGTCAGAGAAAGACAAATATCATATGACTTCACTCATATGAGGACTTTAAGATACAAAACAGATGAACATAAGGGAAGGGAAGCAAAAATAATATAAAATATAAAAACAGAGAGGGGGACAAAACATAAGACACTCTTAAATAAGGAGAACAGAGGGTTGCCTGAGGGGTTATGGGAGCGGGAATGAGCTAAATGGGAAGGGGCATTAAGGAATCTACTCCTGAAATCATTGTTGCACCATATGCAAACTAACTTGGATGTAAATTTTAAAAATAAATTTTAAAAATATGCCTAAGTCATTTTAGGCTTAACAAAATGTTACAAAGAGAATATAGGATGTTTCCTTCCTGTTTTCATCTAGCTTTGTCTAATGTTATTATCAATAGGAGCATGTTACATTTATCAATACTAAGAAATTAATATTGTTATGCTACTACTAAATATGAACGTTTTGTTATTTTAGCACTTTTCCAATAATATTTTTATTCTGGCTCAGGATTCACACCAAGATTCTACATTGCAGGTAGTTAGCATGTTTCCTTAGCCTCTCCCAGTCTGTGACAGTTTCTTAGTCTTTATCTTTTATAGCCCTGATATATTTGAAGGTCATTTTTGTCAAATACTTTGTACAGTGTCCTTCAAGTTTTGGTTTGTTTAATATATTTTTTTAAATGTTTATTTGTGAAAGGGTGAGAGACAGAGTATGAGCAAGGGGAGGGAGAAGTAAAGAGGGAAACACAGAATTCAAGGCAGGCTCCAGGCCCTTAGCTGTCAGAGCAGAGCCCAGACCAAAGCAGAGGGCTGGAACCCTGAACCAGGTGATGATGACCTGAGCTGAAGTCAGTCACTTCAGTGACTGAGCTGCCCAGGTCTCCCCCATGTTTAATATTTTGTAAAGAATACACAAAAGTTGTTTGAAGTTACAGTTTAGAAAAAAATTTCTACAGAGGCATATGCATATTATATTGACATGACAATACTATTAAAGTTAACTCGATCATTTGGCTTCACTTCAAAGTTGCTGTATTTTTTGCTTTTGATATTCTCTTATTTGAAAGCATTCACTCAGTCCAGTCAATACTCAAGGAGATTTAATTAAGATCCACCTTAAAGAAGAAGGAGTATTAAAAAATGGTAATATGTTCCAAACTCTAATACGATCAGTAAATTTGTGGAAATATGTTTTAAGATTAGGCAAAATTTTGTTTCCACATACATTAAAACATAAACAAAACAGAAGAAGGAAGTAATAATTATATTGGGTTTTGGTAGGTGTTCAGGAAGCATAACACTGGAGTATTCCGAGGAGTAACCAATCAAAACCAATGGTAGCCACAAGAGTAAAATAAAATAAGATTATCAAAGCAAACATTTTGATTAAAAAAAATTTTTTTGAGACAGAGTACAAGTGGAAAAAGGACAGAAAAAGAGGGAGAGAGAATCTTAAGCAGGCTCCCCACAACCATAAGATCATGACCTGAGCTAAAATCAAGAGTTGGATGCTTACCTAATGCAGCCACCCAGGAGCTCCATCAAAGGAAAGATTTTAATTGAGCCAAATGGACAGAAAAAAGTCAGAGTAAAGAAAGAGCAAAACTTCACTGCAAGACAGAAATGTAGGAAGACAGAGAATAAAAAAATGGACAATTGCATTCATCTGTCAAGAACACAGAGGTAAAGAAAAAATCAGAATTATATGATAAAAACTATTATAAATAATTATATACCAATAAATTGGATAATTTAGAGGAAATAAATTCCTAGAAACATGCAATCTACCAAGACTTTATCATGAAAAAATTTCATGAAATTTGAAACAGAAAATTTGAACAGACCAATAACAGGTAATGGAATTGAATACAAAGCCTCCCCTCAAATAAAATCATAGGACCAGATACATTCACTGTTGAATGCTATCAAACATTTAAAGAATTAATTCCAAATTGAAGAGAAACAAACACTCCTAAGTTCATTTCATAAGGCCAATATTACTCTGATACTGCCAGATAAGTATCCTAAAAGAAAACTACAGGTCAGTATCCCTGGTGAATATAGATGTAAAAATTATCAACAGATCACTAGAAAACTGAATATTCAACATATTAAAATGACCATACACCGTAATCAAGTGGGATTTATCCTTGGGATGCAAGGATGATCCAACATATGCAATCAGTGCATGTGATAGAACATATTAATATTATAGAAAAAAATAGAAAAATCCCACGATCATCTCAATAGGTGAAGAGCAAAACTTTGACAAAATTTTACATCCATTCAAGATAAAAACTCTCATCAATTGGGTAAAGAAGGAACACACTTTCACATAATAAAGTTGACAAGATCACAGCTATCACCATACTCAGTGGTGAAAGGCTGAAAGCATTTTCTCTAAGATCAGGTACAAAATGAGGTGCACACTCTCAACCCTCCTATATTAATTATAATACTAGAAGTCCTAAGAAATGCATTCAAGCAAGAAAAAGAAACTAAAGACATATGAATTAGAAAGGAAGAAATGAAATTTTCTCTATTTGCAGATGACTTGATTTTATATACAGAAAGTCCACAAAACCCATCAAAAACTGAATAACTGAATTCAGTAAATTTGCAGGATACAAAGTTAATATACAAAATAGTGTGCATATCTATACACTAATAATGAAATATATGAAAGAGAATTATAGAAAACAATTCCTTTTAAATTATCATAGAATAAAATACCTGAGCATAAATGTAACCAAGAAGCTGAAAGATTTGTGAGTTGAAAACTATAATATACTGTTAAAAGAAATTATAGATTTGAATAAAAGGGATTATATTCCATTTTCATGGATAGGAAGACTTAATATGTTAAAATGTCAATGCTACTCAAAACAATCTATGGATTCAATGCAATCCCTACCAAGATAACAATGGCATATTTTGAAGAAATAGAAAAAAAATCCTAAAATTCATAAGGAATCAGTAAGACCCTGAATAGCAAGAGCATTCCTGAGAAAGAAGATCAAGGTGCATATATCACATTCCCTCACTTAAAACTATATTACAAATCTATAGTAATCAAAACCTTATGATACTGGCATAAAAACAGACACATATGCCAATGGAACAGAATTGAGAGCCCAGAATGAAACCCACATATATAGCCAACTAGTATTTGACAAGGGAACCTAGAATACTCAACAAGGAAAATAGTCTCTTTGATAAATCATGCAGAATAACTCACATGCAGAGAAATGAATGTGTACTTCTATTTCTAACTATTCACAAAAATTAACTCAAATGGAATAAAGACTTAAATCTAAGTCCTGATGCCATAAAACTTTGAGAAGAAAACATAAGGAGCTCTTTTATTCTGGTTTTAACAAAGACTTTAGGGATCTGACACTCAAAGCACAAGCAACAAAAAGCAAAAATAAACAAGTAGGACTACATCAAATTGAAAAACTAATATACAGCAAAAGATATCAACAAAATGAAAAAGAAACCCATGGAATGAAAAAAAATACTAACAAACTACATATCTGATAAATGTTTAATATCCAAAATATTTGGGAACTCAAACAACTCAATAGCAAATTAACAAATAATCCAGTTGAAATGGGCAAAGTACATGAACAGACATTTTACCAAAGAAGACATAAGTATGGACAACAAGTAAAGGAAAAGGTGTTCAACATCAATAATCATTAGAGAAATACAAATAAAAATCACAACTAGATACCACCTCTCACTTGCTAGAATGTCTCATATCAAAAAGGCAAAAGATAATAAATGTTGGTGAGGATTAGGAGAAAAGGGAACATTGTATACTGTTGGAGGTAACGTTACTGGTATGATCACTATAGAAAACAACATGAGGATTCCTCCAAAAATTAAAAATAGAACCATCATATGAATCCGCATTTCCATTGCTTTAATGAGATAATACTAGAGTGGATGAAAAAAAAAAGATAATACCAAATGTGAGAGAATATGGAGGTAATGGATACTTCATACATTGCTGATGAGAATATAAAATCATCTAATTGCTGAGGGAAGCAGGTTGGAACTTGCTCAAAAAGTTGAATATAGAATTACCATAACCCAGCCACTATAATCCTAGGTATACATGCAAAACGAACATGTCCAGATAAAAACCTGTACACTAATGTTAACAGTAGCAATATTTAGGGCCCCTACACAGCTCAGTCTGTTAGGTGTCTGACTATTTTGGTTCAGGTCATAATCTCTCGGTGCCTGAGATTGAGCCCTGTGTCAGACTCTGCTGAGTGTTGAAGGTTTTTGGGATCCTCTCTCTCCCACTTTCTCTGCCACCCCCTAAAATAAATAAATAAACATTAAAAAAAAAACAGTAGTGTTATTTGTAATCACAATACTGGAAATAACCAAGATTTTCATCAACCAATAAATGGATAAACAAAGTGTGATGTATCTGTACAATGAAATATTATATAAAAATTAAAAATAAGGGAAGTACTTAGCATGTTCTAAAATAAGGATTAATCTTGGGGTGCCTGAGTGGTTCAGTCAGTTAAATGGCCGATTAGGCTCAGGTCATTTCCTCATGGTTTGTGAGTTTGAGCACCACCATCAGGCTCTGTGCTGACAGCTCAGAGCCTGGAGTCTGCTTCAGATTCTGTGTTTCCTTCTCTCTCTGCCCTTCCCCTGCTCACACTCTGTCTCTCAAAAATAAAAATAAATGAATAAAAATATTAAAAAATAAAATAAGGATTAATCTTAAAAAGATTATCCTAAGTGAAACAACCTAAGAACAAAAAGCTACATATTATATGATTTAATTTACACACAATGTCCAGGATACACAAATCCCCTGGAACAAAAAAAATGGATCAGTTTTAACCAAAGGACAGAGGGAGTAGAATGCAGAGTGACTAATGGGTATGGGGTTTTTTTTTTGAGTGGCAAAACTATTCTAAACTTAGATAGGAGTAATGGTTGTCCAACTCTGTGAATGTACCAAAAACTACTAAATAGTATATATACTCAAAAAGATGAATTTTATGTTATATGAATGATATCTGATAAGGCTGTAATAAAAAACACATGGTGAAAAATGATTCTCTTTGCTTTATATGTGAAGGAATAATTAGAACATAGTGGGAAAGTTATATTTTCAGAAACCTAATATTTAAGAGTTTGTTTTTTAAAGGTAAGCTTTGAAATTTTACTCAGTGGTGAGTCACATTTTACTCAGTGGTGAGCCCTATATTGAAGTGACTGTCATGCTTGGCTGCGTATTAGAATCACCGAAGGAGTGTTTAATAACTCTAATGCCAGGAACCCTGCAAGATCAATTAGAAATATATTCTGAGGGTATGAGTCAGTCATAAACATTTCTTAAAGCTCTACTATGATTCTAAATTTAGCTAAATAGAGAATCGCTGTAATTGTGTCCTCCATAAGGGAATACAGACTATAACTTAAGAGGATGAAAGAGACTAGATGATCTGGCAAGAATTTTCAGTAGTACTAACCCAATATTGAAGAGGGTGTAATTGAAAGGTTTAGATCCAACAAGTAAAAATATCGTAACAGTTGTGACTATTTTTATATAGGTATAAGGTGTTTTTTCTTTAAACCACTTAGGAAAAGCAATAGATTTGTCCTGATAATGGATTAAGAGTCTTACATGTAGACTGGATATTTATAGAATTAAAGATATAAAAAGAAGAAATTAATAGGATATATTTGATCAATTACATGACTCAAACTGGCAAATCCTCTAATCAAAAGATCTATCAGCATGGCTACTGTCAGTTCGATTTACTTGTAAGCAATTTGCCATAAAACAAAAAGTGTCTCAAGTATAAAAAAGAAAATTTATTTTTTGAAATGTAGTTTATATGCCTGAAGTAAGTAGACTATGTATGTGTGTTTCCTTGTATTTGTATTATATTGCATTTGCACTTAGAAGACCATTTTGAAGAAATTTTGAGTTGAATTAATGTATATGTGCCTATCTGCAAGACAGTTGTCATTCAGTATGGTTTTAGTCACACTATCAATTTTTTTGAATACTAATTTTCCCCTTTAAAGTAAATAGTGTTAATATTTTACAAAGTTTGGGAGAGTACATTTTGGAATATTTCTTTACTTACTAGGAGGAGCATTTTATAGCCAGAAAATAAAGTTTTAAATGCAAATTTGGACCTTGAGGGTGTCATGCTGAGTGAAGTAAGCCAGGCAGAGAAGGACAGAAACCATATGTTTGCACTCATAGGTCTAGCAGGAAAACAAGAGAGACCTAATGGAGAACCAGGGGGAACGGAGGAGGGAGAGAGAGTTGGGGAGAGAAAGGGATGCAGAACTTGAGAGACTATTGAAAGCTGAGAATGAACTGAGGGTTGGGGGGGAGGGGGGAGGGGGGAAGACAGGTGGTGGTGATGGTGGAGGGCACTTGAGGGGAAGAGCACTGGGTGTTGTATGGAAAACAATTTGACAATAAAATATTATGGAAAAAAAATATTAATTAAAACCCTGTATGACCAACATTAAATAAATTCAGAATATCTATTCATTGCAGGACAAAGTTTTATATAAATGAATTCTTGTAGTTTAATTTTGCAGATTTTCAACTTCATGATGAAATTTGTAAAATTAAATAAATAGTAATTAAATAATCATGAGTAAAATCATGAACCAGAAAACCATCTTATAGTTTACTTATTGACGCTCAGTAGATATTTAAATGATTTCTTGGCAAAGGTGTAACAAAGAAGGTATGAAACAATTAGTCGTCATCATTTTATAATGCTTTTAACTTCATTTTAACTTTAGTTACTTCCTATTTGCATGACTATAAAGGAGCCCATAAATTCCTGAGGAATAAAATCCAATGAAATTTCTGTTCATTAAAAAATATTATTGATCACCCTTTATGTACAATAAAGTGAGTTATGCAGTAATTAGTGACTGCTAAATATTCTTATTGCTTATGATAAATAAAATTTAAATTTCATTTTTCCAAATTTTCCAAAGAACCTTCACTGAAATTTTCAAATTACTATTTCAAATAATTGCTCCTTCTCTACTTATTCTAAAAATTGACTTAAAGGCATTCTTGTTTTACTTAATTTCCTCTTACATATCATAATGTACGCTCTAAAATGGTAAACAGGTTATTTTAATAGCTAAGAAAGAACTTATGTGCGCTTTTTGTCCACCATAATTGGTACGGTGGGGGCTCTGTCCTCACGTTTTTACTAATGTGAATGAGGCGCTCTCTGTTAAGAGCTGAAATACAAGTGCCTAAATGAACCAACTTGACCATGCAGATATTCTCTCCCGGGAATTTGGTTTGCTGATTGGGAACCTAGTCATTCTCTAACAGTATTAAACTTGAGAGAAAATCCTGAATTTTATTGGAATAGACATTTCCTGATGAGATTACAGAGAAAAGAAATCCAGTTTGCTGAGAGAATGATGTAGATGAGATGAGACATTTCACAGAGAATGTCTGAGAAATTAGGTGTCAGGTACCAGTGGTTGCCACCTGTATTTTCTCCGGTGGCCCCACTGTGTTTCCCACCCATTCAGTTTTGCTTTCCATGAGATGGCGAGGTGTCTTTATACAGCGCTCCCTTTTACTTTGTGAGATCAAGACCTGACAGTGAATTAAGACCTGCGCTGAAACCAAGAGTTGGTAGCTTAACCAACAGAACCACCCAGGCACCCCTGGTCTCTATTTCTTAAATCTAAAATGTTCTTGCCCAGTACAAAAAGAATACTTGTAGTAGAACCAAACTCCCACCAAAATTTAAGGAATAAGTTAATCTTGCTAGTTTATATTTATAAAAGTTTCTATTTTCACATAATTTTGTATTTATTTAAAAATCTCCAGTTAATTTTTTGGAATAGTCTCAGTATTAGAAGTTGTTGTTTTTAAAGAAAGATGAGCACAGAATATTATATGCAGGTGATGAATCACTGGGTACTGCTCCTGAAATCAATACTACACTATATGTTACCTAACTTGAATTTAAATAAATAAATTTTTTAAAAAAGAAAAAAGTTTCATGACTATGTAATTGAATTTAAATTATTTTTAAGTGTGATTCTAAATAAATTGTCTTCCTTTTAAGACTTTCAAATAAAATCATAATTATTTGTATGTAAAAATCTAGCTGCATTGAAATGTTATTTAATGCACATTTCAAAGCTAGTGTCAGTCTGTGGCATAGTTGCTAAAATAATTTTATTTAAAATAATTGAATTTTCTTTACATTTCCAGAATATCTCTTGACCCCATACCACATACTGTGAGTATATTTGCACATATACTTTTGGAATAAGAGTAAAGTCACTGTGTATTATCTACTCAAAATGTAGAGTTAAATTTATATCTCAGAAACCCATCTCAACTATTTAAATATATGGAGATATGTGTGCTTATTTATTCTTGCTGTTTGCCAAATTTCATTCATTAGAATGTCTTATTTAAGAGCTACTAAAAATAACAACAATTTAGAGTATAATTTACCAGAGACAAACTTAGTCAAGTCAGTGAAGACAATTAAATAATACAGTTTAATAAAAACGTCATAAATATTTTATGTAGCCCATTAGTGATTTCCTCTTGTTCTACAAAAAATAGTACCCTCTTTCCTTCTTAAGGTACATTTAATTAAACATATAATGTACGCTTTGATTAAAGGCTTTCCCCAGTTATTTCTTCTACATTATCATCGTATGAGAAGTGATATCACATGATGGCATATCTGTGAGTGTATTGGCAGAAGGTTGAATAAGTTTTCATTGGTTAGGAGGCAGTATGCATGGCAGTTAATAATATGGATTTTTGGTGTAGATGACCTAGAACGTAATTCCAAAGCTGCAATTTACCAGCTCTGTACCCATGGCTACCTGCTTCACCTTTCTGTATCTGCGTTTTCCTACCTGTAAAATAGAGATGATAATAACTGATTATTGACAGTTATCCTAAATGTTAAACGAAGTGATATTTTTAAAGTTCTTAGAACTGGTCTGGTACAGCTAACATAAAGTAAATATTTGCTATGGTTTGTAAGTGTCTTGGAGACATAAAATGTGCTTGGTGTTGCATGTGCTTTTTTGTTAACAATCAAACATTGTGTTTTGGAGTGTAGAAGCTGAAGTAAACACGTACTCTTGGTCATGAGCATTCCTTTCTTTTTGCTAGGCTTTTATTGTGGGAGATGTACTAATAGAATCAGGAATTGAACTGGATTTGAAATTTGTTTATCTTCATTGCACCCAAGGCTTGAAAGTCTCATATTATCTTATTTTCAGAATGTGTGAGTTTAATTTGTCAGACGATTTTTCTCAATTTCTGCTCCTTGCTTGTCTCTGATTTCTCCTATTCCATAGCTGCCCATCACGGATTATCTATTTCTTGTGGTTCTCCCTGATGGATTTCTGGTTAGTTTTACATGAGTTTTGTGAGCATGCTGGTGGAGTGTGGGAGAGGAGCATTCTCTTAAATTCTGAGAAAGCTGAGTCTTAGTCTGGAAGTAGAAATCTGTGTGTTGGGGATGTATGTGGCCACCACCCACTTCCTATCCTAGAGCTGGACTCACCATATAGTCCTCTTCTTCCAGGGCTAGATCTTAAGTTCTGTTGGAAGTATTAGTATTATGATATTAGAATTTCTGTTTACATAAGAAAAAATAAACTTGAAAATAAATATATCTTGAACTAATACAGACTAAACATTAGGATAGTGGATATGATTTTCTTTATCAACATTTTATCAATGTTTTTGAGCCTTTTATCTGAGCCTTTTTGAGACTAGGGAAATACCCAAATTGTACTATTTGAAATGTGTCATTTGGCTATGTAAATGTCTGCTTAAGTGGGACAATGATGATATTGTCATTACTGTCAAATAGGGTTTTATTTAATTATCTTTTGAAGGAGATATGGATTAAATGATATTAAGGTTATATATGCCATTATTTTGTCAACTAAATATCCATTTTCATGAATGAATAAAATATATTTTTAAAATACTGTCTATTAATTTTTAGGTGATGGGTTTATTATTCAATTCTTATTGTGGATGGTTTAGTATAATAAAGAAAATGGTAACTTTATTGAACGATAAACACATTTGAAGTGCTTTGGATTGTCATTCTGAACCTAAACATTCATTTTGTGTCACTGTAATTGTAGCTGAAGGATAATAATGCTGATGTTAATTCAAAGTGGAGTACAGTGTATCATTTAGAATATTATTGAGCCCATAAAGTCTCACTTTTAACAGGTAATATTTACACAGACTACCTCTTCATCAGTGGGGTATAAACAGGCCATAAGACCCTAGAAATGGTCTCAGTCTAAGTACAGTTTTTTCTATTTACAACCTAACTGCATCACTTTTGAAATTATCCGTTTCAGTTATACAAACTTCTATCAAACTCTTTTTGGGCCTTCTTCCAAGATTGAGATAGGTCATTATTTTTTTAGTTGTTGCAGTTTACTTTATTAAGTTTTCTATTTTTAAAAATGTATTTATTTTGAGAGAGAGAGAGAGAGACAGAGAGAGACAGACAGAGAGAGAACCAGTGGGGGAGGGCAGAGAAAGAAAGCGATGGAGGATTGCATGCAGGCTCTGTGCTGACAGCAGAGAGCCCCTTGCGGGGCTTGAACCCAGGAACCATGAGATTATGACCTGAACTGAAGTTGGATATTTAACAGACTGAGCCACCTCAGCACTCCTGCAGTTTATTTCATTTGTAGATGGCTTTTCTCAACATAATATGGTTAACCCAGTGAGAATTCATCTTTTACTATGAAGCCTGCACAGTTTGCCTAACCAGCTGCTCCGCTGGGGAGCTATGAGCTGGGGAGTCCTCTTCACAAGACTTAAACACTGCAGTGTTCACTTCTTATGTTGTATATTTTACCCAAAGCCTTCTATTAAGTTATTTATTTTTAAATTTTTATGTTTGTTTATTTATTCATTTGAGAGAGAGAGAGAATATGAATGTGAGCAAGGGAGGCAAAGAGAAAGGGAGAAAGAGACTCCCAAGCAGACCCCACACTGTCAGTGCAGAGCCCAATGGGGCTTGAACTCAGGAACCATGAGATCATGACCTGAGTCAACATTAAGACTTGGGCACTTAACCAGCTGAGCCACCCAGGTGACCCTTAAGTTATTTTATTTCTAAGTATTAACTTCTTTCAAACAATATATTTCTCTTCTGAGCAGTATCACCAAAGAGAAAATATATTCTTCCAGATACTATATTTAATTTAGGTTTCCAATTTTGTGCAGGTTATTAATTCTCTTTTGCTTTAGTTTCCTTACCTGTAAACTGAGAGACTTGGGTGAGAATTCTTCAAGGGTGCATTAATCAAAACTGGAGCTACTTTTCAGAACTTTTCACTTGAGCAGTTAGGGAATTGGAGGTGGAGTTCCTATGATTAATATTCCCCTTTCAAAGTTTTCATTGATTGGGTATTGCAACAACTCTCAGATCTATGTTGAATCTGTATCTAGGAATTTCCAAAGTTTGCTTACCAACAGATTTAATTATTATAGTATATTGAAGATACAAACCAACAGAATATCATGGAGTACTAGAAACATACACACCTAGTGGCTTTATCAATGACTCACCTCTACAGGAAATATTCAACATATGTGTTATATATTTAACATAAACCAATTTTTACCAATATCACAAACATTGCAGAAGCCCTAAGAGAAAATATATATATTATCTTCCAGCATGTCATTCTTAAAACCAGAAAGCACTATGATACATTGCTATATAAAGTATCACAATAAATACTAAATTTAATGTATCATTGTGATCCTGATTTTTCTCTGGAACCTACGAATGTGTTAATATAGCAGGGAATGCTTTCTATTAAAGAATGTCATCAAACAAATAGATTTACACAAATTAGAATCACCCAATAAGTAAATTTGTTTATTATAAAAATATATTAAATATTTTATCTAATAATATGTAGGCTGATGCATTCGCTAGAACACTAACACAGTGTCCTTCTATTAGGTCTATATTCAAATCCAGAAAGTCTGCATCAATTGTTAGCTTGTGTGATCATTTAATCAGAATTTCTCCAAATGTTTGTCAGAACGCATTGATGTGATTTCCAATATATTTCAATGTTACAGTGAACACTGAATATTAGTAATACATTTCATTAATTAATTAATTTTCAGAAATATTGTTTTGATACACAACTTGCTTTAATTCAATATATTTTTACCTTTCATTTTTATTCTAATGCCTGTTGATTCCTTTTAGTGTGTTTACATGAGTGTATGAGTGCCCCTTTTCATTTTACTGTTTTTTGTTGTTTTTGTTTGTTTATACTTTGAGATTAAGCAGTTAGGCCAGCCTAATTGAAGGAATTGAAGCATTCACGTGTACTATGATGTTAATCTCTAATGCCTTGACATATTTATACTGCCTTGAACTTATTGTTTTTTTAATTTTATCTGAATTTTCTCATTATTGTTATAGAGTAAACTGAAGCAAGCCAATGTGCCACAGCCAGAAGCAGAAAGTGACATTTTATTGTACTTTACTTGTACTTTCTGCATATGTCATTTATTCCCTATTCAGTTTATTCCAATGTATTTTACTACGTGATATTTACTCCTTGAAATTGGTTTTATATCTTTCAATCATAAATTAGCTTTGTTATAAATGGTGTGTTGCCATAATTAAGACAGTGGGTTCCTAAGTAAGAGAGACTCACATTCAAATTCTGATTTAGCCAATCTTGTCTTTGCGATCTTTGAGTCATTAAACCTTAGGCTTCATATTTCCCACATGTCTAATGGATGTAATAACTGCATCAATCCCCTGGCTCATTGCGAATATTAGATAATTGAACATACAGGTTTCCTGGCACTTAGTATTAAATATACTTTAGCTAACATCATGTATGTCTTTGATAAGCATAGCCAGTTATTCTATAAAATATAGATCACATGGGTGATATTTAACATGCTGTTTCCTAATTCTATATTATGCATACTAATTTAAAATTTGAAGACTTCTGACAGAATTCTCGTTTGAGAAGTATAATCAAGCCATTTTTTTATTCTATTTTATTCTTTTTCTAAAAAAATAAGTATATTAGTACTCTCAGGATGTGTGCAAAAGAAAATACCTTTTTAAAAATCATCATTGTTATTATTACTTACTTATATTTATTTTGCAAGAGAAAGAAAGAGAGATCATGGGTAAGAGCAGAGAGAGAGGGAAAGAGAGAGCGAATCCCAGGCAGGCTTTGTACTGTCAGCACAGAGCCCAGTACAGCGCTCAAACTCAGAAACTGTGAGATGACTTTAGCCAAAATCAAAACTCGATGCTTAAAAACTAAACCACCCAGGCGCCCCTAACCAGTATTATCAGTAGTAATTATCATTATACACAGAAATAGAAAGGGAGAATAGTCAACATACTTGTAATGTCAGTCTCTCAAAGAATGCACAAGTTTCATACATTACAATCAAAGTAGCTATGCTCTTTAAAAACTTTCATAGTTTTATAAATTTGCAGTATTCATTAAAGACAATATCAAACACATAAATCTGCTTAAATATTGGGGCATCTGTCTGGCTCAGCATGTGACTCTTAATCTTAGGGCTGTGAGTTTAAGCCCCACTTTGGGTATGCAGCCTACTTAAAAAATAAAAATAAAAAAACTACTTAAAATTATACTCATGATATTTACAGAAGGTATTTTTTTCTCTGCCTTTCTTTTTCCCTTTTCTATCCTTTAAGATAGCAATAGTTTTTCTCCTAACAAAGTATTGTAAAGCCCTTTCTATGTATGACCATAGTATAGATCTATGATTTTATACATGGTGATAAGTAATATAATATGAACCTATTATATAACTAATCTGTATGTAGAATGTTTCCTCTTATTGTGGTTGTGGTTGTTATTTTAGAGAGAGTTCTGAGAAAGATATCAAGCCATAAATTTATGCATATTTGTGAAGTGACATGCATAGTATATATTCCCACAAATGGAAGATTGAGTTAAAAGGCATACACATTTAAGTGCTTTGATACAAATGACCAAAGTACTATCTAGACTTGTTATGAGAATCTTCCTAGCACTAGTTAATACGTGGCTATTTCCTCATGCCTTCCCCTATACTGACAATTATTTTTTCTTTAACCCTCCTTCTCCTGATGCATAATGTGTGCATGCAAAAAATACATGTTTCTATAAAGATAAGTTTGTTTAGAAAGGTTTTTATTTATTAATTTGTTACTTATTTCTTCTTTTTGGTTCTAATTGCTTACTCACGTTCTTCATTTTTCTTTTAATTTTTCTTCATTTCTAACATTTCCTAGTACATGAAAGAGAGTATTTCTTTAACTCTCCTGTAAGGGTTATGAGTATATTTCCTAGTTTCCTATTTTTCTGTTTCTGTCATATATAAATGCCACATTTTTATGAACATACCTATATGAATCTATTTTTGTTTCTCTTTTTTGTACCATGGCTTAGGAGTAGTCAACATGCACGTTGTGTATTACAGTATTTGTTAAATATACAGGGTATTGAATATTAAGCACAGACACCGAGACATAATGTACAAAGTCAAGACCATAAAGTTGCTCATGAACACAAGTATAGAAAACACACACACACACACACACACACACACACATACACACACACACACATACAGATTAATTAGAATTGACAGTAGGAAGCATTCGGCAAGAAGCCTCTCATGATACCCTACGTTTACTCCATTCTGTTAGTACACATGAGCCACTGTCTGGGTCCACCCACAGTGTTCTTTGCCTAAATGCAGAGCAATATTGCACGTGAATGATGTTATCATGGAAGATGTAATCAAGATGTTATTAAAGTTTCTTCTAAAAGTAATTGCATACAATCTAAATATTGTATTTGCTGATTTTGGATTGTTACTGCCTATGCTTAATATTATATTTACATTTCCATGTATGCACTTACATGCATAAGTTTGTCTGAGAGGAAGTCTGTGTCAGACTACTTATACACACCCACAAAACATAAAACACAATTACTTGGATACGATTCAGTTTACAATTACCAAATTATTGCTGTTAGTGTTTTAAAAATTACAGCTTAAATATCCAATATTGAAAACAAAAATATAGATTTATGCTATACACATAAAGTATAAATTACATTACACATACAAATAATTGTCTGCAATTATCAAAAGCATGACATATAAGTTACAGTTACAAAAATTGAACACCTATAATTTGTAGAAAATACCTGCTTTTCATAGTAAGTTCTACAAATATATATGTGAAACATAATATGTTACAAATAAAACAAGATCATAATACAAATAAATCAAGATAAGTACTTTGAAGGAAACATTTTCAATGCAGTTAGTAAAATCAATTAGATTTTCTAGACTTGAAATATTTTCACTCTTGGCCCACTGAACCTACACTCTGTGACTACATTTAAGCTGTCATAAAATTCGTCTCTCTTAACAGTACACAAGTTACTATTATCTTCTACTTGAATAATTTCAATGTATAACCTGTTTTAATGTAAAACCTAAAAAAGCACCTCAAATGCATAAATTACAAAGCTTACAGCTTCATTAATTCTATAAAATTATTATCATAACCCACTTGAGTTAAGAAACACACACAAATTCTAGCAAAGGGGATGTTCATTCCTGACCCCTTTTTAATTGATAGTCTTTTTTCTTTCTGAAGAGCATCATCATGTTCACTTTTCTGATAATCAGTTTCTTGTTTTTACCTTAACTAGACATGTGGTACCAAAAATATAGGGACTTACAGAAATTAGAAGGAGAGAATCCCTTAAGGTCAGTCTTCTTGAGAAGAAAAATGACCTTTGATCAGGGGAAACAGTTATTCCAATGATACCTCCTCATGGATATAAATTTAAAGGAAAAAATATTGATGCCATAATATTCTGTCCTCTCTCCAATTTTATACTAAAGCTCTTCACTGGCAACTTCTATCCAAATGCTAGTAGGCAAAGAAATCTGTTGATATAATCCATATAAGATTGAAAAACAAAAACTTAACAGATATCAAAGCTAATAAATCCCATCCAATGGAAATTAATAAATTGCCCAGATCCTATAGATTAAATTAGTTTTTTGTAAAGTAAATTAGCCATTTGGCAAATGTAATCATTCAGAAATAGTGTTCAGCCAACCTTTTTCAGTCTGCTTTTCAGAAATAGCAAATGCCCTGGAAGCAATCTATTCCCAGGAAACTTGTAGAAGAGAAATGGTATTTGGCAAGCAGAACTACAGCTGATGATCATGGCCCCTGAAAAGAATGAGATTTAAATCATCTGAGACACAAACACAAAGATCCATGAGTGGTTGAATTCTAAGTGACAAAAGAAATATTACTGGATTAAAAGAAGAATTGAAAACTAGATCCCAGAGATGGTTCATTTACATAAGCATTAAATAAGTTTAGCTGATCTACTCAAAAAAGATAAAAGTAAGCAAAATTATACAGAACTCTATGTGAGATTAAGAATATAGCCATACATACAAAGTAAATATAATAATTGTATGCAATGATGTTTTCAATGTTATGGAAATTATTTTGAAAGCTTTTATTACAATATTTTTACAAATATGTAAATCATCAGATACCAGGAGATAAAGCAATATAAAGTTAAATTATGCAAAAGGAATGTCAAAATGCATTGAATTATTTTTCATTAAAGCACAAAGCATGACTATTTTTAAGATGTATTCAGTGTATTTGAGTAAGTTGTAATTTAATGGTATTTAAATTGTTCAAGAAGATATAAAAGGTAGGAGAGAATATATGCTATTTTGGCATAATGAGAAAAAAGTGATAAGATATCTTTATAAAAACAAAACAATGGAAAATGGAGACCAGATCATTTTAAAATTGGTGCAAAATATCTTAAATAAAATTTAATCTAGCTATAAAGACTTAAAATACTTAAGTCTGACCAGGTGACATTTATCCCAAGAATAGAAAATTATCCAAAATTAGGAAATCTTTTAATATAGTTAATCAAAGTGATAAGTCTGTGAAGGAAAAATTGGTTGTCTACATAGACTTAAAATTTATGACACCCAGTGATTCTTTTTTTTATAAAAAAGTAATTCTTTTTCTTTTATTTTTTATAAAAGTATATAGGAAATTGAAAATATTTCATTTACATCAGAAAAAGAGGAAGAAGAGAAACCCATTAAATATTTATCTCATAAATAAAACATACTGATTAGTTTTTTTCCAGCTTCTCAGTCCTAAGCATAATTATAAGGGTTAATATAGTATCACTGATATTTAAAAACATATAATCTCTTATTAGCAAATTTATTATTTCCACTCTTTCTATCAGTGTTTCCCTGTTGGCATTGACTGAAATGCTATTAAATGTTGGCATTTATTAAAATGCCAAAGGCATTAGTTGAAAAAGTCTTTCTTCATACATAACTCTAGAGAATGGAGAGGTAAAATGTTCTAAAAAACTGGATTGGAAATATAACTCAATTTTATTTTATTACTTTAAACTATTAAGATATGCAATATGAATAAATTATCTTTATTTTATTTATGAACACATAAACTGATAAAGAATTAGTTTCATGCAATTGACATATTTTATTTGGTATCTGCTAACACGTTCTGGCCTTGGTAGAAGTTTCATTCTAGTAAGAAGACATGGAAAACTACATGCAGTATTATTTTAGATTGGATGATATAGGAAGGCGTTGGAGGAGGTCATTGAGAAGATGTGGCCTCTGGTTAACCCAAAACTTGGTCCTGGGCAATTGAAAGCGTTTCCCCTACCTGGCTCTTTGGAATGAAAATCCAACCCACAATTCCATAGTGGAGGTTTCAAGAAGTAGCCTGGAGAGAATAAGGTGATGTTGAGATTGTCTGGATGATACCCTTGACTGAACCCAATTAAGGCCTCTGTGGAAACATTTAAGATGGTGGTTGGCTGGTGTGGAGAGCTACTAGTCTTGCAGCTGCCCAAAGCCAGCCTTGTATACAAATCTCCCTGCTTAGTAAAACAGCCACCTTCCAGTCAAGAGTGGGCTGCCTGGTTCGTTCTTCCATCTCTCCTTAGACTTCATGCTTGGGGAGCCAGATACATTTTTGGAGGAAAAAAAAAGAAAGAAACCAGAATACAGACTGACGGAAAGAGCTAACTGAGGGAAACAATAAAAGTGCATTTGGGAAAGAGGGAAGAACACAGCAAAATTGTGCCTGGCAGTTTTAACTAATAGCAAGAAAGCTAATGTTGCAGGAGCATGTAGAGTTTTAAGCTGGATAGATATCCTAGGGTCAATTGATAGAGGGCACATTAGGCCAATGTTAAAAGTAGTATATCTGGATTTATTCCAATGTGATAGGTCCAAATGTATTGGAGGTGACTGAACATGCAAATAACACTGTTTTATTGGCATTTGAAAAGGATCATTCCAGAGGCAGTTTGGACCATTGACTTTGAGGGACAAAATTAGAAAAATGGGAAATAGGTGGATTTTTATGAATTCTCAGTGAAAGAGAATGGTGACTGAAGCGTGATGGTAATGAGGTCATGGGAAACAGCTGGATATGGGTTTTTAAAGAAACTAAAGGATGCATTTATCGAACGGTTGTGGGGATGAGAACAAAAAAGTCAAATCTGAGTCCAGACAGCCTAATTAGCTAAATGAATGCTGAGGGTATTTCCTGAAATGTGAGTAACAAAGGGAGAAAGACATTTCTACAGGAAATTAAAAAAATAGTTTTGGACACATGAGTCGGGCCGCGACCCTTTTTTCGAACGGTTCCTGTGGGGGAGGGGTGAGTGGAAGAAAGGAGACAAGGGGACAAGTCTGCAGTTGCTGATCAAGTCCGTTTATTGAAAGTCACATGAGGGTATATATAGGACAAAGCGAGAGGGGAGGTTCCTTCTGCCCCCGGGGAAACTTAGCTAAATGCGATTGGCTGTAGCATTGGCGGGAATAGGGCCAGAGAGTGGAAAAGTACCGATGACTCAGAGGAGGTCTATGTATACGATAAGGCCAAGACAATCAACCAGCGGCAATGCAAAGTCCCCAACTGCCTGTGGGGTCCCTGTAAGTGGAGTGCTGAGCGCACTATCTCCTGATCTCAGGAGGAACTTTGTCAATAGCCCAGGAACGACCGGTTCCCAACAGACACATTCACTTGGAGATACCTTAATGCAACATAAACAAGGTAGCTTAATAAATGATCCTAGGGTGCAGAGGATCTGTGTTCTGGTGACTGTATATCAAAAGTTAAGACCTATTGAGTAGAGACTTCTGAATGACATTTCAGCATTTTTGTCATACAAAAATAATTTAATTTTTTCCTGTTTTTTTGAAAAATTTTTTAAATGTTTGTTTATTTTTGAGAGAGAGAAACAGAGCATGAGTTAAGGAGAGAAAGAGAGAAAGGGAGACAGAATCTCAAACCGGGCTTCAGGCTCTGAGCTGTCAGCACAGAGCCTGATACGGGGCTTGAACTCACACACTGCCAAATCATGACCTGAGCCAAAGTCAGATGCTTAACAGACTGAGCCAGCCAGGCACTCACCAAAAGGATGTGAAAGAGAAGGAGACTGAGCCCTGTTCTATTAACATAAGTACTGTTCTTATTTTATCACATTATTTTCCTGTACTGGTGAGATTTCAATTTTTCAATTTCAATTTTTCTGTTCCTAATTCAGGGTCTCTAAAATTAATAATATTTCATTTTTAATGTTTATTTTTGAGAGAGAGAGGAAAGAGAGAGAGAGAGACAGAGAGAGAGAGACAGAGAGACAGAGAACATGAGTGGCGGTGGGGCAGAAAGAGAGGGAGACACAGAATCCGAAGCAGTCTCCGTACTCCAAGCTGTCAGCACAGAGCATGATGCGGGGCTCGAACTCACAAACTGAGATCATGACCCAAGCCGAAGTCAGAAGCTTAACTGGCTGAGCCACCCAGGCTCCCCAGAATTAATATTTAATCAGAACTAAAGCAGATGGTGAATTTAACAGTGATTGCTAAAGTTGTAGATTGTTGTAGCTGTGGATAATGATTCAGTTTGGAATACGACTAAAAGTACAAGGAATAAGGGATAAATACTTGGGTTTTATTGTTTACATTTTATGTTGTTTAAGATTAGGAAAGAGTTCTCATTAATAGCATTGAATGAATAGAAGAAATAAAACAATTTTAAGCCAAACTTTTAATTTTTTAAATGTAAATCACTTTGAAAAATTGAAATCTCACCAGTACAGGAAAATAATGTGATAAAATAAGAACAGTACTTATGTTAATAGAACAGGGCTCAGTCTCCTTCTCTTTCACATCCTTTTGGTGAGTGATATATTAATTGATGTTTTATTCTATTGGTTGTTGTTGTTTTTTGCTGTGACATATAGTTACTATTATATGCCAGGTTACTCAATCATAATGATTTTTACAAAGATTTCGGGGCCCAGAAAGGTCAAATGACTCATCCAAAATCACACAATGAGTTACTGGTGGAGCCAGAATTTAATCTGAGGTATTCAGGCTCCATTTCATATGTGTTTTTACATGATTTCTATATGTGTTTTTACATAATTCTTATATACATTTGTTACAAAACATGGCACACTATTTTATATTGGGTCATGTCTCCATAATTAGACCATTAGTTACTTAGACCATGGTTTTACCCACCTATACAACCCTAGTCTCCAGCCAGGATCCAGAACAGATTAGATGAAGAATAAAAGATAGTTGAAAGGACATTTATATTATATAGACTTATTATGAGAATTAGATCATGCCTATTTAATGAATGAGTTAACTTTGAAAATTTTAGAGGACCACAAGTTCAAATAAGAATAAAAAAAATGGTTTTTCAGCTTGGGGAAAATGATAGGAAAACTATAACATATTTTCGAAATCTGGATTTATGTTCTGTGTTGGCAAAGTCAAAGCTAACTGAGAGCTTAGAGAGAGCTGCAAGGCTCCCATTAGTGGAAACAATTAAATTCATAACATTACCTTTAATAGAACACCAGGTGAATGTCATCAGTGAGCACCTCCAGGACTTCAACGTGGTATGGAGTTTCAAGTTTTAGATGCTTCTAGATTTTACTGGAATATATTTCCTTCATGGAGCATCTGCTCTGTTTCCCAAATGAACGTACCCTTTCCTTTTAATTTCTCAATCAAGATTTTTAAAAAGTCTTCCTTAAAAATCTTTATGAAAAGCACCTAATGATACTCATTTTCATTTTCATTTTATAATAGATTAAAAGTACTAAAGTCTGTCCATTAAAATCATACCCCTGTGTTATCCTGCTGACAAAAATAAAGAATTACCCTTCTATGCTGTACAGAGATAATCTGGAAAGTATCTTTACCTTTTACTTGTGAATTTCTTCTGAAATAATGTGGTGAAACCTTGTTTCGGGACAATATGTATAGTTTCTCCTCTATTCATTTTATTAGTTTTATAATTTTCCATTGGAAGAGTATAGAATACTCTATACATTTCATAATAACAAAATTTCAGAATATCTCAATTTTTAGAAGTTATTTGGCAATGAATAATTTCATATCTATATCCACATCTATATCATCTATACTGTATCTATATTATATATCATCTGTACCATGTATAACTATCTATATCACCTATATTAATATTGATATTAATATATATCTATATCATCTATATCTATAACATCTATATCATTTATATCTATCTATATCATCCATATTTTTCTATATCTATGTCAACATATTTGTATATTAATCTACATTGTTGATATATCCTGTTGATTTCCTGTTGATATATCTTTAGGTGCCTATGCAATTCCTGTAGAAAAATTTTTTGTAAGTGAGAATGCTAGGTAACTATGCAAATTTAATATATAAATATTGCCATGATGTTACTCATTAAAATATCATGAGCAATTATACTACTACAAATATCGTTTGAGATGTTGTCACTTTTCATGGCCTCACAATTAATAAATATTTCATTATGATTATTTTGTGGCAGTCTTATAAATGAAAACTGATGTTTTATTATTTAATGTATATTTGTATATTCATAATCTTGTGCATATTAGATATGTTATCTTTTATAATTTGTTCATATTATTCATATTACTGACTCATTTTTATATTAGATTATTTTTATAGTTATGTTTGGAAAACAAAGCCTTTGGTTATATATATTACAAACTTTTCCTTTTAGTCTCTTAGATATTTGTTTATTTACATTGTCATTCAGTATATATTATCTAAAGGTTTTTAAATTAAATTGCTTTAGAAGTATGGCAATAAAATAGATATGAAACAAAGTAAGCAATAAAATTATTTTAACGAAGGCAATTATAGCATAATACAATATAATACTGTTACACACACAATTGATAATATTTGAAGAATTAAAAAATCTCAGTGAATGCTTAGAACTAATATCCATTCCCTCTTAATAGATTCCATAATGAAACATACCAGGTTGTGAATTTTAGTCCTGAAATTTACTAGACATCAGACTGTGGGTAGACTATTTCACCTCTGAACTTTTGTTTCTTCATCTGCCCACCAAGAATTTCAGTCCCTCTCTCAAAAGCAAAGAAGATAGTAAATACTCCCAAAATATTCACCATATGTATTAGTAAAGATAAAAGCAGAGAGTTCAAACACTGTTTAAGAGTCGTGACTAGGTAAATAAAACAACAGAATTTTAAAAATTTCTGTTAAAATGAAAATATTACATACATAAGATGAACTAATCATAAGTAGCCAATATGAAAAATCTTCCCTTCATACAGAGGTCAAATTGAATAAAAGAATAAATATCCCATGTTCCTTATTAGTAATACTGAATATTAAGAAGAAACCCATTTTTATAGCCTTAATGCAATTAAAACCAAAGCTTTAATGAAAAATTGTAAAATGATTTGCAATTTGAGAAATACTTAAATTTCATGAGATTTTTTTTTGAGTAGTATCCTCTAGAAATGTTTTGCAATTGGAGAAACTAAGAAAATATATATATCAGTTGACTATGTTGTCTTATAACCAACAACCATTTAAAAATTCACAAATAAGAAGTTCCCATTATTCATTTATCCCAAAAATAACTTAGGGAATACGAGGAGAAATACAAATATTATAATTTGAGTAAGTCAAAATCAATTGACAATTTAAGAACTTTTGAAAAAAAAATCCACACAAGAAATGACACATAGTAACAGATCAAATATGCAGGAGAAAAGGTTAAGTGTGAGGAAAAATCTTGAGGAGCAGGAAAGGTAAAATTAACCACAAAAATGAAAAAAGTATATCTTTCTATGAATTATAAGTAACATATAGGTATTCCATGTCCTATTATTTAATTATGTAACATGTATATAAATGATTAGTTCTTTCTTCTTATGCCATTCATCCTAGTTTTGGCTAGTCAATTTTCCCTTCTGAACTACTTGGGACCACACATCACATTAGTTAATTTATCTTCATTTAATTTTACTGCATGTAAATCTGTATTCACAACAGAGAAATGTGCGATAGGGAAGAAAAGCAGTTGATGCAAACGGAGGTGTTCTGTGTGGAGCAATTTACAAAGAGCTTCAATCTGCCAGAAAACAAAGCCACTTCTTTGGTATAGAAAGAATTTATAATATATCATGTTAAAAAAATAAGATTAATTTTAATGTCCAATGTTTTTCTTTCCTATATAAATCATTGTAGGTAAAATCATGGGTAGCATTTTCTTCACAAATTTAATTTCAATCCAAATGTATTATTTCTATTAAGCTTTGACAAATAGCTCAAAATACATGTCTCCATTTATATCTGTCTTTAAGCTTCAATAAAATCAAGTCAGATCAGTAATATTTTACTGCCTCCCTTAACTTAGGGATTTTTTTTGATATTTGTTTGTTTGTTTTGGAGTATTTTTGTTTGTTTTTTAGGAAAATGGGGGTGCTTTCAATTTAAGTTGAGTAACAAAGTTAACAAGACAATAAACAAGAATTTATACAGTTTGTTTTAAATATATTATCCTACTGTGAATCAACTCACTTTGCCATTTGCTTAAAGTTTCTTAGAAGATGACTTATTTAAAAAATCAGTAAGATAATGAACTTAACATCACCCATAATAATCACATACTTATGGACTTGAAGCGTATACAGTGTCCTTAACCTGAATCAGCTTTAGGTTGTTTACGTACAAAATAAGTTTGAGCTAGGTAATCTCCTAATTCCTTACTAGTCTAGCTCTCCATGATTCTTAAGGAAAGGAGTTGACATATTTGTTTCAGATGTGTATTTTATTTCTCAAATAATATAATTTGTTTTAATCATTCTATCATGGTATTTCTGAAAAATGATAAGGGTCTCCAATTTTATAATTCTTTCTATGAAAAAGAGATTTAAAAAATTGAGAGATAGTTATCCAGACTACTGGAATTTTATAGGCTTGGAAATATCCAGAAATATTTTAAAAATACTTTTTTCAATTTATTATTGTCCAAATAATATTTAAAGGAGACATGACCCCTGTGGCACAAACCCAATTCCCCTGAGGCAACTTCTATGACTTGCAATTGAACTACCAGGAACCCAGAGTTTAGATTTGTGTCTCAAGGATTGTGTTTACTATTTAAGACGTTTGATATTATATTTTTCTATTTATTATACATGCTTACTAATATCAATGGTGTTTTTAAAAATAATACATAAAACTGAAAAAATGATACCTAAAATTGATATCAATAGCACAGATTAAAAAGAAATTGCTAGATTTTCACCAAGTTTTTATCCATTGGTCTAAATTCTTTTGAAAATCTGGCAATATATATAAAGTTTCAGATAAAGTATACTATTTAATAGCCTGATGACTTCAAATTATAATAAATGGAGTGCTATTTGGAATTCAGTGAAAATATAAAAAATTTATGATCATTGAAAAATGTCACATTTCTAAATTCATTTAGTCTTTGAAAAACATATTGCCATACTTGAATCTCTGGTCTTTTTAACTATATTTTTCTAAGACATTTTGTACATGTAGTTAATTACATAAAAAACATTTTCACAAGCACAACTAATATTTTCCTAAATGATGTTTCATTTCATTTTTACCAAGTGAACAAATGATTTTCACCCCATTCCCATGTCATAGCACTGTCTGTGATACCAGATAGGCACTAAATAAATATTTGCTAAATTAATCAATGCTTTTGATCAAAAGTAGACAAGTGCCTATTTACTAATTGTCAAAAATGAGTAGATTCCACTATTCAAATCTATTTTTGTCTCCCATATGTAAGTATCTAAATTAAGATCTAGGTCAAGATTAGTCAAATTTCTTTTCCCTATAGATTTCTCACAGAAAATTAAAACCACCTGTATTAATACTGTTTAGCATGGTTGCTATTCTCAAATAATGAGGCAATGTGAATGACATATTCCTCATGTGTTTCAAACTTCCCAAAAGACATTAGACAGTAAAATGCAAAAATTTCTTAGAAATTCCTGTATAATTTGAACAAGAAAAATACTTATCGATATGCCATTATATTATTGGAGAAAGTGGGGTAGAGAAGTTTTGAGACAAAAAAGAAGTGAATCTATTTTTCTTTACAGTGTAGAGAAGAGACAAGGATTAAAAATACAATTTATCCAAGGAGTCAGAAGAGCTGTAATTTTTTCAAACCTGCTTTAACTCCTACATAGATCCAGTAATAACTTTGCTAAATAGATGGGGAAAAGAGTTTAAGTTATTTAAACAGCAGCAAATGTATTGGATTTCTCATTTGAAGTGCCATTTGCAATACTCAAAGGAACTTCACATTTGGCTGAAAAAGCACACACCATTATTCAACTAGAATGCTGTATAACTTCTGGCAGGCAAAAAAGACATTATTAATAACATCATCATCATCATCATCATCATCATCATCACCACCAACATCATCATCACCATTATTTTGAAAAGGGGCATTAAATCTCCCCCTAGGAATTCTAACTTGAATATAATCCAGCTTGCAAGAATTGTGCTATACATTTTTTAAAAATGAGTAAATGATAGGATGAGAAAATAGCTCTGATGTTTTATTACCTTGGAATCTGGGACTATAAAGAGACCTGAATTATACAATGTAAAATTATGGGAGAATAAAATGGCACAATGTGCAGTAATTTACAATCAATTTAGTATGTGTCAAGTCATAAATCTGTTCTTCAAATAGATTTCTCACTATTGGAATGAGTGTTTAATTTTAGTGTTTATGTGTTTCCCCTATGCCGTTTCTTTAGGAGTTGTTTCAATAAAATTTTATAACACTCACAGATATTTTTGACCTAATCAAATCACTGCATTTTATATATGTGGAAAACTTCACAACCTGTCAATATATTTCCACTGAAATTTTCAAAACCTGGCATCAAAAAGGTGCACATATAATGCACATTTGAGTCCCCTGTTGACACTTAGCTGGAGCAAATACCCATTTTCATGCCTAACTGCCTGTTGAAGTGAAATAATTGTGCGTTTGCTGCCAAATTCAATACCTGAGTTGAAAGAGTCGCTTCTATTTCCAAGAAGGTTAAATATTTTCTATAGTGGTCTTCAGCGTTTTCAAGGTGATTTGAAGAATGGAAAGAAGTTGTCATTGAACTAAGGTATTTATTCAGTGATGCTAGACCCTTAGCTAAAATGCCCTCTCTAGTGTGATGTGTATTAATTACATGAATTTCTAGCATATGTATTTTAATATAGTGTACCTCCTTGGAATACAATTAAATTCACATTGTTTCTAGCTAATGTTTTTCTTCAGCAATGATAATCCAGATATTTTGAAGCATTTTCAAGCAATCCACTGAACAGAGTGCACACAATTAGGTATTTATGGCAGGTAGAGAAGAACAATGTAAACTGAAATATTTTACCTCCGCTGCAGTGAATACTTGCCGTAGGTGAAGAGTATATAAATTCAGCAAATAAATGTTTCTTCCTGGTACTGCAAAATCTCCACAGGGACATTTTAAAAAGGGAAAAGCAAGTGAAAATACTTCTGCCTCCCAGAAAGGATTTAGTTGCCTGAAAATTACAAAGTGGGGCTTAAAATATACATTTTTAACTGAATAAAATGAATATTTTTTATTGAGCAAAGCATTTATGAGACAGCTACTATAGATATTAGTCAGTTCCAGGCCCAACTGTTTGAAATCTATTTGGAAAATTTTGATAAGACATAGTGGAGGCCAAAAAAGGAAGGGAAGGAAAGAAGGGAAGGATGGGAAGGAAGGAAAAGAAGGGAAGGTAGGAGGAGAAGGAAGGAAGGAGGGAAGGGAGGAATAAAAATTGAAAAACTTCAGTTAGAAAAAAAGTGGAAAATAAATGGGTGATATAACTCTGTGTGTGTGTGTGTGTGTGTGTGTGTGTGTGTGTGTGTGTGTGAAGGAGTATACAGGTACATTTACTAAGGTACTCCTGTGTTCCTTTGTTTTTTAATAATCCCTTTTCCAGTGTGAGATAAATATCTTAATCTTGATATACTTTTTAATATTAAAAGATTTTGTCATGGGATGTAAAATATCACTATTTGTACCTCAATCTCATTAAACACATAAAATTCAAACAAAAAATAAAAAAATAATGAATTTGGCAGATTAGATTTTTTCAAATTTGAAAATTTTTGATTCACTTAATCAAATACTTTTGAATATTTAATATATATTTGTATTTATTAAATTAGACATTTTAATGTTTTAGACAGCTTAAATACAAGCAACATAATTTGTACAATTACAGTCATTGCTTTTACATGAAATCCAAAAACAAAAATGCAGATGCAAGGGATTATCTGGTTTCTTAATTATCATTTGAACTTTTTATTTTTACTTATATTATTATATTTTCAACTCTTTTATTTATCATACTTTTCTTTTTATTCTTAAATACTTATTTTTTTACTGAAAGAAGTTTTAATTAAACTTATGTAACTGATGAAATTGGAAAGATGGTCAAAAATTTGTGGGCAGGGCTAAAGAATCTCATAAACATTTACCAGGTTCTTCTGATCCAATACTTTATGCCAAGAGAAGGACACCTTCTTAAAATTAGATACTGTCCGTTGCATGTGGAGATGTCCTAGTTCTTTAACATATGAACTATGGGTGTGATTGCTGGAGACTATGCAGTCTATCTTTAATTTTACAAGAAACTCCAAACTGTCTACTAACTTGTCTGTCTCACTTGACATTCCAATTAGTGGTCAGCAACAGTTCCTTTGCTCTGCATTTTGATTAGCACTTGGCATTGTTGCTTGCTTGTTTGGATTTCCGGAATTCTGTTAGGTGTATAGTTGTATCACATTAATGTTTTAATGTGCACGTAATAACATGATATTGAACATCACTTCATATCTAATTGGAATCTGCATATCTTCTTTGGTGAGGCATCTTGTTGGGTTTTAATTCTGTGATCCTATTTGTAGATTTTTTTTCTGCTTATGATTTCTTTATATTTCATTCTTATATGAGTCATTGACGATTGATAAGCCTTTTTCAAGTGCACTGGAACCAAAAGTTCAGATTTGGTTAAACCCTAAATCCTTTATTCAGTTGGGAATGCAGAAACAACAACTATTTTTTTCTTTCTTCTTAGAAGACATTAAAACCCACACTTAACATTCTTCCTCCTCGCTTCTAGGTTTCATTTTCCTGAAAATGGCTCAGATAAGTTGACATATATCTCTGCAAGAATAGGAAACACTTTGTGGGCATAAAATAACCTAAATTTTTGTTACGTCAAAAAAGACTTTTCCATCAGACACAGTGAAATCAGAAATACAACTATTCTGTGCAGTGGACTCCAGGGCACGCTGTCACCCAGCATGAGCAGGTTCCTTGGAGGCTTTAATTCTGAGAGGACTCCATTATCATTTGGTCTCTGCATTAAAATTCCTAGCTAAGTGGCTATTTCCCAAGATCATAGCAGCTGAGACAGGGAGGCTTACCTCAAAAACGCATCTCTGTACTTTTCAGTTGCAAGGCAGAAAACTGCTTGTACATTTAAAATGAAAAATTTTTTCACAGTTTTATCATTCTTTAATCTAGGTTTAGATGGCTTAAAGGCATGAAAGTGATTGTTCAGGTCCAAAGATTCATATGCTTTAGGATTACTGGGTCGCTTCTAGGGAAAAAAAAAAAAAAGGAATCTTTACCCAATAGTGTGTGATTTTTAAAAGGAAATTTAATTGATGGTGATAGTGAATTTTTGGAACAAAACTCTGAATTTTAAGTATTATGATTAAAAGTAAAATTATTTTTTCTGGTTTCATTGGAAACAATTTTGTAAACCCTAATTAGATTTTTAAAAATTTTTGAGTAGAGGTGACACAATGGTATATTACTTTTAGGTGTAACAGTGATTTAACTATTCTGTGTAGTATGCCACACTCTCCATAAGTGTAGCAGCCATATATCACCATAAACTATCATTACAATATTACTGACTCTATTCCTTATGCTGGGCCTTTTCTTCCCATGACTTATTTCCATAACCGGAAGTCTGTATCTCTTACTCCCCTTTACCGATTTTGCTCCTTCCTTCACTCCCCTTCCCTCTGGCAACCATCAGTTTGTTCTTTGTATTTATGGGTCTGGTTCTGGTTTTTGTTTGTTTGGTTGTTTATCCATTTCTTTTTGTTTTATTTTGGTTTTTTAGATTCCATATATGAATGAAATCATGTGGCATTTGTTTTCATCGACTGACTTACTTCCCTTATAATACCCTCTAGGTCAGTGGCTGTTGCTGTAAATGGCAAGCTCCCATCCCTTTTATAGCTGAGTAATATTTCACTATATATATATGTATATGTGTATATATATATAATGCTATCTATTTATATATATGTATAGATAGCATCTTTATTATCCATTCAATTATTGATGGGGACTTAGGTTGTTTCCATATCTTGACTACTGTAAATAATAATGCAGTAAACATAAGGGTATATGTATATATATATATATATATATTATTTTTTTAATTAGTGTTTTTATTTTCTTTAGCTAAATATTCTGTAGTGGAGAAACTTTTTTTTAGTTTCCAAAATTGAATGTCTATTTCATAGATTATTAGGTTGACTTTTCATATAAATTATTTGGGAAATATCCTCCTGATTGTTTTGTCACTTCCTATCAATTTTCCTGGACTAATGGAAGGAAGTCATTCGTTTGTCTCTTCTGGCTTTCATAGATTCTGTTTTCCTGGAAGACACTGAGACTGGGAAAGTTAAAGTAATGTAACAATTGCATGAAATACAGGTAGAGATACAGGAAGAACAAAGGAGTCAATTCAAGAATGCATTATCTAGCTGTGGACCAGTGGAACCTGATTCTGCAAAGAAATGGTGTTACTCCAACTCTAAGAAGCAGAGTATCCCACATGAGGATCACGGGAGCTGGGGACTGCATGTGTAGTCTTTGCTGATTGAGGCTGATCTCAGGCACCGCTAATCCCCCACCACTTGGGCCTGATGGGTTTTGGAAGAGCCCCTTCCTAAAGCTTCAGAAAAAAAGCCCTAGGTCAGAGGTGCAGACCTAGATAGTCAGATCATTTACAATGGGGTTGTAAGACTCTGACTTTATAAATGAGTTTCATATCAAACTCATCTAGTGCTAAGGGCCAGAGATTTTTTGTATCATCTTTGAGGACATTAGATACCAAACTTTGGTGTAATAATCTCCATAGGACAAGAACCACTTCGGTTAATCTGTCTACATTTCTGCTTCTATGTGCAAATCCCCTTTGGGTTTATATATGTATTTGGGAATTTTTTTTTCATTTCTTGGGAAGACAGCCAAATTTCTTATTCTTCTTTATTTTTAATTTTGCTTTATTTCTAATTACTTTTAACAAGAATTATTTGAGAACTGTCTAGTCCACAATTTTTCTGAAACAAGAAAATCCCCATAGGGACATAATTTTATTTACTGGAGGAATTTCCCACTGCAACTATATTATTTGATTGGTTAGTGATTTATATGCTTATAATTTTCTCTCCTTACTAGGTACAAATTCCAGGAATGCAGGCACATTAGCCATCAATCATATAGAAATTAGATGAAGGAAGTTGAATTTGTACCCAGACAGCCTGACTCCAGGGGCCACATACTTAACTGGCAAGTTACACTGCCAAATAATTTTTGCTCATAATACAATCTTCCTTTTAGTTAAAATAGTTTTCAGTGTTAATTATTGAAAGAACAGCATGGAAAGTTGTTTGCCTATGTTTATTCATTCAATACAATAAAATTAAGTAGGTGTGTTATTATTGCTATTATATAGATGAGGGACAGGATTGTTTCAACTGAGTGAACAGGTAATTAGCAAAATTCAAACCCAGGGCTGCTCTACCTCAGTTCTGTCTGCCCTTTTATTCCTTTCCTGTCTCTTTCCTCTGTTCTTTCCTTCAATTCTTTCCCTCTTTACTTCCTACCCTCTCCTTCTTTACTTGTCAAATATTTATTGCAGTTAATGAAATCCAGCTACTTTATATTCAAGGTACTTGGGGGCAAAACAATGAGCAAAACTATCATGCTTAATGTATTAATGTACAAAAACAGTAAATGTAAGAAAACAAATGAGATATTACACAATTCAGCAAATATGAAACTAATTAAATGACTGGCTAAATAGAGAATAGGAGAGCCATGTGGTCTTACCTCCATACAAAGGAATTCCTCTGAGGAAGGGACATTTTGGCTGAGACACAGGAAATGAGAAGGATCTAGCTTTGCAGAATTTAGAGGACACAGCCCTTCAAATATAGGAGCAGCACGTAAAAACACCTCAATCGAGAGACTTTCTATGAGCTTATGGAAGAACATTATCTGTGAAGGATAGTGAGCAATGGAAAGCAGGTGCAAGATAAGGTTAGAATCAAAGATGCCTCTTTAAATTTGATGATCAAATATCTATTCTCAACCATATCCACTGCCACTTATGGTCATGCACAATGTGCTCTGAATGTTTCTATATTATTTAAACCTATCTTTGTGGTTTGCTGTTTTTGTAAATTATATCCCTCTATCAATGCTACTTTTTTTTATTTCTTTCTCTTGGAAAAACTTCTAAGCCCCATTTCCTCTTTTAAAGATTTTCACCTTGTTTATCCAGGTAAATGTAATTGTTTCCTCTTATATTTTTATTGTGGCATTTACCACATTTTAGTTCAATAGTCTGTTTATAGCTATATGTCTCTGCACTAAACTCTGAGATCTTGGGAGTCAATGATCTCCTATTCGTTGTGTGTTTCAGAGCATGCCCTTTTTTTTTATTTTAAATTTTTTAATGCTTTTTATTTTTGAGACACAGAGAGAGACAGCTGGAGCAGGGGAGGGTCAGAGAGAGAGGGAGATACAGAATCTGAAACAGGCGCCAGGCTCTGAGCTAGCTGTCAGCACAGAGCCCGACGCGGGGCTTGAACCCACGAACCGTGAGATCTGACCTGAGCCGAAGCCTGATGCTTAACCGACTGAGCCACCCAGGCACCCCAGAGCATGCCCTTTTTGAAAAGCCAGGTTTATTGTATTCTAATTTACATAGAGTAAATGTCAAATTTTTAGTGTGTAGTTCAATGCATTTTACCAAAAAAAACTTGAGTCATGTTGCAACCACAATCATTGCTCAGATTATTTCCATAAACCAAAAAGTTCCCTCATGCCTTTTGCATTCAAACCTTTTCCAACTCTTTTCCCTTGCAATTAGTGATCTGTTTTCTATCCCTATAGTTTTGCTTGTTCCAAATGTATATAAATAGAAACATGAAGCTAGTCTTTTTGATCCTGTTTCTCTTATATAGCATAATGCATTTGGTTGCAACCATTTGATTGTTGGTCAGTGATACATGTATATATATTGCTGAATATTATCCCATATGGATGGACTACTGTTTCTCTACATATTTGCAAGTTGCAGGGCATTCAGGTTGTTTCAGGTTTGGACATTATTTATACAACTGATACTCATGGACTGATGTTTTTGTGGATATATGTTTTCATTTATCTTGGTCAAATATCCAAGACATTTGAGATTTCTGGGTCATACATTTAGGGCATACTTAAATTTATAAGAAACTACCAAACTGTTTTTTAAAGAAGCCATGTCATTTTGCATTCACAGCATCAATATACGAGAATTTATGTTGTTCTTTAATTGATATCATCACATTGCCTTTTACTTTCCTTTCCAGTTTTCTATGCCATGGTATCTCACTGTGGTTTTAATTTCATTACAAATGATGATAAGCATTTTTATTGTTTGTTCACCATTTGTATATCATCTTTCATTAAATATCTATGAAAATCATCTACCATTTCAAAAATACTACTCTCAAGTTTTGAGAGGTTTACATATTCTGGATATACATACTTATCTGACAAGCATTTTGAAAATGAATTTTTCTTTGTGACATTTCCTTAATTTCATTCTAGTGACTATGGAAAGGTAGACATTTTTATTTTGATGAAGTCCAACTTATAAATATTTTATTGGGTTACACCTTTGTGTCATATCAAAAATATTTTAACTCAAATTCACAATGAATCTCTTCAATGTTTTCTTGTAGAATGCTTATTTTTGAGGTTCTGCATTATGTTCTATAATCCACTTTGAGTAAATTCTTTAATGTGGCACAATGTATAATTTTGAGGTTCATTTGATTATATATGTATTCAATTGCTCCATTGCTGTTTTTGGAATAAAATGTATTTATTCCATTGAGTTTCTTGGCATATTCATATCAAATAAATTTGTCATGTATGTGACACTTTATAGATTCACAGTGTATAATCCATCTATCCATTCACTAATACTATACCATGTTAATAATCCTCGCTTTGTTTTGGTCTTAAATGCGTGTAGTATGAGCCTTCTACCTCTCTTTCATCTTGTCTTGTTTATTTGCTTTTCCATTTAAGATAGTCACTTATTGAATTCTTTAAAAAAAAAGAACAGGAGGGATGCCTGGCTAACTCAGTCGATAAAGCATGTGACTCTTGATCTTGGGTTGTGAGTTCAAGCCCCACATTGGACATAGAGCTCACCTAAACAATAAATAAATAAATAAATAAATAAATAAATAAGAAAAAAATGGAAAAACTGGGAATATAACTGGCTCGTGATTAATCTATAAACTCTAATTCCTATGACATATCCCTCTTTAATATCACTCTGATGGGAATAATCAAGTAGAGTAGCATGTTCATAGCCAGAAGCAATAGCCACATCATGTCTGGAGTCAAGCATGTGATACATTCTATCTAAATCACATTACTGGACACTTAGGAGTAGTGATTACTTTAAGAAAATGTTAGATATTGATCATAGAGGGAAAGTGAATATATGCTGAGCAGCCAAAACAAAAAAAAACACATCCAAAAAATTCCTCATTATCAATTAAAGAAAAGCTTACTTTAATTTTTTCAAAAGTAGAGGCTCTGTTTTCCTTTGTACATATTGCATTTATTTATTTATTTATTTATTTATTCTTAATATAATGTATTGTCAAGTTGGCTAACATACAGTGTATACAGTATGCCCTTGGTTTTAGGAGTTCCTGAAGAAGAAGAGAAAGAAAGGGGCAGAAGGTTTACTTGAACATATAGCTGAGAACTTCTCCAATCTGTGGAAGGAAGCAGACATCCAAACCCAGGGCGCACAGAGAACTCCCTTCAGACGTTAACAGGAGTACGTCTTCTCCATGACAGATAATAGTGAAACTGGCAAAATACAAAGATAAAGAGAGACTTCTGAAGGCAAAGTAGCTAGGGCCAAGAAGGTCCTAACCTACAAAGATGTACATATTACTTTTAATTTAGAATGATTAAAAGTCATACGGCTGCAGAACTGGATAAATACAGTTTGGAAAGGGGGCAAATGTATTAGTCAGTATTACAATAGTGGTGAACCATAAACAATTAAAAAAAGCATCCTTTTTTTTTTTAAAAGGACAACCTGAGGTGGTTTTTATGCAGCCTAACGTCATCACTGACTTTTTTCTAAGTTAATACAAGTGCACTCTCCAGGTAGCTGCAAATTCCTGTCATAGATCAATGCTTTCAGCTCTTTCTTTTCATGTCACCATGTTTATGAACCTTCATCAGTCAGAGGTACTTTGTGCTTATTATTTTTTAAGTGATCCTTAATTAACAAATGGTTTGACATTTTTCTGTAAAATGAGATTTAAGCTAATATTTTTAATGAATTTATGCTTGAAAATGGCACTTCACAGGGGAATATGATAAACTTATTATTATTCAATATGATGATTGATGAGTCTCTAAATAGACTCTTGAATGTTATCAATCCATATTTTCATGATCAGAGAGGATTTTAATAGGACACTCTGAGAAGCAGAATAATTGGAATACAGAAGAACATGATGATATAACATGATATTGGAAGGAGATTGTGTGTTGTTCAAAATGGAATTAAAATGTCTTCTCCAAACAAATCGATATCAATTGTATTTGTGAGAAAGAGATTTATATAGTAAGTAATTGCTATCTAGAGTATCTTTTCCTTGCTTGGAGAAATAGAAACAAACCATTGTAGAGACACAGTTATTTAGAGAACATCTTTTCACTCTGTCAGAATCTATTGTAGTAGCCGGACCCATATTTCATCACCCAATAACAATAGGCTTCAGAATCAAATTAGATCAACCTCCTGTCCTTCAGCAGAATGTTTCTCTTAAACCTCAAGAATTTTAGCCTTGAAACAGCTGATTCTTGGACTTTGGGAAGCAAAATATCTGGATGGTAGAGTAAATGTTTTAAGTTATCCTGAAAAATGCAACCAGGAGCCTACTTCTGATTCTGCACCTCCTCTCTCTACCCTCCCTTGCTCGTGCTGTCTCTTAAAAATAAATAAAAAACATAAAAATAAATAAATAAAAGTTTTATTAATCCTGACATGGTTTTAAAACTCTCAGTGTAGGGATAATAAAACAAGATACAGGACAGATTAATTTATTTTATTAAATAGACTAGATAATTTACCATCATAAAAACAAAGCCTGAGGCTAAAAGTACAAATAAAGAAATATTTACATCTTTATCAATAGACATCATGTGGAAAACGCCCGTATCGTAACATGGACTTTTAACCTTCACTCACTAGTCTCATCAAAATCCTACACTGATTTTTTAGTATTTATTATGTTTTTAAAATAAATTTAGTAAAAACCATAAATTGAACCAAACATGGTACCAGAAATAACAGTGTCAAATAGTAAAATAATACTTCTGAAATTTCACAGGAAAAACAAATTCTCAAAAACATCACATGTGTCAGGTCCTGAATTATATTTTTGCCTATTTACAAGCCATTAGCTAACCTATTAATATCTTATAGATTATACTGGAAGGAAAAAGATGCTGGTTCAGAGACATAAGATTGTTAACATTCACAGCATAGCAAGTAACAGAATAATCCACATATTTGCATCAGTCACCCACAATTCCCACAGGGATGAAGCAATATTGTCTCAAAAGAAGTAGAGTTTGTTTTGCAGCTGAGAAATATGGAGGATTTTTGTGGAAAAATTTGTGGATCCACCACCGAGGAGGCAAGCTTGTTTTTTGTTGCAGAGACAAATATTACCTTATTCCTAAAGATTACTTGCTGGAAATGCAGACCTGAGAAGTATGCCAAGTAAAAAGAGTTATCAAATAAAATGTGCAGGAGCATGAGAGGCCCAGGAAGGAGCATCTCTCTCCAAAAGATTTTACTATAAATATGCAATTAACAGATTCCCTACATGGGGTAGATAGATAGATAACACATATTATATATGTATCATATATAATATATATATTTAATGATTTGTTTTTTTAGTTCATTTATTTATTTATTTTTAGAGCAAGAATGAGCCAACAAGGGGCAGAGAGAGAAGGATAGAGAGAGAGTCTTAAGCAGGATCTGCACTGATAGCATAGCACACAGCCTGATGTGGGCTTGAACTCACAAACCATGAGATCACAACCTGAGCTGAGATCAAGAGTCAGGAGCTTAACTGACTGAGCCACCCAGGCATATATATATATATATATATATATGTATGTATGTATGTATATATATATATATATATATATGTGTGTGTGTGTGTGTGTGTATATATATATATATATGAATCAATCACAGCATATATTAAGTAAATAACTTATTATTCCCCTGCAGAAATAGGTCCACAAAATCAAAATTGCAAAATTAATTTTTTATCATACTTTTACTCATTTAGTGAGCTTCACAATATGGATAAAAAATATTACAATAGGTATAAAAAACAACTTCCCTCATTCAGGTAGTTAGTTGCATTCTTGTTTTCTTAACAGTTCAAAATTTATAACTAAATCAGCATTGTCACTGAAATTTCATGCTCTACCCTTTTTTCCTGAAAAATCTTAAGGAATGGCTTTTAGAGTCATGTGTAAACTATGCTCTTAACCAAGAGTATAGTCTTGAATGTATCTATAGGTAAGCTAATACCCAAGAAGAATCCCTGATGTTTTAAAAATTGCATCCAAGTGACTCAATCAGTTGAGCTTCCAACTCTTGATTTTGACTCATGTCATGATTTCATGTTTTGGTTCATGCAGAATGAGCCCCAGGTCAGGCTCGGTGCTGGCACTGCAAAGCCTGCTTGGGATTCTCTCTCTTCTTTACTCTCTCCCCTTACCCCACTTATGCTCACACTCTCTCTCACTAAATAAATAAATAAACACAAAAAATGCCTTTAAAACAATTTTAGATATATTATGTTCAAACATTGAAAAGATTTTACAAATCAGTAGGATAGCATTTTATGATACAAATGAAGTAGTCAACATGTTGATTACATCATAATAGAAAATTTAGCTGGAGATAGTCAAACGTCTGGTGAGTTGTAACTCAAATAAATGCCTTTGACTGATAGAATTTTAGGCCTAGAAGGACTTGTGAAAAACATAGTTTATGTTTACATATTTTCAAAATAAGAAACTAGAGAGATTAAAATGGTCTGCTCATCATAAAGTAGTAGATTAGAATTAAAACTAGAACTAGTTATTTTCATTTCCCAAACTGAAATTTTATTAATTTGTAAAAATGCATCTAAATCTCAACAAATGAAATAGGGAAAATACCAATTTAATAAGATTAAATTAATTAAAATTATAATAATACTAATATTAGATAATACTTATTGAGGGCTTACTACATATTTATCTATTTGTATATTTATTTACTTACTTCAACAGGGAGCAAGTGCAAGCAGGGAAGGGGTGGAGAGAGAGAGATGGGGTGGGAATCCCAAGCAGCTGACAGAGCAGACCTGACGTAGGCTCAGCTGACCATGTCTTAAATGATGGAGCCATATGGTATGTAAATAGTGCAACTCTAGAGAAAATATTCTCAACCATTAAAGCATGTATTTAGGCACAATCTATGACAGAGGCAAAATGTGAGAAAAATAGAATATGGGAAAGAATAAAACGATGTTATACTTGTTGTGCATGTTAGGTCTGATCCATTCTAACACAAGAGAGGATGGTGGACAGGGATTTAATCCTAAAAATTGGACTTTTTTGGCAAAACCCCTATACACTGAAACTGTTCCTAAAGTTGATAAACATAAATGAAGAGATGTGACTACAAGAATGTGGGGATATATCTAAAAAATTTTTCCAAAATGCATTATCTATCTTTGGAGTCTCAAAGAAATGATTACGGGCCATGATGTCAAGGTAAATAAGTTTTCAGAAAACTAAGATCCTACAAGATTACATTATCCTAAGAGTGATGATTGTGAACCAATTTATATTTTGTTAAGTATCAAGGCCTAGATGATTACAAGTGTCCCTTTGACCAGTGTCAGAAGAAATTACAAAATGCTACATCCAGTAAAAAAAATATATAGGTCATTCCACAAGGTGCATTAAACTAAATCTTCATGTCTTGATAAACTCTTGTGCCTACCTACCAATTTCCAACTATTTTCAGTGATCTTAGTGCAGAGGCATAATAAAATGTTACTGAAAAATGATGCATCATTTCCAATGACTAAACTGAGGATTTCTTTCGAGTTTCTCCCACCTCTACCACCTGGCCCTTTCCCTTAGCCTCCGTTGGTAACCCTCTTGTGGACATCTTTTTGGATAAAACCTAAATTACATTGTCGACATCAGCTGCTCCTAGGTTGGCCTTATGCTGACTTACAGTGCCAGTTTGCCCTTTCTTTCTGTGATGTAAAAAGGGATAAAAACTTAAGTTATTGAGTGTAATGAATAGATAATGCCTCAAAAGCAGTAAAGAAATTCTAAAATGTGCTGGATAATGGAGAAATAGAAATTTGTGGATGTAACAGTTTGCTCTTTGACCAACAGTTTTGGCAATGAATACAATATTACAGATATCATCCATCCTAGCTTTTTGTGTTCCCAGGAGATAATGCTTTACTTATGTGAAAACTATTAAGTCATCCATTTATGCATCTGTCAATAGTTTTATTGGAAGATCCTTTAAACTGTATTTGCATTTGGGGTACAATATGGATTTTGATTTTGCCATAAAGTTATATGGGATAATCTTTGTAGAACAGTGTTTAATGACAAAAGATAGCTAAATTATAACAACTGCACATGGCGATGATATTGTCTACTTTATTATCATTGAAGAAGAGATTATGTAGAGTCTCTCAAATAAGATTTCTTTAAATTTAGTTTAACAGAGCTCTTGCTTAACTCATATCAATATTTTTAACTTAGATGCTGTAGTTGAGGAGGAAGTGAATACTACTAAATGGGGTGCAGGTTTATTATACACTTAAATATTGGAGTGTTTTATTTAAGGATTATTGTCCATTTGCAAACATAACACTTATAGATAATGGTCATTTTAAATGGCTGAAAATAAAGTATTTTTATATCTTACCCTAAAGAGCTATAAACATTATTATGAACACTTTATTGCAGCATACCCTACAATACGTTGTCATGCAAACTGCAGAATTTTTTTAAACAAGTAAATTACTTTTTAAATGCCACTTATGTTATGTTCTTGCTGATAGAGAACACAACATATATTGACTATGCTGGGTTAATTTCTTTTTTATTATTTTACTACTTTCTCTGGTGGATAATTTCTCAATTTTTGTTTCATGAATTATTCTGTTTTACACAAATTATACAACCCCAAAATAAGCTTAAAGTCATTCAGATCATATGCTAGCTATTTCTTAATAGAAATATTAAATTTGTTTCAATACTTATGCTTCTTTTTGATTTATATAAATTATGATCCCATTAAGCCTTAACAGTTACACAGTTGCCATATTGTACATTCTCTAGTGTAGAATATTTATCTTCCAGTCTACTAGGAATCATGAATGATAATGATCTTAGAATTAATTAACATTTTTACTCATGATATACTTCCTAAGATTTTTCATACCATACTTTAAGAGAATTCAAATGTATTTATATTACCTTTTTCATCTTTGAAAACTTTGGCCCCATATAGGAAAATCATTTAAATATTTTCTAGACATCACAAGTTATAAGGTGACTTAAATGATTACTTCTGAATTTAAGAAAATAAAAGCCAATAACTGAATTGCTAGAAAAAGTTAATACACCTGGGGAGACAGGAAAAGCACAATTGGTTGCGAGGGATTTGAGGATGTAGGGAAGTGAAATGAATAGGAGGAACACAGGACAATTTTAGGGAGTGAAACTATTTTGTATGATACTGTTATAGCACATGCATGCCATTCTACTTGTCCAAACCCATTGATTGTACAACACAAAGAGTGAATCCTAATGTAAATGATGGGCCTTAGTTAATAATAATGCATAAATATTGGCTTGTTAATTCAAACAGGCATTTCACACCAATGCAAAATGTTAGTAATAGGAGACTAGGACAGGAAATGCTGAGAAAATATGTGGAAACTTTCTTTACTTCCCACTCAATTTTTCTGTAAACCTAAAACAACCCTAACAAGTAAAGTCTACTGGTGTAAAAAAATAAAATAAAATTAATTTAGAGTCAGAAAGAAATAACATAAAGATAAAGATTTTTGGCTTCATTTTCTAACAATGTTGTCTTAGAATCATTTAAATTATCTGCTTTGGTTTGATCATCCATAAATGTTTAATAATAACTACCTCAAACATTTATTGTGACTATGAAATCAGAAAATGTCCATAACACAACGAACACGGTTTTGACAATAAGAAGGTGCTCCACAATTAACAGATAGCAACAGCTCTCATATAGCTAAGCATTTATTCATTTAACAAATACTTGGTAAGTACTTACTGTATGTCAAACATTATTCCACGTTCTGAAAAGGTGAAGAGAGTGAGAGAGATGAAATCCCAATCCTCATGGTAAGGATGTCTTTCATGCTCAAGAGGCTTTCACAATCTCTCATTTATAAATAGATAAAAGCCTTTTACTACTTAAAATACTAGAGGAGTATTTGTTTTTACCATTGAGCTATGACTGACAGATATAGAATGTAAATTTATGTAAATCCTATCAAGGGAATTATCTTGCATTCCAACTCTGTAGATAGGAATTGTGATATTTACAAATCTATGAATATGTGAGTTTAGCTTTTTTCCTGTGTAAGTGGAAATTATAACATGTGTCTTTCCTATCTCGCAAGCCATAGGATTGATTTGTAAACAATAATGTATATAATTAGGTCACAACGATGATATTACCATAACTTTGTATGTGTTGCATAGTCCAATTTGTCACTTGCTCTGCTAGAGCTAGAATAAATATAAAGACATTGTTAGAGGACATACATAATAACAATCGAGGGAGTTCTAGCATCTCTACGTGTGTCAGGCAAAATCTGGGAGACATTGTCAACGATTCTGATCTGAAAATCAAAACTAAAGAATTATGTAGCTCTGACTCTGATTTTTTTAAATGGTGTGGTAGCAGGCAATTTAAATAATATTGACTTAAATACTCATATTTAATATTCATACATGTATATGTACTGTGCTATCTGTATAATATACATGTGTGTATATAGTATTTATACATGATATTCTTTACTCCCACCAAAGTGGCAAAGCAGGGATATGCCTAATCCTCACTCATTTTTGTCTCAAATATTCTTTTGTTCGGCTTTTTATGTTTTCTGTGATACTTTAAGATTTCAGTAATTTCAGCTGTCATAATATATTTTTTCTTACATTAATTGTGGTAATGGAAATATAGAGGGTGACTAGAAGCTGTATACATAAGGATGTTTCAGGCTCTGAATACTAAGTTCTCCTGCTACTGCACATTCAGAGAAAGATAAAAACAAAAAAAGGCTAATTATTTAGATACATTTTGATTTATGAATGGCAGAACTAATTTTGATGTGTATTTGAGACACACATAAGCTTATGTCTGTATGAAATCCTGCCCTCAGTGATAAAAATACAACTTACACAACTCTGAACCCTAACTGTGGTTTGGGCTCAGTTCTTTACCCTTCATAAATATTGCTTTATGTAATGCTCCTCATAATGCCAACAAGTAGTTAGAAATATTGTCCAATTTCACAAAAGAGAAAATGGAGGTATATAAGACGATAAATGACTTTCTTGAGATCATATAAAGAAAGTAAATGGTAGAGCTAAAATTTAAACAGAATTGACTGGTTTCAGAGTCCATACTTTTAATTTCTCTCCTGTGATGCCATTTACTGGGAGAATCATTTCATTCAGACCCCAGTGTTTGCTTGAACTATGATGAAAAAAAAAAAGAGAAAA